>NC_067250.2:326999524-327309083 GCF_019359855.2 Lolium perenne | reverse complement strand
AGATATATGTGTAAATCAAGTTCTGAATGTCCTGATCCATCAAGAGCCTAGGTGTACACTACATATTTCTCTGGTGGCCTTCCTTTTCGTACAGGCATTCTAGTTTACTCCACTAGATATTGTTCATTCGTTAGAAGCTTGCTCTGTGCTCCTTACTCTTTATTTATAATAAGGTCCAGCTTTTAGATGAGCTCCGTGTGCACCTCTCTGCATGCAAACTCATTTTCTATCTTCAGTTCAAATGTTAGATTTTACTGTGTGCAGTGTTATTTAACATTTTAAGAAATGCTGTGGATATTTTGGGCTGTTTTCGTTTCTTTTGCACAGACCATTGAGGATCCAAATATTCTAGTTTACCCTCGTGCATTTTATCTTGTTGCTTAGCTCTATTTTAACCAACTGTGGTAATGATGATATTGCTGTTTTGAGTGGCTGCAGGCTCCTCCTGGCGAGGATGATTACATTGGAAGGATTACCGAATTTTTCCAAGAAATTGAACATAAATCATATTTCTGTTGCCGTTGGTTTTACCGTGTGGCTGATACGGTATGTGCCAACCATTCTGTGTTCTTTTTTTTTCTAAATAAGCACACTTCAGCATGTGCCTAAGACCAATTTGCAGGTTATCACACCCAAGTTGTTGGAGGTTCCTGATCATGAACACGATCATAAGCGTGTTTTCCTTTCAGAGGAAAAGGATGATAACCTGATTGAGTCAATTATCTCGAAAGTAAAAATTACTTATGTTGCCCCAAACGTAAGTGATGCACTCATTCTTTCAAATTAATACATACTACCTCTCATGTTTCTGCTGATTTTTACACGTTGCTGTATGGTGAAACAATTACAGTTAACACAACAAGAAAAAGCTGAGCTTATATCAAAATCAGACTTGTATTATGACATGGCGTATTCCGTGGCATATTCCACATTTGCCAATGTGCCACCAGGTAATCATATGTAGTTCTTATTTATTTTATGTTGCCATCATCATACTTTTCTTTTTGTTGCATGTATGCAACTTATATAATATAAAATATATAAAATAAAAATGACATATACTCGTATGGTCTATTCATACTTTTTTTTATTGAAACGGTACAATACATTAATGGTTCTGATACATCCGAAAGTATAATTGGAAAAATAAAAGTTCATAAATATTGTGTACCATGATATTTTCTTGACGTTTGCTGATTACTTTTTCTTTTGTAGAAAATGGTGGACCAACAGGCAGCGAAACAACATCAGATATTTCTTGTGACAATGTTGACTCTTCTATGGAAAAAGCAATTGCTGACCTTCCAGTACCACCTGATGCACAAATGGAAACAGCGACACTGCTGGATCTATACTCTGGCTGTGGTGCCATGTCAACCGGGCTTTGCCAGGGTGCTCCATTGTCTGGCTTAAAATTGACTACAGTAAGTTTCCTCCTTAGCAGGTATTAGGACTCCCATTGGCTTGAAATTACTGTAATCGACAATCTTACTATTCTTGTCTTGTGCAGAAATGGGCTGTAGACATGAACGAATATGCTTGCGACAGTCTAAAGCACAACCACCCACGCACACATGTAATAACTGCAATTGGCTCTAAATTACATTCCTTGTTTTATCACCACACATAATAACTTGTATGATTTAACCTCTAATTTGTAGGTACGAACCGAGAAGGCCGAGAATTTTCTTAAACTCCTTCAGGAGTGGGATAAACTTTGTAAGGAATATGACGTCCGTAATAGCACTTGTCTACCACGGATTTCGAATGATGATGAAGATGACGAAAATGGAGTAAATGAACCTCTTTCGGAGGGTACTTTTGAGGTCGAGAAGCTTGTTGATATATGCTATGGTGATCCAAACAAAATTGAAACAGACGGCTTGTGGTTTAAGGTACTGCAAGCTTGACCGTTTAGAGCTCCTATTTTTATAATTGGGATTTCAGGCTTACTTTTATTATTTCTAATGTATTTTTAGTGATGTACTGTACTTGTTAATTTAGAACATTTGTATGCAAAGTTTGGTTGAAGATATATATTATTTATATAGGTAAGGTGGAAAACATATGATTCCAGCCATGATACCTGGGAGCCCCTTGATGGCCTTAGGTCGGTATCTGCTTCATTGCAATCCTCTTTATTTTGTTTTGTCAATAGTATCTTACCCTACTTAACATTTCAGAGATTCTCCGGAATGTATTAAAGATTTTGTGGAGAGTGGATATAGGGAATCCATTTTACCCTTGCCTGTAAGTATATCCCTTCTTGTTCCTTTTGGGATCTTGTTCTTGTGCCACCTTTTAATGTATTCCTAATTCCAAAGGGTCATGTTGATGTTATCTGTGGAGGTCCTCCGTGTCAAGGAGTTAGTGGACTCAACAGAAACAGAAATCATAAAGATCCGCTGGCGGATGAAAAAAACAAACAGATCCTTGTGTTTATGCAGATTGTCAACTACCTGAGGCCCAAATACGTTCTTATGGAGAACGTCGTAGACATTCTAAAATTTGCTGATGGGTTCCTTGGGCGTTATGCATTAAGTCTCCTCGTAGCCATGCGCTACCAAGCTAGACTTGGGATTATGGTTGCAGGATGTTATGGGTTACCACAGTTTAGGATGCGAGCCTTTCTGTGGGGAGCTGTTCCATCAGTGGTATCTCTCTTTTCTATGCTCAATTTTACATGTAAGACTATTGCTAAGAAGGTCTATCTGGTAATGTAGGTACTCCCAAAGTTTCCGCTTCCGACACATGTTGCTACTAAGCGAGGACAACACGTGCCAACTAAATTCTCGGTACGTGAATACATTACTAACACCATGCTATTATTATTATTGTTATTATTATTATTATGTCTTGCTAAAATAATGTTCTGTTTTCAGCAATGTCTAGTTGCATGTGATGAAACGGAATCTAAGCTTTTGGACAAAGCTCTTTTTCTTAAAGACGCGATAGATGATTTACCAGAGGTAGGCACTAACTAGTTTCCTTGCATGTTGGGTCATTTTTAAATTGCTGCCTGACAGTTTGTGAACTTCTATGTCACTATAAGTTATATTGTTTTTCTGCAGGTTGAAAACCATCAACCTAAAGATGTGATGGCATATAAAAGTAGACCCAACACGGATTTACAGCGCTATATCCGTCTCAACCGCAAAGGTAAACCCACATATTGTAACCTGTTGAGTGTGACTACTTAATATGAACAAGTAGTTCTATGTTGATGTAATGAGTTTTTTATTCATTTCTTGTACCATTCATAGCATATTCAGAGTCATGTTTTTCTTGTACTTTCAGTCATGTTAGTGGTTCAATGATGTCACCTTTCCATAGTTTTCATTTTTTTTTGTGTTTGCAAGTGAATTCTTGATTAAGTCTCTACTGTGAGTTAATCTATGACATTGTGGGTTACCTTTCTCTGTTATTCATTTTAAGACACGGGGGACAACTCGCTTGGAGATTCCACTCCAAAGGAAGGACAACTATTTGATCATCAGCCGCTCGAACTGAATAAGGATGATTACCAAAGAGTGCAGCACATTCCCCAGAAAAAGGCAAGTTAAGGCTGAACACGTCATTCTTTTTCTGTACCATATAACCTGTAATTTCTAAGCAATTATTGTATTCCAGGGGGCAAACTTCCGCGACTTGAAAGGTGTTCGGGTAGGAAAAAATAAAAGCGTTGAGTTTGATCCGAATATTCCTCGTCAATATCTTTCGTCGGGGAAGCCTTTGGTAAACCTGATGTGGTTTAACCAGTTGTAACAATGTGTATATTTCCCATGTTTTAATCACACCCTTGCTTCTCCTGTAGGTCCCTGATTATGCTATGACGTTTGTCAAAGGGAGGTCACTGAAGTAAACATACTGACTGAATCTGTTGTATTTTTAGTAGAACTCCTATCAGTAATCCTCGCTGTCTTGCTTTGTAGACCATTTGGACGTCTGTGGTGGGATGAAACCGTGTCTACTGTTGTGACCAGAGCCGAGCCTCACAACCAAGTAAGATCTTGATAAAACTTCTGGTGCTTGTATGATTCTTTGACCTGCCAATATATTCTGTTTGACGGCGACTTTCGCATGCAGGCCATTTTGCATCCCAATCAGAACAGAGTTCTGACTGTTAGAGAAAACGCAAGGCTGCAGGGCTTCCCGGATTACTATAGGCTGTTTGGCCCCATAAAACAAAAGTGAGTTGATCGGATACAATATAATAGCCCATAACCAGCTTGGCTTGTTCAAGGACAGTGGACCTTATTTGTTGTGAAGCTGATTTTTTTGTTGCACATGTTTTTTTACATAGATATATCCAAGTTGGAAACGCCGTCGCTGTTCCTGTAGCCCAAGCCCTGGGGTATTCACTGGGACAGGCATATCAGCAGGGTGAATTCAGTGGAGAGCAGCACCCCTTGTTCAAACTACCTGGGAACTTCGTCCCTGCGGCCCAAGCAACAGCTACAAGATTGCATCAAGGATCTCCTGCAGGCGAAGTAGTGGAGGAAGAATAATTCTTTTGACCGACTGTTGATTTTCACCAATATGCTTGTTGCCGAAACATTGTCATTTATTCTGGAACACTGAGTTGTCCAGCTCACGGAAGGGCTGAAACTTGTAGCCAAGTTTATTTATTTTACCATTGCTAGTATTCATTCAAATTTTAGTATTGTAACGGAATGGGTGGTCTTGTTTATTCTGATTACCGTACACCAGTGTTTATTTATGTTTTTGGTGCATTCCTAGCTGCTGCTACATCCCTTTTCTTCATGAGCTTTTATGACTGTGTGGATCTGAATCTTTTGCTTTTGGAAGGTGTGTGCCTTCAATTCTCCGAATTTGCTTGAATTATCTGTTAGTCTGAATTCTCTGGTTGCTTTTGAATTGTGTACTACTGCTACTGAATATCCAATCTGTCAACTCTTTAGTGTGGATATTGATATTTGTATAAAAATGACAGTCTCTATTACACTGACCATGTTGTCTGACAGGGTTGATGAGAAGCTGCAGGAGGTACGCTTGTCATGGACTTCCCGAGCAGAGTCCTGACGCGGAAGCCTGTTCAGACAATGCGTTGGGCGTCGGAGGCTAAGAGTCGGCCAGGCGCGTCGACGTGGGGCACCGTGTTCTGCCTGGGGAGGCTGTGGCTTTGACGGAGCATCAGGACTCTGCTCGGGAAGGCAATGCTCGCGATGATGCGGGAAGCTAAGCTTGCACCAAGAAGTAAGTCCAATTTCAGTTCAAAAAAAAAGAAGTAAGTCCAATTTGAAATTATCCTCATTTCTCTCTTTATTATTTTTTCAGATTCTATTTTTTGCTCTCATCTCACTCTTTCCGATGGGCACAGCGCACACTCGTCATCGGCGAGTACACAGACAGCGAAAACAGATTGCACTTGGCTTTGGGAGCCTTCCTTTTCTTCCGAATATTCGTTGGTACACTCTCGAACCTGCTCATTTACATGTTCTGTTGTCCGATCAGCACTACACCCACATCATTCTTCTACAGTGCACCGACTATACACAATATTGCTTTGTAGGCACGCCCGCCCATTGAGTGAATAGATTGAAAGGAATGGATTCAAATACAAGTGGATTTTAACATCTTCCATAGTGTGAACCACGATCTGACGATAATATGTCGTCTTACTCGTGCAACTTTTACGGCGCAGATAAACACTATCACCAACAAAAGTGGAACCAAAGCTGCAGTAGGTACAAAATTCATCGACCAAAATTTGAAATAAATGCTTCTAGATTCGTTGCTGCATTGTTCATTTTCATTTTCTTAGCTCTCAATCTCCCTAGGCCGAAGGCAAAAACTACGAATGTAGTAGTACAAACATCTTTTATCCTTTAATTAACAGCTGAGGATTTTATACAGCGTGTCCACATCTTGACATGGATGTAGTCCTTGGGGTGGCTCCACGGGCTCTGCATTCTTCCCTTTGTTCCCTTTTGTACTTGCCATCTTTGATCTGCATTTAGCTTTGGCGTTTGCCAATTTCTTTTCGGCATTATTCGTTTTGTACCTCATAGCATTCATTATGCTTATTTACCCGAAAGTGAGAGTTGATGCAGAATGGTCGGTCAAAATGGTACACAACACCTGGAAACATCACAATTAGTTGTCACAGCACAGCTCACCCTTTTAGATGAAAATTCAGGAGGCTTAACTGAACCAAAAAAGATTGCCTTGATGAGAATGAAGAAGTAACCGGTAGACAATGGTAAGTGGAGCAAACTAATTAACATATTTTCTTTGATGCATTAACTGAGTACAATACTGTAACTGTTAAATGTGTTGTGTGAACTTAATCATATCACACAAGGGGTAATGGTCAGACTGGTAATGGTATATATTTCCTCGCATCACAAAAGGAACGACAATTTCCAAGTTTGTAAGAAAGTAAGAAAGCATTCAGAGGCACAAATAAGTTTACATACATCATTGTCTACTAGTGTACTGAAGCATTTCACTCATATATATTAAAAAATTAAAGAATGTATTGGGGAATGTGGCAACTTTTGTAGCCTATAAGCGGTACAAATGCACCGAGGGACTTCTACATTGATGTCATGTTGCAGAAGAGACCTTGAACCTCCTTTAAGGGGCACAAATATACTGACACTAGTAGAAAACGGGCATTTTGTTCCAATTCTGGAGGGGCTATGCCTTCCGCACCCCGCCGCAACCCCTTTAGTCTCGGTTGGTGTCTCCAACCGGGACTAAAGGTCCCGTCTAAACCGAAACTAGAGGTAGCCGTACCCCCGTGCGCGTCCTAGCTGTTGGAATTAACCGGGACTAGTGCTAACAACATTAGTCCCGGTCTCAAACACAGCCGGGACTAATGTTCTGGGCAGCTCCGACCAAAATACCTGTTTTCTACTAGTGTGAAGGACTCAAAATGTTTGTTTGATGACTGCATAGGAGGCTGTAACCAGTGTTTGTTCATTCAAAAGTTTTGCCTAGATCTAAATAACGTCAACTTGTATTGACCTGAAGAGATAATTTGAGAGAAGTAGAGTAGAAAGGTGTAAACTGAGAGTTAAAGTAGGAATTATTTTCATATGTGAAACAGTCCCCTATATTCAACATAAATCTTACAAATTTTGAAAATAACAAGAGAACAAGTACCTAACATTTGGCATGCACTAACAATAATACTCTCAGGATAATCAGAAAATAATGGCGGGTTTAAGTATTATTCTTCAAGCAAACAACTTAACTTCAGTTGAGATTTTGTGTACTAAAGAAGAATAGCTCAGACCTAGGTCACAACTCACACATAGGTCACTTCAATTAACTTACCACATAAAAGTGTACCAAAAAAACTCAGACAATCCTGTTGACTTGATCCAGTTGAGATTTTGTGATCATTTGCCGGCATGACGGCATCCACCATCATGGCATAGAAGATAATAGAGGGGAACCATATCCTTAGATCATAAACCTTTCTTCAAACTATTAACATAATCTTTTTGTAGTGAACAAACAAAAACAGATAATATCATGATAGTGCAGATTACTCCTGATCATGCATCAAAACCTCAGTTAGACCTTTGTGTCCAGCGGCATCCATTTACTCCATACAAGTATCCAGTCGATTATGATCCTGAAACTTCTAAAAAATAGTATGTGGTGAAACAATGAATGGAATGCCAAGAGAGCATGCAAGCAAAGCAATTTGGTACTTTACAATTTATGGTCCATCTGAAAGCTAGAATTCTGACAGGTATGCGCATGTTCTCTAAAAAAGGAGAGCACCTGGATTTGTCACAAAACAGCTTCACTATCTAATAAAAAAGGATAGTTTTTTTTTAACATACAAAGGAAAATACATGAACACTCATTTACTGGATCCCGAAAACTATAAAGACATTCAGAATTTTTAAGTAATGAATGCAGCTAGGCAAGTGCAAAAGTAGTAAAAAAGAGCTCTTAAAGTACATCTGATTAGAGCCAGTCTAAGAAA
Organism: Lolium perenne; assembly: GCF_019359855.2. Taxonomy (NCBI): domain Eukaryota; kingdom Viridiplantae; phylum Streptophyta; class Magnoliopsida; order Poales; family Poaceae; genus Lolium; species Lolium perenne. Next base: position 327,301,114 of record NC_067250.2, on the reverse strand, counting down.
TACTTCAAAACTGCAGGACCACAAGTCATTGGTTTCTAACTTTCAGTAAACCTATTTGAAGGGGAAAAAACAGGGTGTTGTAGTGACTTAAACAATATAATTAAAGATGGGAATGAAGATGGCTTAAGATGGGAATGAAGATGGCTTGCAGTGACTAATATATTCCAGTACTAACTAAAAGAAGAGGCAAACTATGGGTGTATCATGAGAAACAAATACAAAACTGACGTACATCGCTCTGAATCTATTCAGGAAGTCCAAGTGAGTGTACATAAAAGTGGCTGCTGACCATGTAAATCTAGAACGTAGCAAAAGAATCAAGCGAATCAGTTTAGAGGTTTCCTAATTATTTTAGTATGCAAAGTTGTGCTAGCTGAAACCTTCAAATGACTACTATGACAACCTTACTCGCTGATATTGGTAAATTTAAAAAGCTAGAGCGTGAAGTAATAGTTGTTACAAGCCAGCAGATGTCTTAGTGGAATTGAAGGAGACACTAAGAGAATCTCTAGCAGAAACCTCAAACCGCTAACCCTAAATACGCGTTTGCAGGTCGAAAAATTCGCGATTTGGAGGTCGAAAAATGCCTCCACAGACCAGACCCCGTAAATAGAAACTGTAAAATAGCATATTCCTGAATATTCCACCGTCTTCTTCTCCCCAACCACTGGTGGAAAAAGGGCCTTTGGTCGCGGTTCGCAACTGCCATTAGTCGCGGTTGCGCAACCGCGACCAAATAAGCGCGACTAAAGGCCCCCCTTTAGTCGCGGTTGCTTAAGAACCGCGACTAAAGGCCCGTCCACGTGGGCGCCAGGCGGCCGTCGGGGCGGAGGACCTTTAGTCGCGGTTCTTCTGGCCAACCGCGACTAAAGGCTGCGCAGGTTTAGGGTTTTAGCCCCCCCTAAACCTGCCCCACCCTAAACCTGTTTTCTGTTTAATTTGTATTGTTTTATTTCTTTTGTTCTTTATTTTAATTTTGGAGGAGTTTCACATATTCTACGGTACTACATACATGTATATGAATGTACAATTTCAAACAAATTTGAAATTAGAACCAAAAAGAATTCAAGAGGAATATACAATATATATTCAATATCATCGGATGACCATATACAATTTTGAACAAGTTTCCATACATAATTTAATGCATATGAAGTTCTACGTCATCGTAATAGTGTTCTCCTTTAGGATGGAGGACTTCCCTCCCGAACCATCCAGCTAGTTCCTCTTGAAGTGGTCGGAAGCGAGCTTCTGGACTAAGCATCTTCCGGAGGTTATTCCTCTGAGCATTGGTATCACTCGGAACCCGCTCAGAGGTGTATCTCCGGATCATCTCACAGACATAGTATCCACATAGATTGGTCCCCGGTGGCTGAATATCGCCACCATTCTTAGCCACTGACTTTTTGAATTCTAGCTCTTTTTTGAAATCACCGACCCTTTGATCTGAGAACCGTCTCCAAACCCTACGAGGCAAAGAAAATTAAATGAACAAGAGAGTTATTAGTTACTTGATATTAGGAAATGAACGAAATAGGCCGATCGATATAGAGCGCAAATGAATGAAAATAATTACTACTGTAGCATTCTTCTCATGCCGCCCCAAAGATTTGAATCCAGAGTCAGAGAGTCATGGACGAGACATGTGGAGGTGTCAAATTTAATTGGGGTTTCTATTTTCGTGCCCTCCGTTCCTTAGTTGTGCTCAGTTTTCCCCAGCTCCTTAGTTTTTCCTCAGTTTTCCCCAAGTGCTTGTTTGAAACCCGCAGAAGGCAGCTCAGACGGCAGGATTCCCGTTAAGTTGACCGCTCCGTGCTGACGTGTGGGGCCGCGTCGTGTGGGCCCGCGTCGCGTGGGGCTGGTAGAAAGGGACCGCGTGGGACAGGACGAGATAGCATTTGGTTGCACGTGAGCAGGAGTTGGGTTTTGTCTCTCTCGGCCATTGGCATTTCCCTTTTAAGAGTACCTTTTCTGCCTCCTTCTCTCTGCCTTTTTTCACCTAATTAGTATCAAATCTAGAGAAGCTTGCATTTCTGTCTTTTCTTCAATTATTATTTGTGCCTTTTGGCCCTCGTTGTTTGCCCAATATGGCAGCAAATCTAGTAGGGAGCCCAATCTAGTATTCCATCTGGTCCATATGTATGTAGTTAAATCTAGAAGCAAATCTACAGGGAATGTACGATAAATTCACAAGGTCATATAGTAGAATAGGGATAGATAATATAGATAATAAGCTGCATTCAGCAGCCAAACATAGTAGGGTTCGAGGTTCTTCACAGCAGTACAACACCATCATACTAACAACATAACAACGAGGGATCCCTAGCTAACAATAAAGGGATCCCAACAACAAAATGGAGGAGGCAGCAGCAGCACACGTCCAGGACTCCGCCTACCCCATCTGCCTCTGCCTCCACTTGTTGCTCCCCTTGGGAGCCTTGGGCTTGAGCGGAGGCATGCGCCCGCTGGAGATCTCCACCCGCTGGATGCTGCGGAGGTGCATGCCGAGCGCCAAGTGCTTGGCGCGGAAGGAGTTGGGGTTCACCGACGCGCCGACCTTGGGGTTGGTGTGGCCGATGTTCTCGGCATGCGTGAGGACGCAGTTGAAGTCAGTGCCGCCGAGCCTCCTAGTGCGTAAGGGGCACTGTAGACACCCTTGGCGACGTCGAGGTAGGAGACGTATGGCCGACCTGCAGCCTCCGCGACTGGCGAGTCTTGACGTCATGGTGCTCGTCGTCGCTGCCGATGTCGCTGCCAGACAGCTGATCCATATCAAACGGGAATTTATTAGTGAATGAGTTGCAAACGTGCATGATAACAAAGTTAGGAAAAACAGAGGCAGCCTCAGTTAGAGTGGACACGATTATATGTCTACAAGGACGGTGTAAGTGAACCAAAGCTCATGCACAACAGATTTGTACACAGAAATGGTTCGTTGAACCCTCCCTGTAAAAATCTGTGCCCACCGATTCATCATAGGCAAAGAAACAGGTTCCAGATCTGAACTTGAACACATTCCAGATTATTTGCAAAATTAAACGGTTGATATCTTTTGATTCGTGCATAAAATAACTGATTGAGATCCTATGATTACTTGCATAAATTAACTGATTGAGATCCCATTATTACTTGCATAAATTAACCGAACGGCCGAACCCCAAATCTTAAACGAAATCAAGGAGGGATCAAAGCAAAATGGAATAAAATCGGCGCAAATATTAGCCCAATACTCATCCATCCACAGATCCATCTACACCAGCACAAATAGGGTTCAAAAAGGAATGGGGAACAAAAAAGGAAGCAAACCGTAGTTACCTCGTTCCATGGGTCCTCTATGGAGGTGTCGTAGCGGTTCGGGGGCGGGACGTACGGCACCGGCTCGTAGGGGTCCCATCCCGGCGGGATCTGACCGCGACCGGCGGCAGCAGCCTCCGATGCACCGGCGGAGGCGGCGGCGACGTCCGTTGAGGGGATGGCGGCGATGTCCGTTGAGGGGACGGCGGCGACGTCCGTTGAGGGGACGGCGTCGAAGAGGGAGGCGTCGCGCTTGGAGCCGACGGTGCCATGGACGATGGGATTGGCATTCTCCTTGTCCATCTCGCCGGCAGAGGAGAGGGAGAGGGAGAGGGTTTTTGCTTTGGAGAAGATGATGGGACGTGAGAGAGGCGGCGTTCCGTAGGCGAGTGAGAGTGACAGAGATAGTGGGAGGAGGTGTATATAAAGGCAAGGGGTGGTTAATGCGACCCGCGTCCTACGCGTCCACCGTTGCACGTCTGCACGTCTTGGACTTCTGCAATGCGCCACGCGTCCACGATTGCACGTCTTCGACTTCTGCACCGCGACCGGCGTCTACGCGTCAAATATTGCACGTCTTTCATTTCTGGACTGCAACACGCGTCCTCGAGTCTAACCCTGGAAATTTAGATATACTCAGGTATAACCTCGAGCATTATACTACCATTTTTTGTGTGCTCAGTTTTCCCCTTGAGTGCTAATACTGGCTAGTGCAATATGCTCAGTTTTACCCTCAAGTAGCTGGTCAACAGACAGTCAACAAATGGGATTAACTAGTTAAATGAGTCATTTAATGTGCAAAATATTCCGAAAAATAGTGGCACATACTCATGGAGTCTTTACCACAAATTGCCAGTTCTCAAAACATAGATAAGTCATAGATAAATCAAGTTTACCACAAATTGCCACTTCTCAAAGGCCTTCTCAAATCACCTAGTAGCTATGAAGGTGCATGGTTTTCCACAATAAGCCCTTTCCAAAACAGCTTTCCCCAAAACATACTTTGTCTAAATGAGGCCACAATTCTCACACTCATGTATATTTGTATTGCCAATAGTTTGAGATAGGCCAAGATGGGTTTTATTGTACAAAACACGCATTTTCCATTTTTTAAATCTCATATTTGAATCCCTTAGTCTGTTTATTACATAGGTGCCCTTGGTTTCTTGATACTACTCAGTTTTGCCCTCTCCCTCCACAAATTCTCTCACACGTGCAACATTGCCCTGATTGGTCTAGCCCATGTCACGCGGATCGTACCCACCGACCGTTGATCGTATGATCTAACGGGCAGGATAACCCCTCTCTCTCTCTGTCGGCGGTTACCTTCCACTCTCTAAGTATGCTAAAGGGCGGTTTTCTGTATTTATTTTCACGCGCTAAAAATTATAAACTCTTTTAGGCATTACTTTTCACGCAAAAAATAATAAACCATCACCGATTTGTTGTAGCCATAAATTTTCACGCAAAAAATGATAAACCGTAACCGATTTGTTGTAGCCATTAATTTTCACGAAAATCCCAAATGATAAACCATCACCGATTTGTTGTAGCCATTAATTTTCACGCAAAAAATGATAAACCATCACCGATTTGTTGTATCCATTACACGCAAAAAATGATAGACCATCACCGATTTCTTGTAGCCATTACTATTCACGGTAAAAATGATAAATGAATCAATCTATCTATCTCTGTATTTGAAGTTTGGAAGGTTCACCATCTAGTTATGTTAACTTTCGAGGTTTTGACCTGAAAACAAATGGGTATTATAAAGGGAAATAAAAGTTCAAAAAATGTAAAAACGAAACAATCTACCTATCTTTGTATAGAAGATCGTCTGTATGATTTTTGAGGTCATTTAGAGAAGGTAGAAAAAAATCCCTTTTGAGAAGGTCGAAAAAACCTAACTTGTAACAAAAGCTGGTTTCAGTGAGACCTAACCAAATTTGGCATACATTATGCCATATCTATAACAACAAGGAATATCTAAAAGGGAAAGTTTCACAAAATTTGAAATTTATGGCGAAAATGATGCCATACATGATGCTGTTTTTCGAGGTTTTGACCTGAAAATCAACTGGATATTATAAAGGGAAATAAAAAGTTCGAAAAATATAAAAACGAATCAATCTATCTATCTATGTATAGAAGATCAGCTGTATGAAATTTGAGGTCATTTAGAGGAGGTAGAATAAATCACCTTGTTAGAAAAGCTGGTTTGAGTGAGACGAAACGACATGCGTTTAAGCAAAGTGATTTTTTCGAACATCTCCAAATGATCCCAAATTTGCCATACATGATGCCATACGTGTAACAACAAGGAACCCTATCTAAAAAGTGTCAAAAAAGTTTGCCCAACCGTATAGCTCTATCAAAAAGAACCTCACCATGGCGCTAGTATAATTTTGGACTTAGTTACAAACTTTCGTTACCTAACCTTCAACACGAAACTTGTTTCAAATCAATTTTGGCGTACAAGAAACAAATCCCTCCTTGATTCGAGCACCACAGCCTTCAAACTTTGCCGATGCCGATATCGGCATGGTCAGAACGGCTATGCTCGACGCCACTGCTACATCACCGTCGGGATGCACCCTCAATCCCGTCCCCTCATTCGATCACTGACACACCAGAGATACCGCCGAGGCCAATGCCGAACGTACATGCTGATGCCAATGCAGAACATGCATCCACGCCGATGTGGGCACGGCCACGCCGCCCCGCTATGCTGGACGCCACAGACCACCGCGAGGTCTTTCCCTTCGCCACCACACTCTTCTAGCACCCATCTATACACGCCAGAAAGGAGAGACACTAGTTTTCTCTACATTGCTCGCGTTCGTGTCGGACACGGTCAGTCAAAGTTTTGAGGTAGTCGTCGATGTCGTCAACCATTTTTTCTCTTCTTTGCATGGTTAAACGCGTCTAGTTCATATCTATCTAATGCGTCTGGTCTTGCCTCATGCAGTTTTTGTGGACGTCGATCTCATCTCGGCACCCCGCAGGCCACCTCCTCCGTGCCATCGCTGTAGAGCTCCGTTTAAAAATCTATTCCTACCCGTGTATTGCCCCTTGTATCAGCGCCATGGCCCACTTGTCATTCGATATACCGAAGCCCCACTCGTGCGTGTTTTGGTCAGGGATAAAGCGATGCTTACGGTCAAACAAAGATGGATGGTCTGACGTGTCTTTGCGGGCTCTACGTGGCCCCACTAGTCAGAAGATAACGGTCAACCGTCGGGCAACCGGCCATTACAGCATCTGTGATGGTTTCAGACAAGGTCTTGGGGAAAACTGAGGAAAAACTAAGGAGCTGGGGAAAACTGAGCACAACTAAGGAACCGAGGGCACGAAAATAGAAATCCCAATTTAATTACTAGCAGAATCCAGTGGAACCTGCGGATACGATACATGCACAGTACGTCATGCATAACTCATCGATTAGCCGGCCACATACCATGCATGGAGTAAACAAAAGAGAATGTTCTCAAGACAGAAACACTCACCCAAAATGGTAAGGAAATAGAATATCACTTTTGAGTTCCTGCTTTGTAAGAAACTGCCACATGTCTTCCTCCACGTCGGTGGGGTGATGCTCTAACACATATCCATTAACGATGTGTGGGTCAATGAACCCAACATCATGGATGTTCCTTACTATGCATTCCTTAATCTTCATTCTGCATGTATAATAGCGGACACAACAATATAGTTAGGACATATATATAGTGCAGGCAATATGAACGAGATGGGGTAGAAATAAATCACTTACAGAATGTAGCAACTGATGATAGATTTGTCGAGCTCGCGCAGATTGAAAAGCTGGAACAATTCACTCAGATGAATTTGTACATAGTAATGTTTGAAGTGATGCTCATATCTAACTTCCGCATAAATATATTCTTTGGCGTTTTTATTTTTTATGTAACCCTTGTACCATTTCAGCAGACTTTTCATTTGTGGAGGTAGATCCTCTTCCTGCGCAGGCTCGACGAGAGGCCCATTCTTCACATATGTAATTACTACCTCCTTCACTGGCGCCTCATCAAGGCCTAACAGTTCACGAAGAGTCATACCTAAATTGGCCGCTTGTTCTCTGGCACTCGTTACAGTCAATCCCTGTGCTGCCGCAGCTTCTATGATATCGGGGGCATCCGGACCGGCGGCTGTCACTATAAGCGGGGCAATCGATTGTTTACTTTGTTCCCCGAGCTGGGCAACTCGTTTCCCGCTTTTTTTACTTTCTAATTCTTTCTCGGCCTCCTCCCGCTCTTTCTTCTCCTTGAACATGAGTGCCTGCTTACGAAGTTCACGTGCATAGTCGTCAGGAAGATTCTTCGCGGCTTGGGACGGTGTGTTCAAAAATGACTTAGCCCACTTCTTTTGCTCATCAGAAAATACTGGCTTGGGCTCGGGCTCTCTTTTCTTCTTGCAGTCCGCCTTCCATTTCTCATAATCAGTATTCGCGGCCGCGTCAACTTCCTCGGCAGTACGTTCCCAAGGCCTCGTGGGGAGAGGCTTCAGTGATGGCTCCGGTACCTTTGTTATCTTAGGTACATAAGGGTCCGGGTTAATACTCCAGGACTGCTTCTGCTTCTTCGCCGGAGGTGGATTGGGGGGCGGCGTACGCACCCGCCGGGGCGGACTAGGGGGCGGGGGCTGCTTACCCGCCGGAGGTGAATTGGGGGGCGGCGTCGGCTGACGTGAAGGAGGTGTAGGTGAAGCACCACCACCACCACCGCCACCGCCACCACCACCACCGTAGGGGGATGGACTTGTTGTCCTTGGCGCCTCGCCTGGAAACTTGATGAACTTCTTTTGCCATAGAATGAAATGGCGCTTGACATCTCCAAGTCTTCTCTCCCCTTCAGGTGTAGCAATGTCAATCTCCAGGTCCTCAAACCCTTGTACTATGTCCTCCACCGTGACACGAGCATAGCCATGTTGAATGGGCTTGTTGTGGAGTGCTCCAGGTTCACATGGTAAAGCACTGCCGATGGCTACCTTCATGGACATGTTCCCGATTGGATAATACAGATGACATTCTTTCATCTCCTTTACATCGTCCACGGGGTAGAGAGGAGGCTCCGGTGCAGTAATTTCGATCGTCGGAGGCTCCGGTGCAGTAATTTCGATCGTCGGTGCACCAGCCGGTGGGGCCTCCGTGGAAGCCACGCTGCTTCTCCGCTGCTGGCTTCCGAGATCCACTGGATGATCTTCATGCTGCGCCCGAGCTGCATCTCTTTCGGCTACTAGTACACTCACGGTTTTCTTCATCACATCCATTTCCGATGCCAACCGCGCCACAACATCTGCTTCCTGATCCATCTTTCTCTTACGGCTTCTGTAACCGTACGGGTCATCGTTCTGGGAGAACCCTATTTTCCACGGAATGTGCCCCATGCCTCGTACAAGTCCTGCGTGTTCAGGATTCCCGAGGGTTTTTGTCAGCGCGTCGTTCTCTCTGTTGAACTTGATCTTCCCCTCTTGAGCATCCCTCATTGCGTTAATAAGGGCTTGGGTGGGTTTTAACATTTTGCCCCGGTAAACACACTCCCCTGTCTCCGGGTGTAGCGTTCTCCCATGCCCGTACCACCAGCTTTTGGCCCTTGGGTCCCATCCCTCCGTACCTGGACGGATTCCTCGCGCCCTCAGCTCGTTCTCCATCTTCTCCCACCTAGGCTCCCAAAGGCGATACCCTCCTGGCCCCATAATATGATTGTACTCCTTCTTAGCCGCATTTTCCTTATTTTTTTCGATATTTGAATGAACTGCTCCGATTTCTTTTGCTTCACAAATTCTGGCCAATCATGTTTCAGTTTCTCATATTGTCCTTTGAAATCCGGAGTCTTGTTCTCGTTGACATAGTCATGGGCTAGATTTTGCTTGAATTTCTGGAATGCGTCGACCATCTTATGAAGAGTGAACTGTTTGACTAGCCTCCTCCTCTCCTTGTTTTCCTCAATCTTGTTACCCTCCTCATCGAATTTGTTGTATTCCGGAGGTAGAACAAAATGTTCCATAAGCTTTTTCAAGAAATCTTTTTTTGTTCTCTTATCGACAAAAGTGAAACCAAGACGTGCCTTCTTTGGCTCATTCCACTCCTGGACGGTGATCGAGACGTAGTCTCTAACAACGGCTCCGCATTGGCTGATAAACTTGGTGGCGTTCTTGCGGGGCTCCAGCGGCCTGCCGGTTGCACTGTCGACAACCTCGATGGTACATGTTTCTCCTTGTTTCATCATCTTGGTTGCGCCACGCTTTGACGACGTACTCGATTGTTTCGACGATCCGGCCGAGGGCTAAAATAAGAAAGAGAGTCGCGCGCGTTAGTACACACATATTTATTCAAATCAGTTAGTTTGTATCACGAGAGGCTCAATGTATATATATACCTCGGCGCCGGAGGTGGTTGCTACTTCCAATTGAAGATCGTCGTTTATCGACGTTTGTTCGGCATCATCTTGCTGACGGCCTTCATCTTCACCGTCAAGGTTCAGATAAGAAGAGATATCATCTTCTTCTTGTTCGGTCGGCACATATAGAATATCGCGTTTATGATGCCGAACATATGGTCTTCAGCGTCCGGATCATAGTTGTCCATAATCGGGTTAGCTCTATCGTCCGCCATATGTCAGTCCTGAAAACATGTAGTAAAAACAAATTAATTGTGTATATGCATTATCACATCTCTTCTACATATAAAGAGAGAGGGCGACGAGGGAGGCGAGAGGGGGGACGCAGTGACCGAGAGACCGGTGGCGGTGACGAAAGGGCGGTGGCGAAAGGGCGGTGGCGGTGCCGAGGACACATAACCCTCGCCGCCCCCTCTCGATCCCAAAAAAAACACCGCGCGTATTTTTGTTATTTTAAAAGTGACAAACTTTTGTTAAGTTATTTTAAAAGTGACCGAGAGACCGGTGGCGGTGGCGAAAGGGCGGTGGCAAAAGGAGGGGGCGAGGAAGGGGTGGGAGAGGGTGTCGCAGAAGAGGGAGGCGAGGACGAGCGCGTTGGCATTGGCGCGTTGATGGCGTTACATTTTTATGAATAGAGGTAGTATAACATATATAATACTCCATCAAATATAAAACAAAGTCTAAAAAGCATAAATCTTCAAAGTGAAATTTTAGTTCATTTTTTATTAAGTCAATTTTTATTAAGTCAAAAAAAATTATTAAGTCAATTTTTATTAAGTCCAAAATTTTATTAAGTCAATTTTTATTAAGTCAAAATTTTAGTTCATTTTTTATTAAGTCAATTTTTATTAAGTAAAAAAGAAATGAGGGAGATTTTTTATTAAGTCAATTTTTATTAAGTCAAAAAATTTATTAAGTCAAAATTTTAGTTCATTTTTTATTAAGTCAATTTTTATTAAGTAAAAAAGAAATGAGGGAGATTTTTTATTAAGTCAATTTTTATTAAGTCAAAAAATTTATTAAATCAATTTTTATTAAGTCAAAATTTTAGTTCATTTTTTATTAAGTCAATTTTTATTAAGTAAAAAAGAAATGAGGGAGATTTTTTATTAAGTCATTTTTTATTAAGTTAATTTTTTTTGGTATCCCGCCGGCCCCCTCTCTCTCTGTTCTTCTCTGTTCTTCTCGATCTCTATACGGCGCGCGGCGCACGCGAGGCCGGGGGACGCCGGGGCAGGGGGCAACGCGGGTGCCGGCGGCGCGATGCGGTCGGCGGCGATGGCGGCGGCGCAGAGCTAGGGACGGCGCGCGCGCGAGCGCGCGCATGCATGCATCTTGGCGGCCGGCCGGAGGGAGATCGCGAGCAGCGCCGAGGAGAGACCTGCAGCGAGGGCGCCGACGTTGATGCGAGGGCGGCGAGGGACGGCGGCGGGCGGCAAGGGCAGCCTGACGGCGCTCGTCGTCGTTGTCTTCGGCGGGCGCGCGCGGCGGGTCGATCTGTCTTCGAAGTTGATGGAGAAGAGAATGCGCGGCGGTTCCGCGCCAGGAGATTTATAGGTGGCGACCTTTGGTCGCGTTTGGGGACCCCAACCGCGACTAAAGGGGTACCTTTAGTCGCGGTTGGCGACCCCAACCGCGACTAAAGGGTATTTTCGCCGCGTTTTGGTTTCCCGTGGAAAAATGCCCTTTAGTCGCGGTTGGTGAGGCCAACCGCGACTAAAGCTATTTTTCAAATTTCTTTTCTTTTTCAGAAATATATCAATAAAAATAAAACTAAATCAATTCAAAATTTTAAAAATACAAATAATATATCAAAAAATTCATAAAAATAAAACTAATTCAATTCAAAATTTTAAAAATACAAATAATATATCAAAAAATTTATAAAAATAAAACTAATTCAATTCAAAATCTTAAAAATACAAATAATATATCAAAAATTCAGAAAATAAAATTAATTCAATTCAAAATCTTAAAAATACAAATAATATATCAAAAAATTCAGAAAAATTAAACTAATGCAATTAAAAATCTTAAAAATACAAATATTATATCAACAAATTCAGAAAAATAAAACTAATTCATTTAAAAATATTAAAAATACAAATAATATATCAATAAATTCAGAAAAATAAAACTAATTCATTTAAAAATCTTTAAAATACAAATAATATATCAATAAATTCAGAAAAATAAAACTAATTCATTTAAAAATCTTTCCGCCTCCCTCTTCCCACCAGTTCTTTCCGGCCACCTCTGTCTTCCCACAAGTTCTCCCCGGCATGTCTTCCCGCCAGTTCTTTCCCGCCTATATCTTCCCGCCATTTCTTCACGCCTCTGTCTTCCCGCCTCTGTCTCTCATCGAGCAGTGCGTCCACCCACGCGTTCTTATCCTGCCGACAGCTTTAGTCACGGTTGCACCCTCCAGCCGGGACTAAAGCTTACTCAAACATCATTATCCCACCCACAGTTTTCATAGATGACACAAAAACCACCTTTAGTCACGGTTGCACCCACCAGCCGGGACTAAAGATTAGATGACCAGCTCTGGATTCCTCTTCTTCCCGCCATTTCTTCCCGCCTCTTTCTTCCCGCCTCTTTCTTCCCGCCACTTTCTTCCCGCCACTTTCTTCCCGCCTCTTTCTTCCCGCCACTTTCTTCCCGCCTCCTGTCTTCCCGCTCCCATTTTTCCCGCCATTTGTCACTACATATAGGTAGCCCGGCTTGGCCAGCATTATCACATCTCTAACAATCTCTCATCACTCTCTCATGGCTTCCACCGCACCCACTCTAACCTACCAGCAGGTGGAGGAGCTTTGCGCCTCGAACTACCCTTGCCCACCGGGCTACCGCGTCCCCGCGTACTACGCGCCGGGCGGCCATCACGAACCACTACTACCTCGACCTCACGCCGGAGCAGCGGATGAATCCCCGCTGGCATCCCGATAACCAGCATACTTGGGACGCCTTCTTCATCAATCGGCGTGAGAGGGCGCTCGCCAGGTATGAGGAGGACGGTTTGCCTCCTGGGAACTTCCACGAGGCCGGCCGTCGGCTATGGTGGTACGGCCGGACTTTGCAGAGCGTCATGGACTACATCACGGCCGGTGATATCCCCCGCCTGCGCTACCCTCAGTTCGAGCCACGAGCGCCGCCCGACGACAGCGACGACAGCAGCGACGACGACGGCGGCAACTTAGAAGGCGACGACTACCAGTACAACGGCGGTGGCTATGAAGACTACGACTATGCATATTATACGCCTAGGCAGTATGACTAAATCACTCCAAATTTCATGTATCATCAGTGGTATCTCGAATCATTCGAAAATGGACACCAAACACATCACGGGTAATATAATTCACATGATCCATTCATCGATCAAAGTTTGGTACAATAAATTATTACACATCATTTCTTCCTTTGTGTCCCTGCTTGCTTACGATTGTGCCGTATCCATGGAGCATCCTCATCATTTAACTTAATGCTTGGGTCGGTGTTCACTTTGAAGGGCGGAATTTCAGCAAACATATTATAATCTTCTGACATGTCTGTCTTGTCCTCCACTCCCACGATGTTTCTTTTCCCTAAAAGAACAATGTGGCGCTTTGGATCATCGCATGATGTACTGATCGTTTTCTATCTTTCCGTTTCCTCGGTTTGCTACTCATGTCCTTCACATAGAAAACCTGAGCGACATCTTTCGCTAGGACGAATGGTTCGTCAAGGTAACCAAGATTGTTGAAATCCACCATTGTCATTCCGTATTGCTGGTCCACCTTTACCCCACCTCCTGTTAGCTTGAACCATTTGCACCGGAACAAAGGGACCTCAAAAGGAGGGTCCATAGTCAAGTTCCCATATCTCCTCTATGTAACCATAATATGTGACCTTTTGCCCATTCTCAGTTGCTGCATCAAAGCGGACACCACTGTTTTGGTTGGTGCTCTTTTTATCTTGGGCGATCGTGTAAAATGTATTCCCATTTATCTCGTACCCTTGGAAAGTCGTTATAGTCGAAGATGGTGTCTTGGCCAACATGTACAAATTGATCTACAACATCATTGTCATTCATTAAATGTTTTCTCAACCAACTGCCGAAAGTCTCCATGTGGGCCTTCCTAATCCAGGATTCAGGCTTCCCCGGGTTGTCCAAGCGTAAAATATTCTTGTGTTTCTCAAAGTACGGAGCCACCAAGCTGGAATTGGTCAGAACTGTGTGGTGTGCTTCAGTCATAGAATGGCCGTCCATACATATCGTTGATTTCCTTCCGATCGTGCCTTTTCCACTTAGTCTCCCCTCGTGCCGCGATCGAGGAAGACCAATCGGCTTAAGGTCAGGAACAAAGTCAACACAAAACTCAATTACCTCCTCATTTCCATAGCCCTTGGCGATGCTTCCTTCTGGCCTAGCACGGTTACGAACATATTTCTTTAATACTCCCATGAACCTCTCGAAGGGGAACATATTGTGTAGAAATACAGGACCGGGAATGGAAATCTCTTCGACTAGGTGAACCAGGAGGTGCGTCATAATATTGAAGAAGGATGGCGGGAACACCAACTCGAAACTGACAAGACATTGGACCACATCGTTCTGTAACCGTGGTAGAACTTCTGGATTGATTACCTTCTGAGAGATTGCATTGAGGAATGCACATAGCTTCACAATGGCTACTCGAACATTTTCTCGGGCAGAGCCCCTCAAAGCAATCGGATGCAATTGCGTCATAATCACGTGGCAGTCGTGAGACTTCAGGTTTTGGAACTTTTTCTCCGCCATGTTTATTATTCCCTTTATATTGGACGAGAATCCAGACGGGCCCTTCATACTGCTCAGGCATTCAAAAAAGATGACCTTCTCTTCTTTGGTCAGAGAGTAGCTAGCACGACCTTGAAACCATTCCGGATGCCAGTCATCAGGGTCTTTCAAACGTTGCTGGTCCTGCCGTGCTTCCTTTGTATCATTTGTCTTCCCATACACGCCCAAGAAGCTTAGGAGGTTCACACAAATATTCTTCGTAACATGCATCACGTCGATTGCAGAGCGGACATCTAGGACTTTCCAATATTCTAGCTCCCAGAGTATAGATTTCTTCTTCCACATGGCTGCGTGCCCGTCAGCTCCCTTCGGAACTGATTGTCCGCTAGGACCCTTTCCAAAGATGACTTTCAAATCCTTGACCATATCAAATACCTCAGCACCAGTGTGTTCCGCAGGCTTCGGCCGGTGATCTGCCTTGCTGTTGTAATGCTTGCCTTTCTTTCTTACTGGATGAATATTCGGAAGAAATCAACGATGCCCAAGGTACACGTTCTTCTTACAATTTGGCAAATGTACACTTTCAGTCTCATGTAAGAAGTGCGTGCATGCATTGTATCCCTTATTTGACAGTCCCGAAAGGTTACTAAGAGCAGGCCAATCGTTGATGGTTACGAAAAGCAACGCTCATAGGTCAAATTCCTCTTCTTTGTGCTCATCCCACACACGGACACCAGGTCTGCCCCACAGCTGTAAAAGTTTATCAACTAATGGCCTTAGGTACACATCGATGTCGTTGCCGGGTTGCTTCGGACCTTGGATGAGCACTGGCATCATAATGAACTTCCGCTTCATGCACAACCAAGGAGGAAGGTTGTAGATGCATAGAGTCACGGGCCAGGTGCTATGGCTGGAGCTCTGCTCGCCAAAAGGATTCATGCCATCTGTACTTAGACCAAATCTTATGTTCCTTGCGTCAGCTGCAAAATCTTTGAACTCTCTGTCGATCTTTCTCCATTGCATTCCATCTGCGGGGTGTCTCAACTCCCCGTCCGACTTACGGTCCTCTTTGTGCCATCGCAACAACTTGGCATGCTCTATGTTCCTGAACAGACGTTTCAACCGTGGTATTATAGGAGCATACCACATCACATTGGCGGGAACCCTCTTCCTGGGTTTCTCGCCCTCAACATCGTCACCAGGGTCATCGGCTCTGATCTTATAACGCAATGCAGTGCATACCGGACATTCATTCAAATTCTCGTATTCACCGCGGTAGAGGATGCAGTCGTTGATGCATGCATGTATCTTCAGAACCTCTAAACCTAGAGGGCAGACAACCTTGTTTGCTTCGTACGTACTGGCGGGCAACTCGTTATTCTTTGGAAACATATTCTTCAACATTTTCAGCAAGTTTTCAAATGCCGAGTCAGCTACACCTGCCTGTGCCTTCCATTTCAGCAAATCCAGTGTGCAGCCCAGCTTTTTCAGACCATTATCGCATCCGGGGTACAGCGACTTTCTGTGATCCTCTAACATGCGATCCAAATTCTCCCTCTCCTTTTCAGTGTCGCAGCATCTCCGTGCATCAGCAATGGTCCGACCAAGATCATCAACGGGCTCATCACGTGCCTCTTCTTCACCTTCCCCTTCACCTTCAGCATCCTCCATGAAAGTATCACCGAAATGATCAAGATAGTTTTCATCGATGAAATCATCCCCTTCTTCATCTTCTTCCATTATAACCCCTCTTTCTCCATGCTTGGTCCAACAATTATAGCTTGGCATGTAACCGTGCCGAAGCAGGTGCAGGTGAACTTCTCTTGAGGAAGAGTAACCCTTCTGATTCTTACAGTCAACACATGGACAGATAACAAAACCCTTCTGCTTGTTTGCATTAGCCACTACGAGGAAATCTTTCAAACCCGTAGTGAACTCGCCGGAGAGTCGGTTACCGTACATCCA
Source organism: Lolium perenne (assembly GCF_019359855.2). Lineage (NCBI taxonomy): Eukaryota > Viridiplantae > Streptophyta > Magnoliopsida > Poales > Poaceae > Lolium > Lolium perenne. The sequence continues at coordinate 327,284,674 of NC_067250.2, read as the reverse complement.
TTGCCGATTCATCTACATTATTATAATATAAAAATATATAATTAACCATCATGCATTTGTTAAACTAACTAGCTATAAACAATAGAAATTAAACAATGAACTACACACATGCATATTTTTTTTTAATTTTACATGCATATTTTATCAATGACACATATGAAAGGTTCAAGTTGCTAACCGCGATCGAGGAGGAAAAAATAAATGAGGAAGCTTAAGTGTGGCTCCGACACTTCATATCATGTTTGTTTCATGCTCTTGGGGCATTTCATCTAACACCTTGTGTGCATAAGAGGAATCAAAAGCAAACCTACACCCCCTTGTGAAGCTTGTGAAGAGAAGTGGCACCAAATGGCTAAGTGCTGTGAGCTGAGGCCCTTTTATAGGGATGGGCCTTTAGTCCCGGTTGGCCTGGCCAACCGCGACTAACGGCCTTCGGGCCAGGCCTGAGGACCTTTAGTCGCGGTTGGCCTGGCCAACCGCGACTAAAGCCCCTCCCGTCCACCAGCTGGCCACCTAGCGCGCTGGGCCCAGGTCTTTAGTCGTGGTTCGCCACCCGAACCGCGACTAAAGACCCCATTAGTCGCGGTTCCTCTATTTTGGCAACTAATGGGGCTGGACGGAAGGCCATTTTTCTACCAATGAACCCTCCCCACGCCGCTACACCACGCCGCCGGCCCGCGCTTGGCACCACTAGTGGTAAGGGCCTTTTGTCGCGGGTGGCCATCTGCGACAAGGAAGGCGCGACAAAAGATCGACCTTTTGTCGCGGGTCACTTACCACCCGCGACATATGGTCCACCACGTGGCAGGCGCGGGGCGCGCAGGGGCAGCCCCTTTTGTCGCGGGCGGTATTACCACCCGCGACAAAAGGACCTCTACGTGGCGCACGCAGAACGCTGCTGCTTTTGGGTTTGAGGGTTGCAGCACCCCCCCCCCCCACCGCCCCCCTTTTATTTCATCTTTTCATTTCAAAATAAAAGTTGCATATATTTATACGCTACTACAAGTTGTACATGTTGATTCATTATATATAAATCGAGCAAACAAATATTGGAAGCAAAAGTCGATCTATTCGTAGATTCCCCTTACACATACATGGAGATCACGACTACCGGGACTAAAGCCCGTCGTTTCGAGAGGGAGAGCGCCTATTTGGACTAAACAAGACGTTGTTGTCTATTACTTCTTTTGGCTTCTCTAATCAAAAGTCCCGCCACTTCCTCCGCAATTCCTAGAAGGTGTTCCTTTGGTTGGAGCGTGTCCCGCATGAAGTCGACCTATATAGGGAAAATGAGATGAATATGACTATATCAATCTTGATAACGAAATATTGACGATAATAAATTAAAGTTGTGAATGTTATTGCTTACGTTGAATTTATTATTGTTGTGCTTCTCAGTGGTTAACATGCAAATGGACTCGCAAACGTAGTATCCACATGGATTCGTCCCCTGTGGCTGCTGGGCGCATGGTACAGGAGTAAATGTTAGCCTCTCTGCCCAGGTACCCTTAGTATGTTTCCTGAAAGCTCTCCAAACCCTGCCAGGCAAAAAAATGATTGAATGAGTGGATAATTAATTGAAATCTCACGAAAGATATAGCGCGTCAATGATTGAAATTACGTGTGGAGCAACTTCTGCAAGTCGAGGAATCCGTCTAGGTCTCTACTCATTGGGTCCCTTACTTCAACTATTCCGTTATCAATTTGAATGTCTAGTAGAATCCAGTGGAAGCTGCACATGTTTATGTATATACGTCAGGAATTACACTTAACATCGAGTAAGAAAAATTGAATGTGTCTAACAGATCATTAAGACTCTCACTCGTAGTTGTAAGGAAATAGTATTGAATCACAGAATTGTTGCTCCCCCAAAAACCTTAGTAGGTTTCCCCCCGTTTCTGAGCCTTTATGCTTTACCGTTTCATGATGTACTTTATCTGGGTCAATAAACCCAATATTAATAATATTATTACTTTTGCATTAACTGATCTTCAGTCTGCATAAGAGAACACATAAGATATAATGAGAGTATATGCAATGAAAACAAACATGAACTGAATGAACATGAACTTATATGTAGTTAACAACTTACAAGCAATAGCAACTCACGAGAGATTTGTCGAGGGCTGCTAAATTGAACAACTGCCAGAGTTCATTCATCTCAATATGGATCTCCTCCTTTCGGTAGTAATATTCAAATGGTATATTCGCCACGATGTAACTTATGTTCTCCTTGCATGCATCAAGGTACCACTGATGCAAATTCCGCATATGTGTTGGCAGTTTATGCAGCCGCTCTCTGCTGACCAAGTTAGCCCCGTAGAAAATTTAGGAGCTATATCAGCAGTGGCTAGTGCAGCATCTGCGGCACCCAGAAATTCCTCCACGGTACATCCACAGTCAGCCGCTAGCTTTGCAGCTTCTTCCATATTGATACTACCACCATGTTCCAGGTACACCTTGGGAACATCAAACACTTTGAGTGTTGGGATCGAATGTTTGGCCTGTTCTCCGAGCTGAGGAACTTCCTTTCTTTTTTTGCTTTTGTCGTTTGCTTGGCCTTGAGGGGTGCACTTGTTGAACTTGATTTCTTCCCAACTACACTTATAGCTGATGATTTGCTCGTGCTAGCACTATCCTTCTTAGCAGTACCCTTATCATCAATTACCCTCGCAAGTGTGCGTGTATAGTCATCCTTCTTCTCGTGTAAGTCATATTGCAATGGTGTGTTTAGAAAAGAAAGAGCATATGCTTTTTTGCTTCTCGGTATATGGCTCTGGCGCGGGAGGTTTTGACTTATGAAGCTATTCATACGTGTGTTTCTTAACAATGGCGTCATTTTCCTCGATAATCACTAGTAGGAAAACACTTATAGGTGGAGCTTAGTTATGTGGCGCACCATGAAAAATGCGCCACAGAAAGTTATTATGTGGCGCACCAGGCAAGGTGCGCCATAGAAATAGCTTAATTTTGTGGCGCACCAGGGAACCGTGCGCCACAAAAACTTAGTGGGGCCCGCACCCTGTCACCCCCAATCATTGGTTTTACTATTTCTATGGCGCACTGACCCAAGTGCGCCACAGAAATTCGTTATTCTGTGGCGCAGGTCCACGGTGCGCCACAAAATAAGCTATTATGTGGCGCAGTTTGCCTGGTGCGCCACAGAAATAAGGTATTCTGTGGCGCACTGTGCTCGGTGCGCCACAGAATTAGCGAACCAGATATACAAAAGTGAGCCAACCTCCCACCTACCACACTACCCAAGCCATTCTTCTTCCTCCATCTAGCTCGTCCCCCTTCTCTCTCATACCATTTTGGCTATACTTTTCACTTGCTTGGGTATTTATTGCACTTACTTTGGTTGATACATAATTGGAGTTGAGGAGAAGGCTCTCCATACTCTCTCCTCCTCTCAAACTCATCGATCTCGGTCTCGTCTCAGTATCGAATCTACAAGGTGAGTAGTTGGAGGAGACATACATATGCTTGGAGGAGACATGCATATGCTTGTAGATCTTGTGTGGCCGTCGTGTGTATGGATGCTTGTTGCGTGTATGGATGCTTGTTGCAGGTGAAGCGCTTGTGTGTGTGTGCCGGTGTGGTGCACGGATGTTTGCCAAAATGTTGATTCATTTCCGTTTCGGAAAATTTTTGCACTACCCATATGTCCTACCTTGAGGAGAGGTCATGCCGAATTTTTCCGCTACATGTAATACCTTGAGGAGAGGTACGGCCCATGCATGTGTGTGCATGTGTTGCGGTTCTAATTTCCTATTATATGTATACCATTTGCAGGCAAGCATGGTACTCTCGATGAGTTCCGCTCGAATCTCTAGATACAAGATAGACGCGAAGGAGGACATGATTCAGAACAATAGGCGCCAGATAAGATGTCCGTGTCGATCATGCAAACTTGAGCGCTGGACCAACCCTGATTCCGGACAACTGGAGGAGCACCTGCTGAGGCGCGGTTTCATGCAAGACAACCAGGCGCGGCCGGCCACATCAAATGGTGCGCATGAAGACCATGTCGAGCGACATGACTATCATCATGAAGAAGACTATCATCATGAAGAAGACTATCATCATGTCGACAGGGACTATCATCATGAAGAAGTCGGCGGAGAAGATCATCATGAAGAAGAAGATGCCGACGGAGAAGATCATCATGATGAAGAAGAAGATTCTGGCGCGACCCCGCTAATTTCGGCCTTGCGGGACTCTCATGTTCAAGATCTGCTCCTCCAGGAGACGAGCAACAATAGATTTGCAGCTAGAGAGAGAGACAAGCTGTCGCAAATGGAGAAAGACGGGATGACTCCGATCTTTCCTGGGTGCCGTCCGCAGGATACGCGCTTGCATGTGTTGCCTGCCAAAACCCACCGGCGAGCAGCGACGAGCAACACGAAGAGCCGGGAGGCTCCCAGAACTGCTGGTGGGCCCTGGTCCCTCGGGCAACGGCCCGCAAAACTCCGGCACACGTCCTGGCTGGTGCAAGGGCGTGCCACCTGACCTATACCTGGTCAGGAAGGTGATGGATTGCTTCGATTAATTTCCTGCATGGCAGACACGTAAACATTAAATCCGAGCCTCGATCGGCTCTCAGGTTATCCTGTGAATCGGCTCAAGGAGCCAATCCACCCATGGTTCGTATTGGATCTACGATAACATGGTGGTCCTGCTTGATCAATACTAAGTTAAATCAATCTACGACAGTCTAGGGTTTTCACCACATAACCGGAACATCCTACACGTAATTGAGCCTGGCAGATACGAAAGATAATAGAAAACCAGCCCTAGACCAGGCCTAAAAACCAACATAGAGTTGATTCCCGGAACATCTCCTCTAGGATCAGCAAACCATCCCTTACGCACTACTGGATCATTCAACCCGTTTGCAAGGCCTAACCATATGGATATCAAACTAATCCTTGAAGAACAAGGAACAACCATAACAGATCGAATCTACTAAATAAAGACTAAGCCAGATGCTGCCCTTACACCTGAGATAGGTGCAAGGGCAGCTAGATATCTAGGGGCAGCATAACTAAGCATATGTATTAGAAAAGTATCGATGCTAGCCCTAACACATCTATGATAATGGTGTTACTCGCCATCAACAAGGCTTCAGTACGAGCAACACAAATAACGAATAAACAAGATGCTGCTCAGATCGCTAGATGCGATCTGGGCAGCATGGCGCTTACCCGGAAGAAACCCTCGAAAGAAGGGGTGGCGATGCGCCTAGATTGGTTTGTTGCGAACGTGATCGTCCTCTTTTCTCAATAACCCTAGGTACATATTTATAGTCCGTGGACTTTCTATTTTTGGAATAAACCTAACTTCGTGCAAACTAACTCTATCTCTTAATTCTAAATCTACCATAATGTACAGATACACGGGCAATCTAGCCCAGACTCTTGTATAAGGCCGATTCAGAAATATTTTCCGTGCATATCCTCTAAGCCCATCTCAATCACGGCCCATCTCCTGATTTGGTTAAAATCCGGCGATAACACATGCCCCCCTGGTTTTGGCAATGATAATTCCAAAACCACTCTGTTTTTTCTTCGTCGGGTCACGCGTGGCAGAGCAGAACCGCTGCAGTATCCTTTCATCATGATGCCTTGCCTTCTCAACTTCTCTGTACTGCACGACTTGACAGTTTTGGCACCACGTCCTCGGAAACCGCCGCAGCATTGAATCATCTCCACTATATCCCCTTTATTTAACCGCATCGAGCAGTTCGCCTCCTCATCCTCTTGCTCCACACTAGCAATCGAAAAAACCCTTCCTCTGCAACCATGGCCTCCTCCTCCTCCTCTGCCTCCTCGGGTCTTTCCTTCCAGTCCTCTTCCTCCAGCGAGCCGATGCCGGAGTACGACCCGATAGCGGCGTACGAGGCCCGCGCTCCCGAGCATTGGGATGAGAGGGACTGGGACTTCGCCGTCAGGACAGACGACGAACCCTTGACCGCCGTCGGGTCAGATGACGACGAACCCCTGACCGACGGGGAGGACGACCTCCGGTTCCTCGTCGACGGGGAGCTGGAGGCGGAGAGCGACGACGACCTCTTCTCCTGGGGCGACTTCACCTCCTCCGACGAGGAAGAGGAAGAGGAGGATGACACCTCCTCCGCCGAGTACCCGCCGGCGAAGCGCTTCCGCGCCGGGTCGGAGGACAACGACGACGACGACGAGGAGGAAGAAGAAGCCCCTGCCGAGGGCTTCGGCAGCAGCGACGAGGACTTCACCGGCAACAGCACCGATGGCAGCTACGACGGCGACGACGAGGGCAGCGACGGCCCTTAGATTATCATCTACTAGAATAGGGCTAGTAGTAGTAGATTAGGCAGTAGATCTTCCTTTTGTGAGCAATCGGCTCTTCTTTGTAAAAAACCCTCTCCATCAATGAAGAATGTTTTCATGCTGATTTTGCCGATTGTCAAACTAGGTCAACGCTCAAAGAGCCGATGGCAACGCATCGGCCCTTTACCATAAAATGCGAGTAAGGCCAAACTCAGTTGCCTATTCAAACGGTAACCTGCGACCCTTGTCTGAAGGAGCAAACTCAGATCCCCAAATCACCCATCGAACAGATTTGACTTACAGCCCTGCGAATCCCAGATCCCAATCGTGCAGATGCAACTCCGCAGCGAATCAGATGGCGGAATCATCCAGCGCCAACGCTACGGTCTCTGGCCTGAAGGTAATCCTTAACTGCTCCTCATCATCCGAGCATAGTGTTAGAATTAACAGCAAACACCTGAATTAATGCCTTATTTCACCATTAGTTTTAGGTATTAGACATTCTGTTGCCGCATCCTTCTCTTCCAAATTCTCTTTGTCTTGGTCCTCATTCTGTCGAGAGTCCTGCCCATTTGATTTCTTGCGAGGCCAATAGAATTCCCTTCGTGAACCAGAACTTAGATCTAACTTCTTGCGCCGAGTGCTTACGAGCCTGGCCTAACCCTCCTGAAGATTGGGTGTCATGGTATTGTAGAGTATCCAAGACTCACCAAGCCAAATGGGAAACCACCGGAATAGCCGATGGTCTACTTCTGGTCTGATGCTCTGAAATGCTTCATGTTTGGCCACGGCCCCATGACACCAACTCTGCTAGATGTGGCCTTAATCACTGGTCTAGACATTTCATCCCCCAGCCCCTCTGCTTTCATGCTGCCAAAGGTCCCTTTCAAACTTTCCTCCAAAACAGAGTGCACAAACTGGGGTGCCTACCTTAGACGCCACATGAAAAACAAAGGCCCTGTATCAGAGAAAGAACACACGACCTTCCTAAACTTCTGGCTGGAACACTTCATATTTTGTTGCCCTTCACTTGCTCCAACCAAGAATTACCTTTCCTTGGCCTATGAACTTGCCAGAGGCACCCAGCTTGGCATTGGCAAACTGTTCCTTGGAGAGGTCTATCCATATCTCCAACTGATGTCTGTCAATTTGTTTTCCCAAAAGACAGTCAAAACAGGAGGTCCCTGGTGGTTTATTCAGCTATGGGCTCAGCTATATTTCCAGAACCAGATCCCAAACTTTCCACCTTTGGCCACTTGTACCTTCCCAGATGCCAATGGGAAACAGATCCGATGCACTAGCTACGGCCAAGCCTTATACAGCCTTCCAGGCAGTAAACTGATCCTTAAGGAAGCATCAGAGTGGTTCAGAATTTTCTTCCAAGGCCTGGACAATCCTCTCTTCTTTCCTTACACGGAGTCTGAAAATTTCGAAAATCCAGTCTCCTTCAGGCTAGACAGCTTTGCCAATGACGCCAGCACTCGGCCGTTGTATTCTACCATGATCCGTCTCTGCTTCCTTCTAGTTGGCATGAGCACCTCAAATAGGATCATCAAACCTGGTTATGAGTCTTATCAGCCGGTCGTAGCAGCCCGGCAGTTTGGTCTTGGGCAGGTGTCTCCACACTTCTTCCTCCACCACTTGACAGAAAGCAGAGCTGATTTGCCCGATGTCCTCACCAGCCAGAGGTGCTATTCCTTCTTTGATGCTCTAGCCATCCCAGTCCCTCACAACCTCTCTTTCACCTCATCAACCAATGGTTTTGAGAGCTGGTGGCCAATGTGGAAGACCCATGCCTTCAGGAGAGCTCTGGGACCGTTGCTGAAACAACTTGATGCTGAATATGACATCCCTGCAGAACAGGTACCACCACTCACAAATTTTCTTGCAGTGGCTTACAATAATTTTTACGGCTCTGTCTCCTTGCAGCAACAAGATGGTCCAGAACATGTACATGATGACGGCTCTCCCTTCAAATTTCTCCCACCAGCTCCGGTGGTCCTCTTCTGCAAAAACTCACCACCCTTGAAAAAGGTTGTCATGCAGAGCCAGCCGATTTCACCAAAATCGGCTTCCAAAAGAAAAGTATCTTCCGGGCCAGCTGCCCCCCGAGCCTCAATCAAGGCGAGAAAAGCAGTGAGGAAAGTAGCTGCCAGGAAGACCTTGAAGCGCCAAAACCCTGCTGCAGCTCAAGAAAGTTTGCACGTAAGCTGATCCATGGCTTGACTGATTTCATCTATCCTTCTAGGCTTCTGCAACATGCTTGTGCTTACTAACTCTTCTTTTATAGGCCTCCACTGAAGACGACTCCAGCGAGGAAACGCAGTCCAGTCGAAGGGATTCGAGCTCGGGCAACTCTGGGAAAACCACCACGCAAAGCCAGCCAGATTTGCCACCATCGGCTTCCAGGAAAAGGTCAGTTCCTGAACCTGTTGTCCCCCAAGCTCCAATCAAAGCAGGGCAGAGCGGTCTACGCACAAAGAGCCGATGTATCAAGAGAGCTCGAAAGGAACCGCAAGCCCCTTCATCAAACCAAGAGGCTTCAAATGTAATTACTCTCCATACTCCCCTTGGCTCATATTTCATGCTAACCCATTGCTGCTCGCATCGGCTAACCACTTCCTTTGTAGACTGATGACACTTCTAGTGGGGAAATTGAGGAAGTACTGATGTCCTCCGCAAACCTGGATCTAGCAACCTCTAAGGGTGTCGTTGACAAGGTTGCCGACTTGGCCAAGCCCACAGCAGAAACACAGGAACCGATCACTTCATCATCGGCTGTCCCCCTGGTCTTAGGAGAGGTATGCTCCCTTTGTTTGGCTTTCCCTTCCCTTTTGCTGCATACTGACGCTGCTCTTTGTTGCTTGTCAGGGTTGTGACCTCTCAGGCTTGCTATCATTCGATCCTGAATCCATCGAACCAGCTCCTTCGACGGCATGCGATGAACCAGGACCCAGCGCCATCCTTGGTCAATTCCAGCGTCTCAAAGCCCTGATTTCCTCCCCGATCGAGACATTGGTTGAAGACCCCGAGGAAGTGAAGAGCGTTCTTGAAGAAATCCAGCCTCATCTCCCGGTAACGTTGCAGGTAAAACTCTAGCCAGTTGTGACTCTGTCTGCCTACAGGTCAAGGGTGAAGTTGGCTCTTCAGAGAATCGACCTACGCCACGCCCAACTTCCGCTGAAAGCCGATATTGCAGACAAATGTCAGCGGCTCAATGAGAAAAAGGCGGCCTTGGACGCCAAAACTGACACCTCTGTCAGCAGCGCCGAACTTGTGACCTTGCGCAAGGAACTGGAGGACCTCGAAGAGAGGGTCCGGGCAACCAAACGACTTATCCAAGATAAGGAAGCTCTTATTGCCCGCTCCCAAGAGGAAGCAGAAGGCCTCAAAGGTCAACTGAAGACTGATCTGGCAGAAATACGTGCCCTGAACAAACAGCTGGTGACGGGCAAGGACGAAGATGACGAGGCCGAGATCGCCGAGGTGGATCGTGTCCGTGCTGACGCCCTCTGTGCCTTCGAGGCATTCCTCCAGTAGAGTCTATCCATGTACCCTGATAACTGTTCGTAATTGTTTGTACCTCTAGAGTCGATGGCTGGGCATCGGTTTTTAGTCTGAAGTCGATGTTTGTGCATCGGCTGTACTTTGCGTCCCGTTGCTTTGTACATTTTCCTAAAGTCGATGTCTGTGCACCGGCTAGGCTGTGATTTGTATGTACATTTTTTTTAATGGCCGATGTCATGCATCGGCCCCCATATTTCACTGTCCGTCATCCCTCATGCTTGGGAAATATTTCTTGAGATGCTAACCATTGACAGCCACTGGGAATTTCACACCGTTCAGCTCCTCGAGCATGTATGCGTTACCCTTTAAAACTTGGCCGACTCTGTACGGCCCGTGCCAATTTGGAGACCATTTACCATGCACTGCATCCTTAGTCCCCAATGGGAGTACAGCTTCCCATACCAGATCACCAACGTGGAACTCCTTTGGTCTCACTTTCTTATTGTATGCACGAGCTACCTTGGCTTTGTTCTCTTTAATTTTCTCGAGCGACCAAAGTCTGAGTTCCGTTAGATCCTCAATGCTGTCACTCATCAGGGCTGCATATTCTTCAGTTGTTAAATCATTCTGAAACGTAACACGTCTCGAGCCAGCCGTAATTTCCCAGGGCAATACGGCTTCTTGTCCGTAGACCAGATGGTATGGCGAGGTTTTTATAGCTCCATGACATGACATGCGATATGCCCACAAAGCCTCTGACAGTACCTCGTGCCAACGTCGAGGGTGCTCGTCGCCTCTTAATCAGCTTGATAAGGCTCTGGTTGGATGCTTCAGCTTGCCCATTTGCTTGAGCATAGTATGGAGACGACCGGATCAGCTTAATTCCCATGTCGTCGCAGAACTTTCTAAACTGTTTAGAAATGAAGACCGAACCTCCATCGGTCGTGATAGTCTGGGGAATCCCGAATCTATGAATGACATGTTCTTTAACAAAATTGATAACATCTTCCGATTTCACTGACTTCATAGGGACGGCCTCCACCCATTTAGTGAAGTAATCTGTAATGGCCAAGATCCACACGTGGCCTAGGATTGATTTTGCCGATCATATCCATGCCCCAACCTCGAAATGGCCAAGGCTTGATGATGGGGTTCATTGCTGATGCGGGTACCGTCTGAATTTTCTCAAACATCTGACACGCTTGACACCCTTTATAGTACCTAAAGCAATCCTCAAGCATGGTGGGCCAGTAAAACCCTGATCGCCTGATCAGCCATTTCATCTTATGAGCCGATTGGTGAGTTCCACAGGCGCCTTCGTGTACCTCGTGTAAGAGCCGATTTGACTTTGCTGATCCTAGACATTTGAGAAGTAACCCTTCCAAAGTCCTGTAGAACATGTCATCTCCTATAAGGACATATTTCATGGCCTTGTACCTTATCCGTTTAGGTGCCCGCCGAGCCGGATCTTTCAAGTAATTGAAGATATCGGCTCTCCAGTCATCCTGTTCCAGGAACTGTACCTGAACATCGGCTCCATCTGCTATGTCCTTGTAGCCTGACGCCATCTGCGCGAGATCGTTGGCCTCAGTATTTTGCGACCTCGGGATCCAATTGAAGTTTATGTACCTAAATTGTGCCATCAACTCACGGCATTGCATCCATAATGGGAAGAGTGACACACTCTCACACTTGTATTCCTCCGTGAGTTGGGAAATCACCAATTTTGAGTCTCCAAAAAGTTCCACTGCTTCTGCCCCGGCTTCCAATAGCAACTCCATTCCCTTGCGTATTGCTTCATACTCACCAACATTGTTGGTGCAAGGGGTAGGTAGCCGGATGGAGAAGGAATATGTCGCCCCTCGGGGTGACACGAGTAGAATGTCGATGCCGCAACCATCGTCACAAGCCGATCCATCGAAAAACATGGCCCATGCACGTACCGACAGTGCTGCTATATCAGTGTTAATCCGTTCAGCAATAAGATCGGCCAACGCTTGTCCCTTGACTACTTTCGCAGGCTGATACCGGAGATCAAATTCCGATAATGCAAACATCCACTTACCAAGTCGGCCTTTCAGCACAGGAGCCGACAGCATATGTTTGACGACGTCTGACTTGCATATGATGACAATTTCTGCTGACAGCAAGACGTGACGAAGCTTGGTGCAGGTAAAAAATAGGCAGAGGCACAACTTCTCAATCTCAGGGTACCTCGTCTCTGCATCCAACATCCTTCTGCTGAGGTAGAAAGCAACTCTCTCCAGACCATCATAAACTTGCACCACCACTGAGGCGATGGAAGTGTCAGCTACTGACAAGTAAATATAGAATGGTCTGTCTTGCTGGGGCGGAACCAACACAGGTGGCTTCGTTAGATACTCTTTAATCTCGTTAAACGCTTGCTGTTGCTCTGCCCCCCAGCGAAACTCCTCATCAGATTTAATTTTTACCAGTCCCATGAATGGCTCAATTCGCCCTGACAGATTGGAAATGAACCTTCTGACGAAGTTGATTTTGCCGATGAGAGACTGGAGTTCTTTCTTCGTGGTAGGTGGCTGCATTGTTCGCACTACCTCCTGACTTTTCAAGCCGATCTCAATTCCGCGTTCATGAACCAAGAAACCCAAGAATTGACCGGCCGTCACACCAAAAGCACACTTCTTTGGATTCATTCTTAGTCCAAATTTTCTAGTTCGGTCCAGGATGCGTCGCAAGTCCTCCAAGTGTCCTTCTAGTGAAACAGACTTGACTACCACGTCATCAATGTATATCTCCACCAACTTGCCGATCAGATCATGAAAGATGTAATTCATGGCTCTTTGGTATGTTGCGCCGGCATTTTTCAGTCCAAATGTCATGACTACATATTCAAACAGACCCACCGAACCTGGCACTCTGAATGCAGTCTTGTGTATATCTTCTGGAGCCATAAAAATTTGGTTGTAGCCGGCATTGCCATCCATGAAACTTAAAACCTTGTGACCAGCAGCTGCATTGATCAATGTCTCTGCTACCGGCATGGGATATTCATCCTTTGGAGTGGCTCTATTGAGATCCCGAAAATCTATGGCGACGCGCCATCGGCCATCCTTTTTCTGTACAGGTACGATACTAGAAATCCATTTAGCATACCTGCATGGCCTGATGAACCCGGCGGTCAACATTTTCTCGATCTCTTTCTTGACTTCTTCTAAAATTTCGGCCTTCATCTGTCGTGCTCGCTGCTGGAACGGCTGAAATCCTTTCTTGAGAGGGAGCCGATGCTCAATGATGCTCCTGTCTAACCCGGGCATCTCTGTGTAATCCCAAGCAAAACAATCCGGGTATTCTTTCAACAAAGCTATCATCCAGCCCCTCAGATGCGGATCTAACTTCTTGCTAATAAATGTTGGTCGTGGCTTATCCCCAGGACCAATGTCAATCTCTTCTAGCTCATCAGCCGATGTAAACCCATACCCTAGGTTTCCATCGTCTGCTAGATCAATGCTGAACACAGGCAAAACGTATGGAGAGGATAATTTGGGCTGATTGCTGGAATCGGCCCCCTTTTTGCTTGCATTGCTCAATGAAGGTTTACAACTTATTTGTGCTCTACTGCGGGAGGGAGTCTCCCTACTAGGACTACGTGATATGCTTGAGGTGAGATCATTGCTTTTTATTTTTTGGGGCCGATCGCAGGGATCGGCCTTGCCACGTACGTCCATTGACTTTGCACTTGCTACTCTGTCAGGCCGGTGGATAAGACCAGCCTCACCCCGTTTTTTGTAGCTTCGATGCGCTCACAGCCGTCCAAACTGACTCCAGAGAGCGGCCCTTGGTCTTCCGCGTCCCAAATATTCATGCCAGCTATTGAGATCTCAATCGAGTCATCTGCATGAATGACCTCCACTTCATCTCCATCCCATTGTATCAGGCATTGGTGCATTGTGGATGGAATGCAGCAGTTAGCGTGAATCCAATCCCTCCCTAGCAGGACAGCGTATGTACTTTTGCTGTCGACGATGAAGAATGATGTAGGGATGGTTTTTCGGCCTACGGTTAGATCCACGTTCAGAACGCCTTGCATTTCTGATGCTTGGCCGTTGAAGTCGCTTAGTGTGACGTTGGTTTTGATCAGATCTTCTTTAGAGCGTCCCAAACGCCGTAGCATGGAGTACGTCATTATATTGACTGCCGCTCCCGTATCAACCAACATCTTGCTGACAGGCTGCCCATTGATATAACCTTTCAGATACAGGGCCTTCAAATGTTTGTAGCCCTTCTCTCGCGGCTTTTCAAAGATAACTGGCCGTGGGCCGCAGTCAAACTGTGCTATCGGCACTTCTTCAGTTCCTGGAGCACAAAACTCCGACGGAAGTATGAACACCATATTCGTGCCAGCCGATGCCTTCTCATCGGCTTTCGCTTGTTTGGGGCGCCATTCTTTCTTCTGTGGACGACTCTCTGCGTCCAAAGTTTGCTGAATTTTCACGGCCAGATCGGGCCGCGCTTTCCTCAACGTGTGCAGGTATTGCCTCTCGGCTTCCTCCATGCTACGTAGCCGCTGCACCCTACGCTTTTGGGAGTGACTGAGTCCATCAGGGCACCACCTTGGCCGGTGGTATCTATCTTCTTCTTTTTCTTCATCTTCATCTTCTGACTCCTCGAGATCTTCCACCCTGTATGACTCAGCTCGCTTGCTCTGCGATGGGAGAGGCCCTAGACGTTTGAACACTGACACATCACCTGTGTCCTCCTTCTTCTGTCTACACTCTGGGCAGTTGTCGATTGTAGGCAATCGGTTCATTCCTGAATCCCAGCAGTGCTTAAAGAAAGGACAATCCCAGTGTCTGTCCATGTCTTCTGCTCTCTTGACTTTCCCTTAGCGCGGCGCTCATATCCTTCGTCGTCTCTATCATACCGACGATGTTTTCTATTGTCTACATCAGACCGACGATATCTTCCGTCATCCATGTCGTACCGCCGGCGTCGGTCGTACTGGCGCTCATATTTGTTGAGGAGATGCTCGGAGAGCGGTCGTTGATACCGCACGTTTCTCACTTGTTCCTCGGTGATGTACCGTCTATCATCATATCGGGGCCGGTCGCGTGGGCCGGCCTCCTCCTTTTGCTTGCCACGGGAGTGATTGATTTCTTCTTTATCCCTGCCATGGTGGTACACAGGCCCTGCCATATTAACATCGAACGAGAAATCTGGCTGACGCCTCACGGAGTGATTGCATTCCACCATGTTGACACCAGGAAACGGTTGGGTGTCCACTTTCATGGCAAACTGACCAAAGATCAGACGGCCTTGTTCTATCGCCAGCTGGATCTGCCAACGCAACTCTTTGCAGTCATTGGTGACATGGGTGAACGAGTGATACCACTTGCAGTACGGTCTTCCGTTCATCTCTTGCACCGTAGGGATTTTATGGCCTTCGGGTAATGATGTCTACTTCCCCCTCCTTTTCCTGTAGACAGTGTTGGGCCTCCAAGAGCAGAGGTTTGTAGAACAGCAGCAAGTTTTCCCTTAAGTGGATCACCCAAGGTTTATCGAACTCAGGGAGGAAGAGGTCAAAGATATCCCTCTCATGCAACCCTGCAACCACAAAGCAAGAAGTCTCTTGTGTCCCCAACACACCTAATAGGTGCACTAGTTCGGCGAAGAGATAGTGAAATACAGGTGGTATGAATATATATGAGCAGTAGTAACGGTGCCAGAAAATAGCTTGCTGGCGTATAGTTGATGGTGGTAGTATTGCAGCAGTAGTAACACAGTGAAACAGTAAACAAGCAGTAGTAACGCAGCAGTATTTAGGAACAAGGCCTAGGGATTACACTTTCACTAGTGGACACTCTCAACATTGATCACATAACAGAATAGATAAATGCATACTCTACACTTTTGTTGGATGATGAACGCATTGCGTAGGATTACACGAACCCTCAATGCCGGAGTTAACGAGCTCCACAATTATGTTCATATTTTGGTAACCTTATAGTGTAAGATAGATCAAAAGACTAAACCAAGTACTAACATAGCATGCACACTGTCACCTTCATGCATATGTAGGAGGAATAGATCACATCAATATTATCATAGCAATAGTTAACTTCGCAATCTACAAGAGATCATGATCATAGCATAAACCAAGTACTAACACGGTGCACACACTGTCACCTTTACACACGTGCAGGAGGAATAGAACTACTTTAATAACTTTGCTAGAGTAGCACATAGATAGATTGTGATACAAACTCATATGAATCTCAATCATGTAAAGCAGCTCATGAGATTATTGTATTGAGGTACATGGGAGAGAGATGAACCACATAGCTACCGGTACAGCCCCGAGCCTCGATGGAGAACTACTCCCTCCTCATGGGAGCAGCGATGGCGGTGAAGATGGCGGTGAAGACGGCGGTGGAGATGGCTCCGGGGGCAATTCCCCGTCCCGGCAGGGTGCCGAAACAGAGTTCTGTCCCCCGAATTGGAGTTTCGCGATGGCGGCGGTGCCCCTGGAGTCTTTCTGGAGTTTCGTCAATTGGTGTCGAAGTTTTAGGTCACGACGGCTTAAATAGGCGAAGAGTCGGAGTCGGAGGGGCCACGGGCTGCCCAAACCATAGGGGGGCGCGCCCCCCTGGCCGCGCCGGGGTGTGGTTTGGTGGCCCTGTCCCCCTTCTCTGGCGGTTCTCGTGTGTTCTGGATGCTTCCGGTGAAAATAGGAACCTGGGCGTTGATTTCGTCCGATTCCGAGAATATTTCGTTACTAGGATTTCTGAAACCAAAAACAGCAGAAAACAGGAAGCGGCACTTCGGCATCTTGTTAATAGGTTAGTTCCAGAAAATGCACGAATATGACATAAAGTGTGCATAAAACATGTAGATAACATCAATAATGTGGCATGGAACATAAGAAATTATCGATACGTCGGAGACGTATCAGCATCCCCAAGCTTAGTTCTGCTCGTCCCGAGCAGGTAAAACGATAACACAGATAATTTCTGGAGTGACATGCCATCATAACCTTGATCATACTATTTGTAAAGCATATGTAGTGAATGCAGCGATCAAAACAATGTATATGACATGAGTAAACAAGTGAATCATAAAGCAAAGACTTTTCATGAATAGCACTTCAAGACAAGTATCAATTAAGTCTTGCATAAGAGTTAACTCATAAAGCAATAATTCAAAGTAAAGGCATTGAAGCAACACAAAAGAAGATTAAGTTTTAGCGGTTGCTTTCAACTTGTAACATGTATATCTCATGGATATTGTCAACATAGAGTAATATAATAAGTGCAATAAGCAAATATGTAGGAATCAATGCACAGTTCACACAAGTGTTTGCTTCTTGAGGTGGAGAGAAATAGGTGAACTGACTCAACATTGAAAGTAAAAGAATGGTCCTCCATAGAGGAAAAACATCGATTGCTATATTTGTGCTAGAGCTTTGATTTTGAAAACATGAAACAATTTTGTCAACGGTAGTAATAAAGCATATGTATCATGTAAATTATATCTTACAAGTTGCAAGCCTCATGCATAGTGTACTAATAGTGCCCGCACCTTGTCCTAATTAGCTTGGACTACCGGATCATCACAATGCACATGTTTTTACCAAGTGTCACAAAGGGGTACCTCTATGCCGCGTTTACAAAGGTCTAAGGAGAAAGCTCGCATTGGATTTCTCGCTATTGATTATTCTTCAACTTAGACAT
Source organism: Lolium perenne (assembly GCF_019359855.2). NCBI lineage: Eukaryota > Viridiplantae > Streptophyta > Magnoliopsida > Poales > Poaceae > Lolium > Lolium perenne. The sequence goes on along the minus strand of NC_067250.2, from coordinate 327,267,150 downwards.
CCATACCGGGACAACATAGACAACAGATAATGGACTCCTCTTTTATGCATAAGCATGTAACAACAATTAATAATTTTCTCATTTGAGATTGAGGATATATGTCCAGAACTGAAACTTCCACCATGGATCATGGCTTTAGTTAGCGGCCCAATGTTCTTCTCTAACAATATGCATGCTTAACCATAAGGTGGTAGATCTCTCTTACTTCAGACAAGACGGACATGCATAGCAACTCACATGAAATTCAACAAAGAGTAGTTGATGGCGTCCCCAGTGAACATGGTTATCGCACAACAAGCAACTTAATAAGAGATAAAGTGCATAATTACATATTCAATACCACAATAGTTTTTAAGCTATTTGTCCCATGAGCTATATATTGCAAAGGTGAATGATGGAATTTTAAAGGTAGCACTCAAGCAATTTACTTTGGAATGGCAGAAAATACCATGTAGTAGGTAGGTATGGTGGACACAAATGGCATAGTGGTTGGCTCAAGTATTTTGGATGCATGAGAAGTATTCCCTCTCGATACAAGGTTTAGGCTAGCAAGGCTTATTTGAAACAAACACAAGGATGAACCGGTGCAGCAAAACTCACATAAAAGACATATTGTAAACATTATAAGACTCTACACCGTCTTCCTTGTTGTTCAAACTCAATACTAGAAATTATCTAGACCTTAGAGAGACCAAATATGCAAACCAAATTTTAGCATGCTCTATGTATTTCTTCATTAATAGGTGCAAAGTATATGATGCAAGAGCTTAAACATGAGCACAACAATTGCCAAGTATCACATTAACCAAGACATTATAGCAATTACTACATGTATCATTTTCCAATTCCAACCATATAACAATTTAACGAAGAAGAAACTTCGCCATGAATACTATGAGTAAAGCCTAAGGACATACTTGTCCATATGCTACAGCGGAGCGTGTCTCTCTCCCATACAGTGAATGCTAGGATCCATTTTATTCAAACAAAACAAAAAACAAAAACAAACCGACGCTCCAAGAAGAGCACATAAGATGTGATGGAATAAAAATATAGTTTCAGGGGAGGAACCTGATAATGTTGTCGATGAAGAAGGGGATGCCTTGGGCATCCCCAAGCTTAGACGCTTGAGTCTTCTTAAAATATGCAGGGGTGAACCACCGGGGCATCCCCAATCTTAGAGCTTTCACTCTCCTTGATCATGTTGCATCATACTCCTCTCTTGATCCTTGAAAACTTCCTCCACACCAAACTCGAAACAACTCATTAGAGGGTTAGTGCACAATAAAAATTAACATATTCAGAGGTGACACAATCATTCTTAACACTTCTGGACATTGCATAATGCTACTGGACATTAGTGGATCAAAGAAATTCATCCAACATAGCAAAAGAGGCAATGCGAAATAAAAGGCAGAATCTGTCAAAACAGAACAGTTCGTATTGACGAATTTTAAAATGGCACCAGACTTGCTCAAATGAAAATGCCCAAATTGAATGAAAGTTGCGTACATATCTGAGGATCATGCACGTAAATTGGCTTAATTTTCTGAGCTACCTACAGGGAGGTAGACCCAGATTCGTGACAGCAAAGAAATCTGGAACTGTGCAGTAATCCAAATCTAGTACTTACTTTACTATCAAAGACTTTACTTGGCACAACAAAACACTAAACTAAGATAAGGAGAGGTTGCTACAGTAGTAAACAACTTCCAAGACACAAATATAAAACAAAGTACTGTAGCAAAATAACACATGGGTTATCTCCCAAGAAGTTCTTTCTTTATAGCCATTAAGATGGGCTCAGCAGTTTTAATGATCCACTCGCAGGAAATAGTATTCGAAGCAAAAGAGAGCTTCAAGAGGCACTTTCAAAACAAATTTAAGTCTAACATGCTTCCTATGAAGAGGAATCTTGTTCACAAATGAATTCATGAAGAACAAAGTGACAAGCATAAGAGGATAAAACACGAGTAACTTCAAGATTCTCAACATAAAGAGGGGAAACTTAATATTATTAAGATGCATACGACCATATTTCCCTCTCTCATAATAACTTTCAGTAGCATCATTGATGAAATCCACAATATACCCATCACTTAAAACATTCTTATCATGGTTCATATGCATAGAAGTATCATTAAATTTGGCATAAGAAGAGTTATTCTCATTAATAGTAATTGGAGCAAGATTATCATCAAGAATTTGAACATGGTAAACAAGTTGTATATTAAGGGAATTGTTTTTGGTAACCCAATCATGACTATGACAAGTTTCATAAGGATAGTTAGAACCTATATCATAGCATTCTTTATAATAATCAACAAAGATTGGAGGCACAGTGTCATCATAAGAAATAGAATAGTTATCTTTCACAGTCGGTTTATCTGTGTCCACACCACCATTGTTATTGGAAGGAGATGCATCAAGAACATAATGACCAGTAGCAAAAGGATTTTCAAACACCTCTTCCCCAAGCTTAGAGCTTTCTATATCATTATGGGAGGAAGCATGGATAGCACTGACACTATGGTAATTATTATCATCATCATTTTCAGAATTAGTTTCCCAGAGATTTGCAATATCAAAAGTAGTGCGCTCATTCAAATCATGATTGCTAATATATGTAAAGGGCATAGGAAGATCATCGTATTCAGATTCATTATCACAATAATCATTAGGAGCAACATACTTACGGTTACTTAGCGTTATCTCATTCACGAGGGGATACGCCGTTACCTCTTTCTTTTTATTCTCCTTCTTCTTCTTCTTCTTCTTCGTTCCCTTCTTCTTCTTCTTCTCTTCCTTCTCCTCGTTCCCTTCTTTAGGAGGAAGAGGCTTGAAGGGTAGCTTGTCCGCATAACCTGATTTATTTTCAGAAACAATAGAAGAAACTTGGGAGGACCCCTCCTTTTCATTAATTAGTTGAAAACACACAGCGGTCCTATCATATTTTGGCAAGGTGTCATCTTCTAAAATATTTTGTATGTAAGTATTTGTATGGCTATTATCAATGCAATAAGAAAAACACCCATGCAGGACATCATCAATATCAAGATCACTCATATGTAACAAAGAGATTTTTCTCGACAGTTCTTCACACCCCAAAAATAAAGTAAGTTCATCATGCTGATTACGAGTAATTGCATCATCACAATACAAATTTGCAGCACTCATTGGGTTCAACTTATCATTGTAGGAGCATTGAAAATTAAAATGACCCACTTCATGGCAAACTTAACAAATAAAAGGATAGAGGGCACAAACTTTTTTACCAAGATCATCTAGAGCCCTAAACCACTTTCTAGTTTTTTCATTAATATGATGGATGCAATATTCATCTTCGATTTGATTAATTCCACAAGGTCTATGCATTCCACAAAAATTAACATGCTTATAAGAAATAGCATTCTTAGGAGTTTGAGCATGCTCATTGCAATAATTAACAACAATTTCATTCTTCATGCAAGCCTCTTTAAAAGGTTCATGATACTTATCAAAATTCTTTTTAGGCAATTCAAAATGGGAAGCAAAGGCTTTATAAAGATTTGCAGCAATTTGAGAGTCAAGACCATAAGTAGCACTCATATTTCGAAATTCATCGGTATCCATAAAGGCTTCAATGCATTCATAATCATAATTTATACCTGACTCTTTACCTTCATTGTTCTCCCATCCTTCAGCGTTCTCCTTAATCCGATCAAGAAGATCCCACCTAGCTTCAACCTCCTTGCTTGTGAAAGATCCCTCCGAACAGGCATCCAGATAGTCCTTGTGTTGTCCTGAAAGTCTCGCATAAAAATTGTTAACAATAACATTACGGGGGAGCTCATGAATGGGACATTTGAGCATTAGCGACTTTAGTCTCCCCCATGCTTGAGAAATACTCTCTCCATCACGAGGATAAAAGTTATAAATATAATTCCTATCAATATGCACTTCATGAGGAGGATAAAATTTAGAATAAAAGAGAGATGCAATTTCCTCCCAACCAAGAGAATGTCTATTCTCCAACAATTTATACCAATGCGCCGCTTTACCAGACAGCGAAACAGAGAATAGCTTCTTCCTCACTTCATCCATAGAGATACCTGCACACTTGAATAACCCGCATAATTCGTGCAAAAACAGTAAATGATCTCTAGGATGGACAGTTCCATCCCCTTTATAGTGGTTGTCCATAACACGTTCAATAATTTTCATAGGTATTTTATACGGAATACTTTCAGCAGGTGGATTTAAAATATCAGAAGCATCATTAGAGTTATCGCATATGGGAGATAAAGCATTATCAGAGCAAAATATTTCTTCCAAAGCTGAGGAGCAAAAAAGATTATTTTTATATAAACTAGCTTCCCCAAGCTTAGACTTATCCATAGTATTAGCAGTAATTGCATTCATACTAATAACATCGCTACTAGCATGCAAATAAGGTTCCATAGGTTTTTTAATTTTCGCATTAAACAATTCTAAATCAGGAAAAAGATTAAAAAGCTCACCAATTTTTTTGTTGTTTTCCATTATGCCTAACTAGTGTAAACAAGAAACAAAAAGTTGCAATTGCAGGATCTAAAGGAAATAGCTTCGAGTACTTACAACGGCGGAAAATAGCTTGGTAGCCGAGGTCCGGAGTGTGAGTACCTTTTACCTTTCCTCCCCGGCAACGGCGCCAGAAAATAGCTTGATGTCTACTTCCCCCTCCTTTTCCTGTAGACAGTGTTGGGCCTCCAAGAGCAGAGGTTTGTAGAACAGCAGCAAGTTTTCCCTTAAGTGGATCACCCAAGGTTTATCGAACTCAGGGAGGAAGAGGTCAAAGATATCCCTCTCATGCAACCCTGCAACCACAAAGCAAGAAGTCTCTTGTGTCCCCAACACACCTAATAGGTGCACTAGTTCGGCGAAGAGATAGTGAAATACAGGTGGTATGAATATATATGAGCAGTAGCAACGGTGCCAGAAAATAGCTTGCTGGCGTGTAGTTGATGGTGGTAGTATTGCAGCAGTAGTAACACAGTGAAACAGTAAACAAGCAGTAGTAACGCAGCATTATTTAGGAACAAGGCCTAGGGATTACACTTTCACTAGTGGACACTCTCAACATTGATCACATAACAGAATAGATAAATGCATACTCTACACTTTTGTTGGATGATGAACGCATTGCGTAGGATTACACGAACCCTCAATGCCGGAGTTAACGAGCTCCGCAATTATGTTCATATTTTGGTAACCTTATAGTGTAAGATAGATCAAAAGACTAAACCAAGTACTAACATAGCATGCACACTGTCACCTTCATGCATATGTAGGAGGAATAGATCACATCAATATTATCATAGCAATAGTTAACTTCGCAATCTACAAGAGATCATGATCATAGCATAAACCAAGTACTAACACGGTGCACACACTGTCACCTTTACACACGTGCAGGAGGAATAGAACTACTTTAATAACTTTGCTAGAGTAGCACATAGATAGATTGTGATACAAACTCATATGAATCTCAATCATGTAAAGCAGCTCATGAGATTATTGTATTGAGGTACATGGGAGAGAGATGAACCACATAGCTACCGGTACAGCCCCGAGCCTCGATGGAGAACTACTCCCTCCTCATGGGAGCAGTGATGGCGGTGAAGATGGCGGTGAAGACGGCGGTGGAGATGGCTCCGGGGGCAATTCCCCGTCCCGGCAGGGTGCTAAAACAGAGTTCTGTCCCCCGAATTGGAGTTTCGCGATGGCGGCGGCGCCCCTGGAGTCTTTCTGGAGTTTCGTCAATTGGTGTCGAAGTTTTAGGTCACGACGGCTTAAATAGGCGAAGAGTCGGAGTCAGAGGGGCCACGGGCTGCCCAAACCATAGGGGGGCGCCCCCCTGGCCGCGCCGGGGTGTGGTTTGGTGGCCATGTCCCCCTTCTCTGGCGGTTCTCGTGTGTTCTAGATGCTTCCGGTGAAAATAGGAACCTGGGCGTTGATTTCGTCTGATTCCGAGAATATTTCGTTACTAGGATTTCTGAAACCAAAAACAGCAGAAAACAGGAACTGGCACTTCGGCATCTTGTTAATAGGTTAGTTCCAGAAAATGCACGAATATGACATAAAGTGTGCATAAAACATGTAGATAACATCAATAATGTGGCATGGAACATAAGAAATTATCGATACGTCGGAGACGTATCAGGTAACTTCAGCTGTTTCTCCTTAAGCAATAAATCGAATATCTGCTCAGCTTTGCTTATGTCGAAGTCAAACCCTTTTGCAGGCCCTTGTTGTTTCACCCATTTGCAGGACACGGGGTTTGCCCCCGAGCCCATTCAGCAACGGCTACTTCCTGGTCTTCTGCAGAGTCTCCAACTTCTTCTGGCTCGACCAGGCCTATCGGGCGTTTGAACTTGTCTTGGTACAATTCTGGGTGGCGCTGCTCATACAACGTTAATTTCTGAGCCATGTGCGCCAGTGAATTGTATTCCACTTGGAAAGCCAGATCCTTGATTGGCGCTGCGAGGCCCAACACTGCCAGTTCGACTACTTCTTTCTCATTCAAACGAGCTGAATAGCATCGGTTCTTGACAGTCCTGAAACGCTGAATATATTCCGACACCGTTTCGCCCCGCTTCTGCCGCACCTGCGCCAGATCGGCAATGCCAGCCTCGTTAGTGTCTAAGTGATATTGCATGTGAAACTACGCTTCCAGCTGCTTCCACGTCCGGACTGAATCTGGTGGTAACGATGTGTACCATCCTAAAGCTGGTCCTGTGAGAGATTGTGCGAAAAACCTCACACGCAACTGGTATGATGCGGAAATCATGCCCAACTGTGCCAAATACCTACTCACTTGCTCAATTGAGCTAGACCCTTCTGATCCATTGAACTTTGAGAACTCAGGGAGCCGATACTTGGGCGGCAGTGGAATCAGATCATATTCGTTGGGGTACGGCTTGGAATAGCCGATTGTTCTCCTCTTTGGCACGATGCCGAACTGGTCTCTCAAGATTGTACTGATTTGTTCCACTGTATGAGCTGCAGGGGCTGAGCTTTCCTGACTCGTTCCGGTGGCATATTTAGCTAGCCACGCCTGTTTATCGGCGTCTGCTCCAGAAATCCCTCCTGCTGCTCCAGAAATCCCTCCTGCTGCAATCTGGTTCGTGCGCGCCAAGTTATTGCAGTCTGGCACGTACGTGCACACGTATCCATGCGGGATTTCTTTAGGCGGTTCATGCAGGAACTGGTAATCAACAGGATCGCCTCCAATCTTGTAGACGACGTATACCGGTGAACTCGGCGGCTCTGGAGCTGCAAGCGAGAATGGCAGCTGCGGTCTGGTTTGGAACGTTATCTCTCCCTGGTGAGTCCCTAGGGCAGGTCCTGACGGAGAGTACTGATGCTTCATGATTTCCTGAACCACGCGAACCGCAACGCGCTCGAAAGCGTTCACCAGGCTCTCAGAATGACGGTGTAGAGAATGAGCCACCATGTAATTAACTTCCTGACGCAGAGCTCTGGTGCGTTCCTCCGAAGGAAGAGACAGATCTACCTCATCGAGAGCGCCTTCGGGTGAGAACCCTTTCCACCTAATGCCATGTGTACGGGTCCTCTCGAAAGAGCCGATGAGATCGGCTTCGAAGAGAGCTTTAAGCTCATCATACTTCTTCTTGTGCTCCTCAGGCAGCGCTTCGTATGTGATTGGTGCTTCCGCCATCCCAGCTGCAAATGCTGACGCAGTTGCTGTAGATGTTGACGCAGTTGATGTAGAATGTCCCACCGGGCGTGCCAGAATATGCTGCCTGCCAAAACCCACCGGCGAGCAACCCGAAGAGCCGGGAGGCTCCCAGAACTGCTGGTGGGCCCTGGTCCCTCGGGCAACGGCCCGCAAAACTCCGGCACACGTCCTGGCTGGTGCAAGGGCGTGCCACCTGACCTATACCTGGTCAGGAAGGTGATGGATTGCTTCGATTAATTTCCTGCATGGCAGACACGTAAACATTAAATCCGAGCCTCGATCGGCTCTCAGGTTATCCTGTGAATCGGCTCAAGGAGCCGATCCACCCATGGTTCGTATTGGATCTACGATAACATGGTGGTCCTGCTTGATCAATACTAAGTTAAATCAATCTACCACAGTCTAGGGTTTTCACCACATAACCGGAACATCCTACACGTAATTGAGCCTGGCAGATACGAAAGATAATAGAAAACCAGCCCTAGACCAGGCCTAAAAACCAACATAGAGTTGATTCCCGGAACATCTCCTCTAGGATCAGCAAACCATCCCTTACGCACTACTGGATCATTCAACCCGTTTGCAAGGCCTAACCATATGGATATCAAACTAATCCTTGAAGAACAAGGAACAACCATAACAGATCGAATCTACTAAATAAAGACTAAGCCAGATGCTGCCCTTACACCTGAGATAGGTGCAAGGGCAGCTAGATATCTAGGGGCAGCATAACTAAGCATATGTATTAGAAAAGTATCGATGCTAGCCCTAACACATCTATGATAATGGTGTTACTCGCCATCAACAAGGCTTCAGTACGAGCAACACAAATAACGAATAAACAAGATGCTGCTCAGATCGCTAGATGCGATCTGGGCAGCATGGCGCTTACCCGGAAGAAACCCTCGAAAGATGGGGTGGCGATGCGCCTAGATTGGTTTGTTGCGAACGTGATCGTCCTCTTTTCTCAATAACCCTAGGTACATATTTATAGTCCGTGGACTTTCTATTTTTGGAATAAACCTAAGTTCGTACGAAATAACTCTATCTCTTAATTCTAAATCTACCATAATGTACAGATACACGGGCAATCTAGCCCAGACTCTCGTATAAGGCCGATTCAGAAATATTTTCCGTGCATATCCTCTAAGCCCAGCTCAATCATGGCCCATCTCCTGATTTGGTTAAAATCCAGCGATAACAGCATGTAACACTTGATTACCTGCAGATGAAGACGCAGAACAAGTGGACCGATTCCAGCTTCGCAAGAACTTGAAATGCTGGCACGATCGTCTCCCGGAGGGGAACACATTGCCAAGTAGTATCGAGGAGGCAAAGAAATTCGTGTGCCCCCCTTGACCTACCGCCCGAAAAATACCACACCTGCATTAATGATTGTGTGATTTATAGGTGCGAGTACAAGGACAGAACCACATGTACGGTGTGCAGCCACGGATGGTACAAGGTTGGGAGCAAGAAGGTACCTCGGAAAGTGGTATGGTACTTTCCTATCACTCCCCGTCTACAGCGGTATTTCGTGGACCCTAAGGAAGCAAAGCTCATGCAATGGCACGCGGAAAGGCAGAAGCCCGAAGATGATCCGGAGATGGGCTATATGCTGACACACCCTTCAGACGCTGGACAGTGGGAAGCATTGGACATCGCCTTCCCTGCTAGGTTCGGGGGTGACCCAAGGAACATCAGGCTGGGTATGAGCACTGATGGACTCAATCTGTTCGGCAACCAGAGTAGCACGCATAGCACCTGGCCTGTGTTTGTATGGCCTTACAACCTACCCCCTGGTTGTGCACCAAGCAAAGGTACATACACCTGAGTATTCTCATTCAGGGGCCGAAACAACCAGGTGTCGACATGCATTTGTATCTCGGGCTGCTGAAAGAGGAGTTAGACACGTTGTGGAAGACGCCACCCCGTACGTGGGACGCCTACACTAGAACTTATTTCGATATGAGAGCCGCGTTGATCACGATGGTCATGGACTATCCTGGTTACGCATATGTATCTGCCCAGGTCGGCCACGGGTTCAACGGCTGTGTGAAGTGCATGGACGAGACCCCGCATCTACAGCTACCAAGGGATCCAGGGTCCTCGAAAACCGTGTACCTAGGTGCTCGAAGGTGGCTTCGCTTGGATCACCCGTGGAGAAAACGCGGTGACCTGTTCAATGGTAAAGATGAGCCCGATGGACCCCCACGCCCGAGGAGCGGTGCAGAAATCGATGATCTTCTGAAAAATTAGAAGGAGTGCCCAGCGCCGGGAAAGAAGCGACCAAAGCCAGAGCCGCTGCTCGGTGTATGGAAAGCGAGGCCTGTTTTCCACGACTTGGAGTACTGGAAGGTCCTCCACACGCCCCACAGCCTCGATGTCATGCACATTACGTGTCGTCATGGTGAACGAGCAGATGCCATGGGATGGCTTAAGTTGGGGCCGAATGGGCGCAAGAGGATTCGGGGGAGGGTTTGTGATTAGATGGGATGAACTTCCGGATGCTTTCCTCAAGAACTCAGCCAAAGGCAGTGATGCAAGAAGAGACACACAAGGAAGAACTCTGCTCTAGATCACTATTTTCATTGATCTCAACAGGATACAGGTTTTTGGGTACAAGGTTCCTCTAGAGATCGACCATCCAGCCTAACGTTACCTCTGTCTCATCGTGCCCGCAAAGGGCTATGCCCCCCCTCCTTATATAGAGGAGAGGGTGGCTTACAGAGCAAGAAACCCTAATGGCATCTTTGACTGGACAAACTACTTTACAAAGTAACTTTAATCATAGATGACGCCGGCCGGGGTCTTCTTTAATCAGGGAAGCTGACGTCGTCCGGCTTCTTTCAGCGTCATCTTCCTCTTTGGCGCCAGGGCTTCGTTTAAAACTACTTTGCTTAGCTCATCCTTGTCCTCTAGCTCTGAAGAGAATCTTTGACCAGTCTTGCCGACATGCTCTTCTTACCGGTAGCCCGGTGTCTTCTTCATCCGATGCCGGTATACCCCTCTTGGGGATACCGGCCTGACTTTACTTAGCCAAACACTTATCTTTGTGCTCCGGTATAAACATTAAACCGGTATCTTGATGGCTCAAACTATCCGGTTTGGCATGCCTTTGGCATACCGGGGGTCATCCCCCCAACATTAGTCCCCGAAGCTGGTATAGTCTGGTGAATTCTATCCAACAGACCATGCCAGGTTCTCACATCTTAAGGTACCGGTTTAATCTTTCCGGCGGTTAGCTTGGATCCAGCATCTTTGCCCGGTTTCATGTTTTCCCTTTTTGCAAGGTATTTTCCGGTATCTTATTCTCCGGTATCTTAGTCATTAAACCTCTCCTCGGCGAAGTCGAGAATTTCTCGGGTACAGTGCCTGTCAGTGACATGCGCAGTGTACCTGACGCGCCAGTGTCAGAGGTCACTTCCCTTCGGCTTCTGCGCCCGCAATAACTGCTGCACACCGGATCCTGGCTGCCGTTCCGGATCCGTGTGGCTTACCTGTGGCTTTCCGTTTTCCGCGCGTGTATCGCTGCGCCACGTGGTGGCCCACGGAGCGAACCGTCGCGGCCCAGCGGTTTTCGGCCCACTTCTTCCTCTTCGTTTATAAGGAGAAACCGCTCATTCTTCTTCCTTTCTCCGCATTCCCAACCTCCTCGCGCACAGAGTTCTTCGCCCTCTCGCATCTTCGCCGCTCCCGTTCGCCGCCCGAGCTTCGCTGCCCGGCGAACTTCCGCCGCTGCTCCGCCGAACCTCACTGAGCTTCGTCGCGCGGAGGTTCTTCGCAGTGCTTGTGCTGCGGCCGCACCATTCGTGCTCCGCCAAGCTCTTCACCGCCTCCCCATCGCCGGACTTCCTCGGCAACCGCGAGCTCGCCGCTCCACCGGCGACCTTCTCCCTCAGGAACTCCGCCGCCTCAGGTTAGGCTCGACTCGCATTTTCCCCCTTTTTTCCTTGCTTTCCAGATCTTGGGTCGGTAGAATATTTACTTCCTCTTTTTTCTTGCTTTTTCTCTTACTCGTAGATCTTCGCGCAAGGGTATATCTTGGGGATTCTGTTTTTTCGGGTCGATTCACATGTCTAGCGAAGAGTCCTCCTCCGCGTCATCCTCTAGTAGCCACCATAGTGATTCTTCCGACGGGCTAACTGCCGATATAGCCCGGATGGACGCCGATGCCGGCAACGAACAAGAGGGCGGCAGCTCTAGCCGATCCTCCGGAGTAGATCTTTCCGGTATTACACGCGGAGCCTGGAAAGGCTCCGACGTTACCCAACACGAGATCGACTGGCTGTACCAGTCCAGAAGGATACCGGAAGGGGTATCCTGTCGGCTTCCCGGCGATGAGATCGAACCGGTACTTCAACCCGGTGAGTACGTCGTCTTTCTCGCTCACTTCGAGCGTGGCTTCGGCCTACCTGCTTCCGATTTCTTCCGGAGTTTTCTTGATTTTTACCGACTCCAACCTCACCATCTTCCCGGCAACGCCGTTTTCTATCTTTCTTGTTACGCCACCTTTATGGAGGCTTACGTCGGCATTCGTCCCAGTCGTGAGACGTTTGCCCGCTTCTTCGCTCTTCGGATCAACTCCGTTCAGGGCAAGGAGATTCCTAAACCCATGCCCCCCCGTACAATGCGGGTCTTGTATCATCGGCTCCCGCCAAGGGAGCCCCTTTTTCAAATTATCCGGTCTCGAGCCATGCCGGTTATGTCAAGGGACCTTCTTCTATGTGAAGAACGATGGCACCACAGATCTCATTAATCTGCCGGCTTTCAATCCGGCGCCGCCCCGAAAGATCAACTGGAGCTTCAATCCGGGGACGAATCACATCGAAACGAACCGGGTAGTACGCTTCATCCGCACCTTCATTTCACGCCGGGTGCTTCCTCTTAAGCGCCGGGCTCACAAGATGAGCGAGATGTACGGTCCCGGCGATCCTACGAAGATCACAGGCCTCCCTCTCAGCAAGGAGGATATAGTCCTCAAGGCTAGGCAGATCTGTCAAACTGCCATGCCGGATGACTGGGAGTGGGGCTTCCGGCCTCTTAGCTCCACTAACCCTCCAACTCAAGAAGTAAGAGTTTGTGTAACCCGGGTTGCTGTACCGGTAAGTTTTATGCTGTGGCTAACCTTCTTTTCATTTGTTTCAGGCCAAGGACCGCTTCCCCCGCATCGAAGCAGATCGGCGAGGCCCTTGCCGAAAGTGCCCTCTGGACGCGGTGGACCCCGACCCCTACGTCCACTGGATTGATCTGAAGATGGGCCAGACGCACACCTCGCGCCCCGTTAACTCCTCACCTGAAGCACCCGGTTCCGTCGACGATCTGACCGTGCTTGAGGTAGTTCTCCTTTCTGATCTCTCATACTCTTCTGTTATTGTTCCTCTGTAGATGTTCCCTCAGCCAGCACCAACCCGCAGGTTCACGAGCACGCGGCCCCTCTGCAGGCTGAGGCCGGTCACGAGTTCCTGGAGAAGCTCGTGCCCCAGGGCCAGAAGAACAAGGCTCCGGCATCTGATGCCGGCTCGAGCCAGGCCCCTCCTTCCAAACGCTTCCGGACGGAAACCTTTGCGGGGAAGATAGCAGGAAGGAGGCGCTACAAGGGCAAGCAGATGCCGACCTCTTCTGGGTAAGCTCTCGTTTCTCTGCTTGTTTTGCTTTTACCAAGTTCTCTTCTCGGTTGCTTTTTCCAACCCTTTCTCTTTCTCTCGATCAGCCCTGCACTCAAGCTCGGCCCAAGGCCTGAGGGCTCTGAGGGAACCGCAAGGACCTCAACCCCTCCTCCTCAGTCAAGCCCGGCACCATCTGGTGCCGGCAACGCTTCTGCCTCCCCTCTGGGAGGCACCTCAAGTGTGGGGCGCGCGGCCCCTACACCTCCTGATCACCGCGCGGAGGGGGAACTTATCTCCCCTCCTAAGAAACAAGTGTCGGGGGGAAGACCCCGGGTAGGGCAATGGACGCGGAGCAGCCGGCTGGCCACTGGCCGGCTCGCGGCAAAGGCCGGCTAAGGAGCAGCCGGCTGGCGCCGTGGCCGGCTGGTCCGGAAGCCGGCTGGCTCTAGGTCCTAGTCGGCTTAGCTACGGCTGCCAATGCTGTAGCTGGGCCGGCTTCTACAAGCCATATCCGACTGGGGGTTTGTACCTCAGACCGACTCGAGGCTGGCGAGTCTTGCACTAGAAGGAACCGGGTTGGTGGTCCGGGTTCCCAAAGTCCACGCTGACTTCATCCTCCGTAAAGCGCGGGGCACTGTGGGCCATCATGGTCTACGTCGATCCGTACTGGCTACAGTGGCTGATGGCGACAGGGACACCTCCTCTCCATACCGCTGACCTTGGCAGCCGGATGGGACAGGCCATGAGGCCTCAACGGCTCCTGACGTCATTACCTCAGGAAGGAGCGGAAGACGGAGCCGGCCAAGCCGGCCAGTAGATTGTAGGGTCTTATATGTAAAGTGCCGGTGCCTATATAAGCCGCACTACCCCCTCTCGTGCAGGGGATCGATCATTCTCACTTCATTTCCACCCTTAGAGCTGCCCTGTGAGAGAGACTCTTGTCTTCTTTAGCCTCCCAGGAGCAGCCGGACACAGCTCAAGGAGCAACCTTGTATTGTGTGATCATCACATACACTCTAGCAGGAGTAGAGGTTTTACCTGCTTTGGAGGGCCTCGAACCAGGGTACGTCGCCGTGTCGCTCATCCCCATACCCGCATCCGGATACCGCCGTGAGATCTCCTAGGAACCACCTTCGTTAGCCATCCTATGGCATATGCCGTGACGATACCACGACATTTGGCGCCCACCGTGGGGCCTTCAGCATCCTCGGCCGGTGTCTTCATCCGGACGGGCCTCACCATCACCACCGGCGAGCGAGTCGCTTCAGGCTTGATCTAGAGATTCGGCTCCCTCGACTGCGTCAGCGACAACGCTGGCTGCTTCGCCGACCGGCCCTTCCCAGCCGGCAGCAGCGTCATCTCCTTCGGCGGCCACGACGTCTACGTCGCCACCGTCGCACCACCGCGCTACCCGCGGCAGGTGCTGCGCTGCGCAAGCCCTCCTCCGCGAGCCGGCAGCAGCGCTCCCGCCAGCCCCGCCGTCGTGCAAGTCATGATGGCTGGCGAGGAGCTCCCCACCAAGAACCCGCGCACCCGCGGCCCCAACCTGGAGCGCAACGTCGACCCCAACGCCTCTGGCTCGGGCCCAAAGGCGCCTCCACCTCCATCCCGGCTGGACGAAGTCCGGACGAAGTTGAGCTCCCCGCTCACCGCAGGCGGCGACGCCGCCACCGTTGAGGCGGACCTGGAGGCACATCGCCAGCTCCTCCTCCAGCAGGCCGAAGAGCTGGCTGCGGCCAAGCGCCAGTTGGCCATCACCCAGCGTGAGTTCAAGCACGCCCATGGCTTCACGCCAGGTGGCAACAACCCCAGCCGAGCCGGCATGATCCGCAAGCGCGGAGGCGCCTTAGGCGCTGAGATCGACCGCGACGGCGTGGAAGCGCCGGCTCCGTCCGCGGAGCTGCCCGTCTACAACACCCCCGACAAGAACATCCTTGCAGCCGAAGCAGCTTCGAAGGAGCTAGCCCACCTCGAAGGAGAAGAGCTGCGCTGCCAGACGCAGCGCGTAGCTGACCTGTGCCGGGCTGCAGCTGAGCAGACCAAGGACCCCAGGTATGGTGCTTCGAAAGCTCCTCCCGTCCGCGCTGCTGCAGGCACCAGCAAGGACCCCCACAGAGACACGGCCGAGTCCGCCTCGCCCGCACCAAACCGGCACAGAGACTCCCGCGATACCCGCGCAGGTTCAAGCCGGACAAGCCGGCTGGACGGCGGCCACAGCGGCCGCAGCCGCCCGCCACCAAACCGGAACGAGGAGCATGACTCCGAGCTGGCGGCGCCAAGGCGCCAACACAGGCCGGCTCCAGAGCGAACCGGCACCCGGCAGCCGGCACGTTCTCGGCTGGGCCCCCGCATCGAGCCCATCGACGCCAGAGACCGCCTCGATCGGCTGGTCGAATCCCGCATCGCGGAAGAGGAGGCGCCGGCTTGCCCCAAGTGCTTCGGGCCCCGCATCGCCAACGACCCATGCTCGACGGCTTCCAGCTCCCCCGCGACTCGCCCAAGTACGACGGCACTGCCAATCCGGAGGACTGGCTGCAGGACTACTCCACCGCAGTCGGCATCTCCAGAGGCAACAAGCGCTGGGCGGTGCGCTACTCCCCCTGATGCTGGTTGGCTCCACCCGCACCTGGCTCAACAACTTGCCAGCCGGCAGCATCAACGGCTGGCTTGATTTCGAGGAGGCCTTCATCAGCAACTTCACCGGCACCTATCGCCGGCCGGGTTGCCCCCAACAGCTCGAGATGTGCAAGCAGGGCCCGGACGAGACGGATCGCGCGTACCTGACGCGCTGGTGCGAGATGCGCAACTCCTGCGAGGGTGTGCACAAGATCCAGGCCATCAGCTTCTTCATGGGCGGCTGCCGGCCCAACACCATGCTGTGGCACAAGCTGCGCCGCAGCGAGCCCAAGTCCATGGCCGCCCTCATGGCCATTGCCGACAAGTACGCGCTGGCTGAAGAAGCCGGCAAGGCGACGGCTGACCCAGCGCCGGTCCCTCCAGGCGGGACCACCACAACTCGGCTGAGCACAAGCCGGCAGACAGCGCCTCTCATGGCAGCCGGCGGGACAACTACCGCGGCAAGCGTCACATCGACCAGCCGGACCGCCGGTACGGCTCCGCCCACGTAGCCGCCGTGGCAGACAACGTGGCAGGCGGAAGCCGCCGCCAAAAGCAAGATCGGCAGTGGAAGCCGAAGTACACCTTCGAGCAGATGCTCGACTCGCCGTGCAAGTACCACAGCGGCAAGAACCCCTCCAACCACACCACCCGCGATTGCCACTTCATGAAGCGGCTAACAAGCGGTGAACCTCTCCCGCCTCCACCCCCGCCCCCTCCAGCCGGCGGGCCGGGTGGCGCAGCCGGCGCGGAGAACGCCAACCTCGAGCACCACGAGGCTAACCAAGTGCACCATGGCCGATATCTGGCCGAAGATGCTACCTACATCATCTTCACCTCCGAGCCCGAGGACAAGACGAGCCAACAGAGCCGTTCCCTCGAGGTCAACGCGGTCATACCGCCGGTCCCCTAGTACCTAAACTGGTCAGAGCAGGCCATCACCTTTGATCGCAGCGATACACCGGCTGTCCTGCCGAAGCCGGGCAGCTACGCCATGGTCCTTGACCCCACCATTGGCACGACCCGGCGCAGCGTGCGTTTTTCGCGCGTCCTCATCGACGGCGGCAGCAGCATCAACATCCTCTACCGCGACACTGCCCACAAGCTAGGCATCCATGAAGCCGAGCTGCGTCCCACCCCCACCGTCTTCCATGGCATCGTGCCGGGCCATTGCTGCCAGCCGATTGGCCGGATCACGCTGGAGGTGATGTTCGGGAAGCCGGATCACTTCCGCACCGAGAAGATCGAGTTCGAGGTGGTGGACCTCGTGAGTCCCTACCACGCGCTCCTGGGCAGGCCGGCCCTGACCAAGTTCATGGCGGTGCCCCACTATGGGTACCTGAAGATGAAGCTGCCTGGCCCCAAGGGGGTCATCACCATAGCCGGCGACTATCGTCGCTCCATGGACTGCGCCACGCAGAGCTCCAAGATGGCCCAGACGCTGGTCATCGCCACCGAGAAGCAGCTCATCCACGACGCCGTCGCCCTCGCCAAGGCCGCGCAGACAGACATGCCGGCTGCAGGCAACCCGGCTGGGATGACTCACTTCCAGCCGGCCGACAACACCAAGAAGATCCTGCTGGACCCGGCGCAGCCGGACAAGTACGTCACCATCGGTGCCGGCTTGAGCAGGAAATAGGAAAGCGAGCTCACCAGCTTCCTCCGTGAGAATCGGGACATCTTCGCATGGACTCCAAGAGACATGCCGGGTGTGCCGAGGGAGTTGGCTGAGCACCACCTCCACGTCCGGCCTGAAGCCAAGCCGGTGAAGCAGCCTCTCAGACGCTTCGCCGAGGAAAGAAGGAAGGCCATCGGTGAAGAAATCGCACGGCTGCTGGCAGCAGGCTTCATCATGGAAGTGTTGCACCCGGACTGGTTGGCGAACCCGGTCCTGGTTTTGAAGAAGAACGGCTCCTGGCGCATGTCTATCGACTACACCAGCCTGAACAAGGCGTGCCCGAAGGACCCCTTCCCCCTGCCGCGCATAGATCAAGTCATAGACTCGACTGCCGGCTGTGAACTGTTGTCTTTTCTAGATGCCTATTCAGGCTACCACCAGATTCCTTTGAACCCGGATGATCAAATAAAGACTTCGTTCATTACCCCGTACGGGGCTTATTGCTATATGACTATGCCGTTCGGCTTGAAAAATGCAGGCGCCACCTACCAAAGGTGCATGCAAAAATGCTTGCAGGATCAAATCGGCAGAAACGTTCACGCATATGTGGATGATGTCGTTGTAAAGACCAAGGAGACGACTACCCTCCTTGATGACCTGAGAGAAACCTTCACTAATCTAAGAAGATTCCGGATGAAGCTCAACCCGGCCAAGTGCACATTCGGCGTGCCGTCTGGCCAGCTCCTTGGCTACCTCGTTTCTCAGCGAGGGATCGAAGCCAACCCGGAGAAGATCAGTGCCCTGGAGAAGATGGAACTTCCGCAGTGCCTCAAGGACGTCCAGAAGTTCGCTGGCTGCCTGGCCTCCTTGAGTCGCTTCGTCAGCCGGCTGGGGGAGAAGGCACTGCCCCTATACCAATTGATGAAGAAGGCGGACAAGTTCGTCTGGTCACCGCAGGCGGATGAAGCCTTCCGTGACTTGAAGCGCGTGCTCTCAACCGCGCCAATCCTTGCAACGCCGGCTTCAATGGAGCCGATGCTGTTGTACATCGCAGCCACCAATCGAGTGGTTAGCGTTGTCCTGGTGGTGGAGCGCAAAGAAGCCGGCAGGGAGCAGCTGGTCCAGCGCCCAGTCTACTACCTCAGCGAAGTTGTAACACCCCAGCTTTTGCA
The DNA here is from genome assembly GCF_019359855.2 of Lolium perenne. Taxonomy (NCBI): domain Eukaryota; kingdom Viridiplantae; phylum Streptophyta; class Magnoliopsida; order Poales; family Poaceae; genus Lolium; species Lolium perenne. The sequence continues at coordinate 327,248,415 of NC_067250.2, read as the reverse complement.
ACCTTGTTTTGTTATCCTTAGTGCAAAAATTAGAGGGAACAAAAACTTTTTCTATAAACTAATTAGATGAATTGCCTTGATCTGTTTGTTATAATGAACTAGCAGGGTGGCCCGCGCATCTGCGCGGCTAGAACTATTATGTTTTATTATGTTGACATATTCTCTTAAGTTATAATATATTTCTTTGGGACATCATGTATTTAGAATTTATATCAGAACCCATAGACAAATTATATCTTGAGAAAACTAAATTATTTATCCCTAAAATTTTATTCAATTGAATTTAGACTTTAATAAAGAAATGTTAAGCATATTTTTTTGGATAAATACTTAAGTATGTTACACAAAAGGATTGACAATCCTGACATATCATCTGACATAAGACCTTTTTACTACTTAATAGTTTCTTCTCACAGTCTGTATCCCTAATTAGTCACCGTTTAATCTATGTGTATCTTTTCCTAGATAATTTTTTCAAGAAAAACATTCAACAACAAATAGACATTTATATGCCTTGGACCTTACAAATTCTTAGTAAATATTTTTTCTTATATGTGGAATTTCATGACTCCGAGTGATTTGAAGGATGTTCTAGTTTCATCCAAATCATAGAATTCCTATTTAATTTGGACTTTACCGGTCCCCTCCATTTTTTGAAAAGGAAGATTAAACTCTAGCCTCTACATCAAAGAGATGCATACAGCCCTAATTATTAAATTATTCAACAAAAGCCACCACTAAAACCAGTCCTCTCCGTTAATGATCATAAATTCATGGATGAGTGTACTCTTCTTTAGTTTTCTAGTGTATAGAATACAAATGCAATGTGCTAACTCACATACAAAGTTTATTAAGATCTACGATATTGTTGGAGTTCATATAGACATGATTATACCGGTGACATGATCTTTTCCTATTCATGTAGATTTTCATGTAGTTTACGAATATGCTTATTATAGACCATGCATCCTAACATAACGTCATGTGGGTAGACCATGCTCATATGATACTTTCTATATCCATCCGAAATATATAAAACGCGCCAATTATAAAAAAATAGATTCAAATTCAGGTAAATCTTTAACATTCTTTTCGGGATGGATGGAGTCTTTGTTTTACCATCTCTTTGTAATCCGTATCTTCGATCCCTCCGTATGACCACATATACATTCGTGTTTTGATCAAACACATAGATTACAGAAGATAATCCCACACGCACTCAATCCAGGCAGCACAAGTGTTATTCCTCATCGGGAACGCTCGCCAATGATGAGCCATTTTATTCTCGCATGCCTTCTTGCGCTGTTTTGTGTCCGCAAACGTCAAAGCTGGAAGATTTTCAAGGCGCGGCTCATGGGAACTCGTAGGCTGCACGCAGATGCGACCACGGCGATTGAAATTTCCTGCACGCGGCCAATTTAACCGGAATCGGAATCGTGCAGCTAGCGTAACAGTTTCATCGGAATTGACTTCATGCATTGGGTGGTTTGTTCAAGAAACTGAACAGTAAACTTGACTCCAGCACTGCTTAGGTCCATGCGTGATCAAAAATAATCATCCTAGCAGATGCAAGCTGCGGTCGCACGGTGGATGACCAAATCATCTACTGTTGGGCGTCCCATCTGAGTTTGCGTCATCGTGTCCCATCGATCCAAACCTGCCTCTCGTGGCCTTCACCAGTCGTGGCTTCATGCCAGATTGATACCAGACTTCACCTCGCACCATTGAAGAACGACCAATATATGTCAGCTCAAGCATGTCTTGAAGTTGTGTGCTCGCCTTCGGGACGGAAGATGGCTCCACGTGCAAGGAGGCAGCGCTGATCTTGCCAAACGCATGTGATGCAGATGTTCTTGCCAATCACGATGTATGCCTATTATTATCTTCAATCTGTGTTGCCACTCGCCTAAGGAGCTGAATCATGATGCTGAATCCACGTGCACCTCCTCCCTTAATTAATCATGATGCTGCTTGGCAGAGGGAGATCGATCAATCTAAGAACCTTAATTCTGCCGATCCATAGTACATCGTTCCTTACCTCAATTCGGGAAGAGAATCCATGAAGACGCTAGGGTGCATGATGACGACGGGGATGCCTCCGTGAATCTAGCCCAGCAGTGTCTCGCCCATGGCCTTGCTGAAGACGTACGTCTTGGTCCATCCAGCCAGCTCTTTTCATGTGTTTGCGCGCGTCTCATGGTCGCCAGAGAAGCTGGCATCGTCGCCGCCGGCGCGGAGGAGTCGGCATCGTCGCCGCCGGCGCGGAGGAGTCGGCATCGTCGCCTGCCGGCGTCTTCATAGCTTCTTCTTGACCTAGTTTACCAACCGCTCGGAGTCGATTTCCAGGGTAGGCGCGTTCGCTCGATGTATAAATAGGGCAGGCCAAACTTTTCGGTAGAGATAACAGTTTCTGTTGAGATACCGGTGGATGAATCAATTTCTTTTTTCTGCTGTTGCGCCTAATCAATTTTGTCAACAGCCCACGTACGTCTGCTTCCGTGCCTGGTCGCATCTATCTCCACCGTTTAGGCATCATTGTTTTAGCGTGACAAATCTCCACCGTTGATTGTTTGTTGTTTTAATAATATAATAGATAGATAGATTGCTTTGATCTGTTGGTAGATGTATTTTCTTGATCTGCTTGATGAGTTTTGTTTTGAGCTAACTCAAAGAACAACACATGTAGAGGTAAAATCAACAACTCACCTAATAAAACCCATGTGTGGCTTAGGAAAAGTGGTTTTCCTTTTCATATACCTCAAACCCTCTCTAGTCATGACGACATGAGTGAGCCTACTTAAAATCCCTCTTTGTGGTATAATCTTGCTCAACCCATCCTTGAATTCAAAGTTTGGGATCATCTACCCCTTAATCCATCCTTCTCTCTTATCCTAGTCACAAACCCTAGGACCTCACAAATTTGGCTAAGTCCTAAAACTGTTATCAGGTCCCATTTTGGAGCCCCTGGATTAAGCTACCCCTTGCCATCTAAGGAAATGCATCTGGTCCTAAAACTACCTTATCATGAGCACTTCTCAACCATATCATTGCCCTGAACCAAATCTCTCTTATACTCATTTATCCTTGTCTATTTTGAGGCCAAGTCGAAAATCTGTTTTGGCAGGCATAAAAAGTTCCAATTTTGGCAGTTGATATCTAAGCACCCACAACTGTTATTAGTGACCTCAATGCATGGATCTCATCTATTCAACACCCTCTACAACTTCCACGTCTTGCATGTCCCATTCTACCTTTGCAACCCATTTATTCAACTCGATCTTATACCCTTTACAATGTTGCATCACTAGATCCCATTTTCCTCTTTTACATTTGCTTTTCTTTCTTCCAATTTTAAATCTCCACCAAAAACCAAGTGTGTACATGGTTGTTACATAATGTGGTAATCATCTACCCTTGAGAGCACTTCTCCCAAAACATTTTACTTGCCAAAAATCCTATTAAGGTTCTTCCCTATTTTGACCATATGACTATTTTCTAGTTTTAGCAAAGCTTTTCCATTTTTTTTCCTAAATAAATTAGGAAAGGTGGGTGGTACCTCATACCATCCCTTTCCAACCCAAAAATGCATCTATAAAACCATCTCACTTGATTCTTATTTTCTTTTAACAAAATGCTTGTTTATGGCACTTAATGCAAGTTATTTCTTTTTGTTTATTCTTTTTTTTTTAAATATGAGGGAGCTATGCATGGATTACTTTAGCAACTAAAACCTCTTCTTAACTCAAATCTTCCTCTTTCAAATACAAGTTCAAATAAAATTCCTTCAATTAGGGCCATACTCTTCTTGGTGATCCAAACCTTTACTAATTAAATTCCCTTTTGGCATGGCATCTTCTTTACATCCAACACTCCTCTCCAACCTATATTTTACAACTATCACTTTGAAAAAAAGAAGGTTTTTGAGTCCTTACAAATCTGGTCCCTTTTGACCCATTGATCCCCAACCTCATCTCTAGTTTTGCAAAACTATTTTAAATCTCTCCAAATCATCACCTCTCCACCACTAGCACCACACCATGGCCATTTTGGCATCACCTTGCACCCAACCTTTTTGCTTAAAAGAGTGGCCGGCCATAGCATGCATGGTTTTAGTAGGAATATCTCTCCCTCTCTCCTATCTTGACCCATCAATAAGCTACCACGAACTGCACCCCTACCTAGCTTCCCCTCACCAGCCCTACACCCCTACTCCACCACTTTTCCTCTTCCCCTCACCATTTCCCTTCCCAATGCCCTAAATGACATAGACCTTGACCAAACGCCCTAAGACAGCACCCCTGCATCTCTAATCATGTCTAGGACCTAGCCCTGGATTCCTAGAGTCATGAGATACTCATCTCTCGTGTCCCAATGCCTCCAGCTCCTCTGCCCGACCATGCCAACCCGGTGATCACCGTTCTCGGTCAACAAGCTGGCCAGCACCCCACCTCCTTAGATCTCGCCATGATGATGCCCTGGCGTCGCCATCTCCTAGGCGCATGCTCCCGAGGCCCGCGCTGCCCCACAGCAGCCGGTCCCGAGCTCGCCTTGGACGTGATCACCACGCCACCGCCACGTTCCCAACCGAGGCCACCCCGCCCGGCTATAAAAGGGCACCCCCAGCACTCCACTCCCTCACAACTCCCACTCCACTCTCCTCTCCCTCCCCAGAACCCTCACAGAGAAACGTCGGGCCGTCCCTCAGCCGCTACTCGCCGGAGCGGAGCGCACCGCTTGGTCACCGTAACATGGCGGGCCAGTGGAGCTCTTCCCCGGCAACGAAGTCCTTCCCCCTCTTTTCCTTCCTGCTCGCCGCCCTCTTCCCGCCCTAACACGCCCCTCCTCTTCATCCAGGTCCGCCGGAGACCACCGGCAACCTCACCGGACCGGGAACACCTGCGGAGGAAACGGTGCCGGGAGGAGCTGTGGAGGACGAGCTAGCCACCACCGAGCCGCCCTGGACGGCCTCAACCCGCCGCCGCCCCGCCCAGCCGTCGCTGACGACCAGCGCTCGCCGCCGGTAAGCCCCCAGCCGCCGCTGTCTTCTTTCCCGTCCGCCACGAGCGTGGGCGTGGTCACGGGAGGGAGACGACGCTCGTGCGTCTGCATGGGCCGACGTGGCCTATGCAGCCATGCAGTTGGGCCCCGCCATGGGCCCTCTCCCCTCCCTTTTCTTATTTTATTTTCTTTTGCCCAAAACGCCACCTGGAAGCCCTACTAGGCCGGCCCACTATTCAAATCAGCACGGCCCAGGCTTTTCCCGCCCGATTAATTCCTTTGAACTTTGAAAAATTCTGTAAAAAGTGATAAAAACCAGAGAACGTCAAACGTCAATAACTCAAGATCTACAAACCCAAATCGAGTGAAACAAATGGCGTTAGATCATAAATTTTATTACCTTTCCAATGCCACTGGCCCCATAGTTTTAGGATTTTTGTACGATTTTTAATGTATTAAACATGATCACTGGTTATTGTTTAGTATTTCTGGTTTCTAAATTTGAAAAATTAACCTTTTTGAATGAATCCAATTTGGTTAGCCTCAATTTAGTAGTGACCATCTAGAATAATTAGTGTTAGATCCCTTTTCATAATTTTTGGTTACTATTTGTGCTAAGTGTGTGTCACATGAAGTGTTGTACCAAAACTTTTGCTTATTTAAAATCCTTGACCACCTCTTCTTTTTAAAAATGGTCAACCTATGTTTCATTCTTGCAAAACAAAACCCTCTGAGACTTAAACCAAGTTTTATTTGTTTTTCTTAAGATTTCAAATGTTGGGGTATATGGTTTACTTTCTATTTTTAGTGTAGTGTTTTAAAAATAAAATAGAGAAATGATTTCTACCTCTTCAAAAATGTTTGAAAATAAAGGATGAATGTTTTTGAGGCCAAAGCATTGCACTTGTCTTCTTGATAGTGTTATCTACCAGGGGATGTTTAATTCATACCTTGGTTATAACCATGAAGGCAATTTCTCTTTTGTAAAGCTCTCATCCTTTAATTAGGAGGAATAAATTGGGTTTTCTTAAAATAAAATTTAAAGTTGAATTGTGATCCTTAGTATGTTAGCTCTTAGTAGAGTGGTTAGTTTTTGATTGTTGATTGTTCAATGTTATTTTGTTGGAGCAATGTGTTGATTGTGTTCCTTTTATATTTTTCGGCGATAGATGCGAACGATTCCGGAGAAGAAGAAGAAGTGGTTGAGACGAGGATTTTATCTATATTGTGGAATTCTTATTTGACAGAGTTGAAGAAGTCCAGGGGCAAATAAGCCAACCAAGGCAAGCCATCTTTTGATCTCTTGCTATTTATCCTTCTTGTTGTGCTCATTGCTCCATTATATACTTGGTTCCTTGTATCATGTGTGATTTTTGGTCCTCTACTCTATGCATACTTATTTCCCAAAGTATGTTGAACCCCTTGTTGATGTTTTGCATACTTGCTCCCAAGTATGTGAACCCCCTTGTTGATGTTATGAATGCTTACCCTAAGCATGTATGCCCCCTTGACCATACCCATGTTGTCATCTTCTTAGTGGTATGTTGATTAACATCATGACCCCTGTTTGAATCATCTTAATTATGTTGTCCCTATACATGCTTATCCTAAGTATGTATGATCCCCTTAACACCTCAATTATCATCCCCTTAGTGGTATGATGGCTAGCATCATGTCATTGTGACTCTTAGTTCCTTCATAAAACTATAGGTTGGGAACCCCCTTGGAAAAAAATACCTTGTTGAAAAGAATTTTTGAAAAACCTTGGGTGAGTTGGACTTACCCAAGCGTATGTTTATGAAAGGAAAGGATCTTGGCAAAGGTGGTTGAAAAGAAAATCTTGTTTTCGAAAACTTTGGTGCCTAAGTATTCACCCGTGACAATTAACCCGCGCAACCACATTACCACAGGTGGGACGGGGCTTAGCTTGTAGTTTGTTCTTCTTAACATGGGACACCGCACAACTATATAAGGGTAAGGTTACCCCTGAATCCGGATTGTCGTTGGTGGAGACAATAGTATAACGGGAGGCCTTCGGGGCTGACCCGTCCGGAAGACACTATGGGTCTCCTGGCTTGGCGGTGGAGCCACACTCAAAGTGAGGTGAGCTGCCACGGTGCCGGGGAGGTACATACTCCATAGGGTAGGGTCACGTGCTAAGTCGAATAGGCGAAAGGCTATGTCCGAGTTTTTGTCATGGCATAGTTGATATGCGGGGATGATGCCCACATGATAAACTCGCGGATCGTGTGGGGAAAGTGTGCAAACTCTGCAGAGTCAAATCTATTCGAATAGCCGTGTCCGCGGTCATGGACGGTTGGAATGGCTGTTGCTTAGCCTGATGAGTTTTTGGTTTAAAAAAAATTGTTTGGAAAATGAAAGAAAGGAACTTGTTTTCAGAGTACCGGAAGGGTACGGGAATGGATTGGTTGACCATATGGAGATGGTCGGAAAGGAAACAAATTGGGTTACCCCCTCCCTAGTGTTTTATGTTGTAGAACTCTTTTGAAGTATCTTCTTCAACAAAGATATAGAGATGTCATAGAACCCCTTGAGTATCCCCTTCTTCTAAGATGTCAGGATGCTATATCCACAAGAGAAACTACTTCTCTTCTACCTGCTATTTCCACAAGAGAAATTATCTCTTCCCTCTTGTCATCTAGATTAGCACTTGTTATCCTACACTCTTGCAAAGTACCTTCTTGATGGTTTGCGAGTACAATTCCAAATGTACTCACGGCTTTGTCCCTGGCTATTTACTTGGCCAGACTTGGAGGAACACGACGGATAAAGAAGAAGTCGGTGACGTCTATGCGAGCTAGGAACGTCTTCCCAGTCAGTTGCCTGTAGGGTTTATGGCAGATGACTTGGGCTCCGCGCTGTTGAAGTGATGATGCTACTCTGATGTTTAGTTAGGCCCTTCGAGGCTATTATGTAAGTAATGGTCATGAGACCTTATTGTAATTTTCTTATTCCGCTTTGTAATGGATGGTGTAATTTGATATCAGTTCGGTTATGTGTTCACGGCGCACTGATCATGGGATCGTGAACTGTATACATAACAGGGTATTTCGGACAGTTAGTCCGGGGTCCCCACAGAGCTGGTATCAGAGCCATCCTGACAGTAGGAGACCTTAGTTAGCATGGACGTTAGTTAGGGAACAAGTACTTGGGAAAAGCTATTTACGAAACAAATTCTTTCTTTAGTTGGAAGCATAGCTTCTACTCCTCTTATTTCTTCAAAACTTCCAAATTCTTATCTCTTCGCTTTATAAGAATGTTTGAAAATTCTTACTCTATTGTCTCATCCACTTCAAACCTACATATTGGACGATGTCCCCAACTCAGACCGAAGATTCAAACTCAAAGATGGATCAATCCCTCAGGAAGACTCATTCATCTCCAACAACAGCTATTGAAGATTGGATGCCGACTTAGCCGTGCACATGTGTAGGGATGATAACATCATGTTTTTGGTTATCACCAAAGTCCGTCAAGTAGCTGACCTTGTTCCTCCATGGACTTGCAGTTTTGCAGTCGTCAGGGATCAAGTCCTCAATTTCTTGACTTGTAATTTTTAGGTTCGTCACGAGAAGTTGTCGTCTATGGAGCTCTTCAGCAATTAATCCTCCGAAGACCTCACGCCCCTAGGATGTTTAGACCAGAAGTTCTACACAGTTTCCACCTCCACTTCAACATCGATGACTCAACACCAGGCCGCTTCACCACCAACTGCTCCAAGAATCCTCCTTGAAGACGATGTCAACAAGATGAAGACACCAACATATGTGACCAGCCCCAAACCTATAGGATGGATAGGACAAACTCAATCACTTTGATTGAGCTACCCCAACGTATTAGGTATCCTTAGATACTTAGAGTGCCTTGTTTCGTGTGATGATTTCTTGTAGTTCCCTAGTGAGCCGCTTTAAGTGTTTTATCTGTTTGTTGGGTGTATGATTGTCTTGGTCTTTAGGTCTGAAAAACACCTTCGGTGTGATAACCTAGCGTAGGAAGCCTCCCTAAGATGTTTTCACCTCTTCTACCTCGCCGTTAGAATGCTAACTGCGTTACTGGATGGGTTAACAGAAGGATCTAACTCTAACCCCGTTAGCAGTTTTTTTTTTTCAACCGTCAGAAAAACTAACCCAGACCCTGATGGCGTGTATTTCACACGTTCGTTGGGCAACCCCAAGAGGAAGGTATGATGCGCACAGCAGCAAGTTTTCCCTCAGAAAGAAACCAAGGTTCATCGAACCAGGAGGAGCCAAGAAGCACGTTGAAGGTTGATGGCGGCGGGATGTAGTGCGGCGCAACACCAGGGATTCCGGCGCCAACGTGGAACCTGCACAACACAACCAAAGTACTTTGCCCCAACGAAACAGTGAGGTTGTCAATCTCACCGGCTTGCTGTAACAAAGAGTTAACCGTATTGTGTGGAAGATGATTGTTTGCAGAAAACAGTAGAACAAGATTGCAAGAGATTGTATTTGAGTAAAGAGAATTGGACCGGGGTCCACAGTTCACTAGAGGTGTCTCTCCCATAAGACGAACAGCATGTTGGGTGAACAAATTACAGTTGGGCAATTGACAAATAAAGAGGGCATGACCATGCACATACATATTATGATGAGTATAGTGAGATTTAATTGGGCATTACGACAAAGTACATAGACCGTCATCCAACTGCATCTATGCCTAAAAAGTCCACCTTCAGGTTATCATCCGAACCCCCTCCAGTATTAAGTTGCAAACAACAGACAATTGCATTAAGTATGGTGCGTAATGTAACTAGTGACTACATCCTTGAACATAGCACTAATGTTTTATCCCTAGTGGCAACAGCACAACACAACCTTAGAACTTTCATCACCTTGTCCCGGTGTCAATGCAGGCATGAACCCACTATCGAGCATAAGTACTCCCTCTTGGAGTTACAAGCATCTACTTGGCCAGAGCATCTACTAGTAACGGAGAGCATGCAAGATCATAAACAACACATAGCATAACTTTGATAATCAACATAACAAGTATTCTCTATTCATAGGATCCCAACAAACGCAACATATAGAATTACAGATAGATGATCTTGATCATGTTAGGCAGCTCACAAGATCCGACAATGATAGCACAATGGGGAGAAGACAACCATCTAGCTACTGCTATGGACCCATAGTCCAGGGGTAGACTACTCACACATCACACCGGAGGCGACCATGGCGGCGTAGAGTCCTCCGGGAGATGATTCCCCTCTCCGGCAGGGTGCCGGAGGCGATCTCTGGATCCCCGAGATGGGATCGGCGGCGGCGGCGTCTCTGGAAGGTTTTCCGTATCGTGGCTCTCGGTGCGGGGTTTCGTCACAGAGACTTTTTATAGGCGGAAGGGCAGGTCAAGAGGCGGCACGGGGCCCCACACCACAGGGCCGCGCGGCCAAGGGGGGGCCGCGCCGCCCTAGGGTGTGGCCCCTCCGTGGCCCCTCTTCGTCTCTCCTTCGGACTTCTGGAAGCTTCGTGAGAAAATAGGCCCCTGGGCTTTGATTTCGTCCAATTCCGAGAATATTTCCTTACTAGGATTTCTGAAACCAAAAACAGCAGACAACAGCAACTGGCACTTCGGCATCTTGTTAATAGGTTAGTTCCAGAAAATGCACGAATATGACATAAAGTGTGCATAAAACATGTAGATAACATCAATAATGTGGCATGGAACATAAGAAATTATCGATACGTCGGAGACGTATCAGCATCCCCAAGCTTAGTTCTGCTCGTCCGAAGCGAGGTAAAACGATAACACGAGATAATTTCTGAGTGACATGCCATCATAATCTTGATCATACTATTTGTAAAGCATATGTAGTGAATGCAGCGATCAAAACAATGTATATGACATGAGTAAACAAGTGAATCATATAGCAAAGACTTTTCATGAATAGCACTTCAAGACAAGCATCAATAAGTCTTGCATAAGAGTTAACTCATAAAGCAATAATTCAAAGTAAAGATATTGAAGCAACACAAAAGAAGATTAAGTTTCAGCGGTTGCTTTCAACTTGTAACATGTATATCTCATGGATATTGTCAACATAGAGTAATATAATAAGTGCAATAAGCAAGTATGTAGGAATCAATGCACAGTTCACACAAGTGTTTGCTTCTTGAGGTGGAGAGAGATAGGTGAACTGACTCAACATTGAAAGTAAAAGAATGGTCCTCCATAGAGGAAAAGCATCGATTGCTATATTTGTGCTAGAGCTTTGATTTTGAAAACATGAAACAATTTTGTCAACGGTAGTAATAAAGCATATGCATCATGTAAATTATATCTTATAAGTTGCAAGCCTCATGCATAGCGTACTAATAGTGCCCGCACCTTGTCCTAATTAGCTTGGACTACCGGGTCATCACAATGCACTTTGTTTTTACCAAGTGTCACAAAGGGGTACCTCTATGCCGCTTTGTACAAAGGTCTAAGGAGAAAGCTCGCATTGGATTTCTCGCTATTGATTATTCTTCAACTTAGACATCCATACCGGGACAACATAGACAACGAGATAATGGACTCCTCTTTTATGCATAAGCATATAACAACAATTAATAATTTTCTCATTTGAGATTTGAGGATTGTTGTCCAAAACTGAAACTTCCACCATGGATCATGGCTTTAGTTAGCGGCCCAATGTTCTTCTCTAACATATGCATGCTTAACCATATGGTGGTAGATCTCTCTTACTTCAGACAAGACGAACATGCATAGCAACTCACATGAAATTCAACAATGAAAAGTTGATGGCGTCCCCAGTGAACATGGTTATCGCACAACAAGCAACTTAATAAGAGATAAAGTGCATAATTACATATTCAGTACCACAATAGTTTTTAAGCTATTTGTCCCATGAGCTATATATTGCAAAGGTGAATGATGGAATTTTAAAGGTAGCACTCAAGCAATTTACTTTGGAATGGCGGAAAATACCATGTAGTATAGGTAGGTATGGTGGACACAAATGGCATAGTGGTTGGCTCAAGTATTTTGGATGCATGAGAAGTATTCCCTCTCGATACAAGGTTTAGGCTAGCAAGGCTTATTTGAAACAAACACAAGGATGAACCGGTACAGCAAAACTCACATAAAAGACATATTGAAAACATTATAAGACTCTACACCGTCTTCCTTGTTGTTCAAACTCAATACTAGAAATTATCTAGACCTTAGAGAAACCAAATATGCAAACCAAATTTTAGCATGCTCTATGTATTTCTTCATTAATGGGTGCAAAGCATATGATGCAAGAGCTTAAACATGAGCACAACAATTGCCAAGTATCACATTACCCAAGACATTTATAGCAATTACTACATGTATCATTTTCCAATTCCAACCATATAACAATTTAACGAAGGAGAAACTTCGCCATGAATACTATGAGTAGAAACCAAGGACATACTTGTCCATATGTTACAGCGGAGCGTGTCTCTCTCCCATAAAGTGAATGCTAGGATCCATTTTATTCAAACAAAACAAAGAACAAAAACAAACCGACGCTCCAAGAAAAAGCACATAAGATGTGATGGAATAAAAATATAGTTTCAGGGGAGGAACCTGATAATGTTGTCGATGAAGAAGGGGATGCCTTGGGCATCCCCAAGCTTAGACGCTTGAGTCTTCTTGATATATGCAGGGGTGAACCACCGGGTGCATCCCCAAGCTTAGAGCTTTCACTCTCCTTGATCATGTTGCATCATACTCCTCTCTTGATCCTTGAAAACTTCCTCCACACCAAACTCGAAACAACTCATTAGAGGGTTAGTGCACAATATAAATTGACATATTCAGAGGTGACACAATCATTCTTAACACTTCTGGACATTGCATAATGCTACTGGACATTAATGGATCAAAGAAATTCATCCAACATAGCGAAAGAGGCAATGCGAAATAAAAGGCAGAATCTGTCAAAACAGAACAGTTCGTATTGACGAATTTTAAAATGGCACCAGACTTGCTCAAATGAAAATGCTCAAATTGAATGAAAGTTGCGTACATATCTGAGGATCATGCACGTAAATTGGCTTAATTTTCTGAGCTACCTACAGGGAGGTGGACTCAGATTCGTGACAGCAAAGAAATCTGGAACTGTGCAGTAATCCAAATCTAGTACTTACTTTTCTATCAACGGCTTAACTTGGCACAACAAAACACAAAACTAAGATAAGGAGAGGTTGCTACAGTAGTAAACAACTTCCAAGGCACAAAATAAAAACAAAGTACTGTAGGTAAAAACATGGGTTGTCTCCCATAAGCGCTTTTCTTTAACGCCTTTCAGCTAGGCGCGAAAGTGTGTATCAAGTATTATCAAGAGACGAAGTGTCAACATCATAATTTGTTCTCATAATAGAGTCAAAAGGTACCTTCATTCTCTTTCTAGGGAAGTGTTCCATACCTTTCTTGAGAGGAAATTGATATTTTATATTACCTTCCTTCATATCAATAACAGCACCAACAGTTCGAAGAAAAGGTCTTCCCAATATAATGGGACAAGATGCATTGCATTCAATATCCAAGACAACAAAATCAACGGGAACAAGGTTATTGTTAACGGTAATGCGAACATTATCAACTTTCCCCAAAGGTTTCTTTGTAGAATGATCAGCAAGATTAACATCCAAATAACAATTTTTCAGCGGTGGCAAGTCAAGCATATTATAAATTTTCTTAGGCATAACAGAAATACTTGCACCAAGATCACATAAAGCATTACAATCAAAATCTTTAATCTTCATCTTAATGATGGGCTCCCAACCATCCTCTAGCTTTTTAGGAATAGAGGCTTCGCGCTCTAGTTTCTCTTCTCTAGCTTTTATAAGAGCATTTGTAATATGATGTGTAAAAGCCAAATTTATAGCACTAGCATTAGGACTTTTAGCAAGTTTTTGCAAGAACTTTATAACTTCAGAGATGTGGCAATCATCAAAATTCAAACCATTATAATCTAAAGCAATGGGATCATCATCCCCAATGTTGGAAAAAATTTCAGCAGCTTTATCACGAGCAGTTTCAGCAGCTTTAGCGATTTCAGTGCAGTTTTTCGCGCTTTGCATTAGAAGGGAAACATTGCTAACACCAATTCTTTTATTAGTATTAGTAGGAGGTGCAGCAACATGTGTAGCATTAGCATTACTAGTGGTGGTAATAGTCCAAACTTTAGCTATATTCTTCTTTTTAGCTAGTTTTTCATTTTCTTCTCTATCCCACCTAGCACGCAGTTCAGCCATTAATCTTATATTCTCATTAATTCTAACTTGAATGGCATTTGCTGTAGTAGTAATTTTATTATGATGATTCTCATTAGGCAAAACTTTTGATTTCAAAAGATCAACATCAGCAGCAAGACTATCGACTTTAGAAGCAAGTATATCAATTTTCCCAAGCTTTTCTTCAACAGATTTGTTAAAAGCAGTTTGTGTACTAATAAATTCTTTAAGCATGGCTTAAAGTCCAGGGGGTGAATTCCTATTATTGTTGTAAGAATTCCCATAAGAATTACCATAGCCGTTGCCATTATTATAAGGATATGGTCTATAGTTGTTACTAGAATTGTTCCGGTAAGCATTGTTGTTGAAATTATTATTTTTAATGAAGTTTACATCAACATGTTCTTCTTGTGCAACCAATGAAGCTAACGGAACATTATTAGGATCAATATTAGTCCTATCATTCACAAGCATAGACATAATAGCATCAATCTTATCACTCAAGGAAGAGGTTTCTTCGACAGAATTTACCTTCTTACCTTGTGGAGCCCTTTCCGTGTGCCATTCAGAGTAGTTGATCATCATATTATCAAGAAGCTTTGTTGCTTCACCAAGAGTGATGGACATAAAGGTACCTCCAGCAGCTGAATCCAATAAATTCCATGAAGAAAAATTTAGTCCTGCATAGAAGGTTTGGATGATCATCCAAGTAGTCAGTCCATGGGTTGGGCAATTTTTAACCAGAGATTTCATTCTTTCCCAAGCTTGAGCAACATGTTCAGTATCTAATTGTTTAAAATTCATTATGCTACTCCTCAAAGATATAATTTTAGCAGGGGGATAATATCTACCAATAAAAGCATCCTTGCATTTAGTCCATGAATCAATACTATTCTTAGGCAGAGATAGCAACCAATCTTTAGCTCTTCCTCTTAATGAGAAAGGGAACAATTTTAGTTTAATAATATCACCATCTACATCTTTATATTTTTGCATTTCACATAATTCAACAAAATTATTAAGATGGGCAGCAACATCATCAGAACTAACACCAGAAAATTGCTCTCGCATAACAAGATTCGATAAAGCAGGTTTAATTTCAAAGAATTCTGCTGTAGTAGCAGTGGAGCAATAGGTGTGCATAAGAAATCATTATTATTTGTGGTTGTGAAGTCACACAACTTAGTGTTTTCAGCGTTGGCCATTTTAGCAACAGTAAATAAAGCAAACTAGATAAAGTAAATGCAAGTAAACTAATTTTTTTTGTGTTTTTGATATAGCAAACAAGATAGCAAGTAAAGTAAAACTAGCAACTATTTTTTTTGTATTTTGATTTAGTGCAGCAAACAAAGTAGTAAATAAAACTAAGCAAGACAAAAACAAAGTAAAGAGATTGAGAAGTGGAGACTCCCCTTGCAGCGTGTCTTGATCTCCCCGGCAACGGCGCCAGAAATTTATGCTTGATGGCGTGTATTTCACACGTTCGTTGGGCAACCCCAAGAGGAAGGTATGATGCGCACAGCAGCAAGTTTTCCCTCAGAAAGAAACCAAGGTTTATCGAACCAGGAGGAGCCAAGAAGCACGTTGAAGGTTGATGGCGGCGGGATGTAGTGCGGCGCAACACCAGGGATTCCGGCGCCAACGTGGAACCTGCACAACACAACCAAAGTACTTTGCCCCAACGAAACAGTGAGGTTGTCAATCTCACCGGCTTGCTGTAACAAAGAGTTAACCGTATTGTGTGGAAGATGATTGTTTGCAGAAAACAGTAGAACAGTATTGCAGTAGATTGTATTTCAATAAAGAGAATTGGACCGGGGTCCACAGTTCACTAGAGGTGTCTCTCCCATAAGACGAACAGCATGTTGGGTGAACAAATTACAGTTGGGCAATTGACAAATAAAGAGGGCATGACCATGCACATACATATTATGATGAGTATAGTGAGATTTAATTGGGCATTACGACAAAGTACATAGACCGTCATCCAACTGCATCTATGCCTAAAAAGTCCACCTTCAAAGTTATCATCCGAACCCCTCCGGTATTAAGTTGCAAACAACAGACAATTGCATTAAGTATGGTGCGTAATGTAACTAGTGACTACATCCTTGAACATAGCACTAATGTTTTATCCCTAGTGGCAACAGCACAACACAACCTTAGAACTTTCTCATCCTTTGTCCCGGTGTCAATGCAGGCATGAACCCACTATCGAGCATAAGTACTCCCTCTTGGAGTTACAAGCATCTACTTGGCCAGAGCATCTACTAGTAACGGAGAGCATGCAAGATCATAAACAACACATAGCATAACTTTGATAATCAACATAACAAGTATTCTCTATTCATCGGATCCCAACAAACGCAACATATAGAATTACAGATAGATGATCTTGATCATGTTAGGCAGCTCACAAGATCCGACAATGATAGCACAATGGGGAGAAGACAACCATCTAGCTACTGCTATGGACCCATAGTCCAGGGGTAGACTACTCACACATCACACCGGAGGCGACCATGGAGGCGTAGAGTCCTCCGGGAGATGATTCCCCTCTCCGGCAGGGTGCCGGAGGCGATCTCCTGGATCCCCCGAGATGGGATCGGCGGCGGCGGCGTCTCTGGAAGGTTTTCCGTATCGTGGCTCTCGATGCGGGGGTTTCGTCACGGAGACTTTTTATAGGCGGAAGGGCAGGTCAAGAGGCGGCACGGGGGCCCCACACCACAGGGCCGCGCGGCCAAGGGGGGGGCCGCGCCGCCCTAGGGTGTGGCCCCTCCGTGGCCCCTCTTCGTCTCTCCTTCGGACTTCTGGAAGCTTCGTGAGAAAATAGGCCCCTGGGCTTTGATTTCGTCCAATTCCGAGAATATTTCCTTACTAGGATTTCTGAAACCAAAAACAGCAGAAAACAGCAACTGGCACTTCGGCATCTTGTTAATAGGTTAGTTCCAGAAAATGCACGAATATGACATAAAGTGTGCATAAAACATGTAGATAACATCAATAATGTGGCATGGAACATAAGAAATTATCGATACGTCGGAGACGTATCAGACCCCTCTATACGCTAACAACTTTCAAGATCAGCTGAAGCATCTCTACTATGCCAAGAAAGTAGAAGCCCCTACCTTCAAGAGTGACTGCACCTCGGCGAGAAGACATACTAACTTGGTCTAACCCTAGAGTATAATCGCGCTAACCTCGAGGGTATCTTTTTGAAGACCACCCCCTAACACACCGTCTAACTACATGAGAGAACATTAGCGTCAAAGCCAAGCTACATCACATGGTTCATCCGGTCCTCCTCAAGTGAAGCTCATAAAGATACCTCAAGACTGAATATTAGGTGTAATTTACCCACTCACTTCCTAGCTGGTATAAGTCAGCACCGACCCATAAGCTGAAGATTGTCTTTGACGCCTTTGGTTGCCGCTTCATATGGGTACCAACCAGTCGTTTCATCAACTTACTAACTCACCGCGCGCCCCATATGGTTTAGCTAACACCGTGAGTGCCTCTTGAAGTTGTGGTCTGCACGTCGCCCCTAAAGATCCTTCAACTGATTACGGAAGATCGATGACTTCTTCAGAAGCCCCAGGCAGGAGCTCTGAGTTTTTCCAAAAAGCCCGATGAAAAACCTTAAGGGTTGAAGACTTCGTCTTCCACTAAAAATTGGAGCTGACCCTAAAATTTTAAACCTTTCTAAAAACACCGTTGGAAACTTGGGATGCACTAACTCCCCTTGAAGCTATGGACTGCACCTCGCTCCCTGAAGATACTTCAACTCAAGCCGAGACACTTCTTCGAAATCACCGACAGGACCTGTGGCCGAAGCTTAGAGTTTTTAAACCCCCCTATGAACAATTTTAAGGGTGGAAGACTTCGTCTTCCACTAAAATGTAAAGTTAACTATAAAAGGTTTTCAACCCTGCTAAACCACCGCTGGAGTGCACTAATCTTGAACCCCCGCTAGGATCGCTTAGAAGTTTCAGGTCTAACACCTACATGGAGTAGTCAACCTCTTCATGAAGCTCGCCATCGGCAGGAATCCATCATGCCTCCCAGAAGATGAAGCCACGACCATCTCAACAATGGCGCATCTGCAGAAGAATGGAGTCTAACTTTAGTTAAACGTTACAACCCCTTCAGTTCTACGCTCAGTAATCTCGGGACGAGATTATTTTAAGGGTGGATCTGTAACACCCCAGCTTTTGCAACCTTGTTTTGTTATCCTTAGTGCAAAAATTAGAGGGAACAAAAACTTTTTCTATAAACTAATTAGATTAATTGCCTTGATCTGTTTGTTATAATGAATTGCTTTGATCTGTTGGTAGATGTATTTTCTTGATCTGCTTGATGAGTTTTGTTTTGAGCTAACTCAAAGAACAACACATGTAGAGGTAAAATCAACAACTCACCTAATAAAACCCATGTGTGGCTTAGGAAAAGTGGTTTTCCTTTTCATATACCTCAAACCCTCTCTAGTCATGACGACATGAGTGAGCCTACTTAAAATCCCTCTTTGTGGTATAATCTTGCTCAACCCATCCTTGAATTCAAAGTTTGGGATCATCTACCCCTTAATCCATCCTTCTCTCTTATCCTAGTCACAAACCCTAGGACCTCACAAATTTGGCTAAGTCCTAAAACTGTTATCAGGTCCCATTTTGGAGCCCCTGGATTAAGCTACCCCTTGCCATCTAAGGAAATGCATCTGGTCCTAAAACTACCTTATCATGAGCACTTCTCAACCATATCATTGCCCTGAACCAAATCTCTCTTATCCTCATTTATCCTTGTCTATTTTGAGGCCAAGTCGAAAATCTGTTTTGGCAGGCGTAAAAAGTTCCAATTTTGGCAGTTGATATCTAAGCACCCACAACTGTTATTAGTGACATCAATGCATGGATCTCATCTATTCAACACCCTCTACAACTTCCATGTCTTGCATGTCCCATTCTACCTTTTCAACCCATTTATTCAACTCGATCTTATACCCTTTACAATGTTGCATCACTAGATCCCATTTTCCTCTTTTACCTTTGCTTTTCTTTCTTCCAATTTTAAATCTCCACCAAAAACCAAGTGTGTACATGGTTGTTACATAATGTGGTAATCATCTACCCTTGAGAGCACTTCTCCCAAAACATTTTACTTGCCAAAAATCCAATTAAGGTTCTTCCCTATTTTGACCATATGACTATTTTCTAGTTTTAGCAAAGCTTTTCCATTTTTTTTCCTAAATAAATTAGGAAAGGTGGGTGGTACCTCATACCATCCCTTTCCAACCCAAAAATGCATCTATAAAACCATCTCACTTGATTCTTATTTTCTTTTAACAAAATGCTTGTTTATGGCACTTAATGCAAGTTATTTCTTTTTTTTATTCTTTTTTTTAAATATGAGGGAGCTATGCATGGATTACTTTAGCAACTAAAACCTCTTCTTAACTCAAATCTTCCTCTTTCAAATACAAGTTCAAATAAAATTCCTTCAATTAGGGCCATACTCTTCTTGGTGATCCAAACCTTTACTAATTAAATTCCCTTTTGGCATGGCATCTTCTTTACATCCAACACTCCTCTCCAACCTATATTTTACAACTATCACTTTGAAAAAAAGAAGGTTTTTGAGTCCTTACAAATCTGGTCCCTTTTGACCCATTGATCCCCAACCTCATCTCTAGTTTTGCAAAACTATTTTAAATCTCTCCAAATCATCACCTCTCCACCACTAGCACCACACCATGGCCATTTTGGCATCACCTTGCACCCAACCTTTTTGCTTAAAAGAGTGGCCGGCCATAGCATGCATGGTTTTAGTAGGAATATCTCTCCCTCTCTCTCATATCTTGACCCATCAATAAGCTACCACGAACTGCACCCCTACCTAGCTTCCCCTCACCAGCCCTACACCCCTACTCCACCACTTTTCCTCTTCCCCTCACCATTTCCCTTCCCAATGCCCTAAATGACATAGACCTTGACCAAACGCCCTAAGACAGCACCCCTGCATCTCTAATCATGTCTAGGACCTAGCCCTGGATTCCTAGAGTCATGAGATGCTCATCTCTCGTGTCCCAATGCCTCCAGCTCCTCTGCCCGACCATGCCAACCCGGTGATCACCGTTCTCGGTCAACAAGCTGGCCAGCACCCCACCTCCTTAGATCTCGCCATGATGATGCCCTGGCGTCGCCATCTCCTAGGCGCATGCTCCCGAGGCCCGCGCTGCCCCACAGCAGCCGGTCCCGAGCTCGCCTTGGACGTGATCACCACGCCACCGCCGCGTTCCCAACCGAGGCCACCCCGCCCGGCTATAAAAGGGAACCCCCAGCACTACACTCCCTCACAACTCCCACTCCACTCTCCTCTCCCTCCCCAGAACCCTCACAGAGAAACGTCGGGCCGTCCCTCACCCGCTGCTCGCCGGAGCGGGGCGCACCGCTTGGTCACCGTAACATGGCGGGCCAGTGGAGCTCTTCCCCGGCAACGAAGTCCTTCCCCCTCTTTTCCTTCCTGCTCGCCGCCCTCTTCCCGCCCTAACACGCCCCTCCTCTTCATCCAGGTCCGCCGGAGACCACCGGCAACCTCACCGGACCGGGAACACCTGCGGAGGAAACGGCGCCGGGAGGAGCTGTGGAGGACGAGCTAGCCACCACCGAGCCACCCTGGACGGCCTCAACCCGCCGCCGCCCCGCCCAGCCGTCGCCGACGACCAGCGCTCGCCGCCGGTAAGCCCCCAGCCGCCGCTGTCTTCTTTCCCGTCCGCCACGAGCGTGGGCGTGGTCACGGGAGGGAGACGACGCTCGTGCGTCTGCATGGGCCGACGTGGCCTATGCAGCCATGCAGCTGGGCCCCGCCATGGGCCCTCTCCCCTCCCTTTTCTTATTTTATTTTCTTTTGCCCAAAACGCCACCTGGAAACCCTACTGGGCCGGCCCACTATTCAAATCAGCACGGCCCAGGCTTTTCCCGCCCGATTAATTCCTTTGAACTTTGAAAAATTCTGTAAAAAGTGATAAAAACCAGAGAACGTCAAACGTCAATAACTCAAGATCTACAAACCCAAATCGAGTGAAACAAATGGCGTTAGATCATAAATTTTATTACCTTTCCAATGCCACTGGCCCCATATTTTTAGGATTTTTTTACGATTTTTAATGTATTAAACATGATCACTGGTTATTGTTTAGTATTTCTGGTTTCTAAATTTGAAAAATTAACTTTTTTGAATGAATCCAATTTGGTTAGCCTCAATTTAGTAGTGACCATCTAGAATAATTAGTGTTAGACCCCTTTTCATAATTTTTGGTTACTATTTGTGCTAAGTGTGTGTCACATGAAGTGTTGTACCAAAACTTTTGCTTATTTAAAATCCTTGACCACCTCTTCTTTTTAAAAATGGTCAACCTATGTTTCATTCTTGCAAAACAAAACCCTCTGAGACTTAAACCAAGTTTTATTTGTTTTTCTTAAGATTTCAAATGTTGGGGTATATGGTTTACTTTCTATTTTTAGTGTAGTGTTTTAAAAATAAAATAGAGAAATGATTTCTACCTCTTCAAAAATGTTTGAAAATAAAGGATGAATGTTTTTGAGGCCAAAGCATTGCACTTGTCTTCTTGATAGTGTTATCTACCAGGGGATGTTTAATTCATACCTTGGTTATAACCATGAAGGCAATTTCTCTTTTGTAAAGCTCTCATCCTTTAATTAAGAGGAATAAATTGGGTTTTCTTAAAATAAAATTTAAAGCTGAATTGTGATCCTTAGTATGTTAGCTCTTAGTAGAGTGGTTAGTTTTTGATTGTTGAATGTTATTTTGTTGGAGCAATGTGTTGATTGTGTTCCTTTTAAATTTTTCGGCGATAGATGCGAACGATTCCGGAGAAGAAGAAGAAGTGGTTGAGACGAGGATTTTATCTATATTGTGGAATTCTTATTTGACAGAGTTGAAGAAGTCCAGGGGCAAATAAGCCAACCAAGGCAAGCCATCTTTTGATCTCTTGCTATTTATCCTTCTTGTTGTGCTCATTGCTCCATTATATACTTGGTTCCTTGTATCATGTGTGATTTTTGGTCCTCTACTCTATGCATACTTATTTCCCAAAGTATGTTGAACCCCTTGTTGATGTTTTGCATACTTGCTCCCAAGTATGTGAACCCCCTTGTTGATGTTATGAATGCTTACCCTAAGCATGTATGCCCCCTTGACCATACCCATGTTGTCATCTTCTTAGTGGTATGTTGATTAACATCATGACCCCTGTTTGAATCATCTTAATTATGTTGTCCCTATACATGCTTATCCTAAGTATGTATGATCCCCTTAACACCTCAATTATCATCCCCTTAGTGGTATGATGGCTAGCATCATGTCATTGTGACTCTTAGTTCCTTCATAAAACTATAGGTTGGGAACCCCCTTGGAAAAAAATACCTTGTTGAAAAGAATTTTTGAAAAACCTTGGGTGAGTTGGACTTACCCAAGCGTATGTTTATGAAAGGAAAGGATCTTGGCAAAGGTGGTTGAAAAGAAAATCTTGTTTTCGAAAACTTTGGTGCCTAAGTATTCACCCGTGACAATTAACCCGCGCAACCACATTACCCTGGAGTGGGACGGGGCTTAGCTTGTAGTTTGTTCTTCTTAACATGGGACACCGCACAACTATATAAGGGTAAGGTTACCCCTGAATCCGGATTGTCGTTGGTGGAGACAATAGTATAACGGGAGGCCTTCGGGGCTGACCCGTCCGGAAGACACTATGGGTCTCCTGGCTTGGCGGTGGAGCCACGCTCAAAGTGAGGTGAGCTACCACGGTGCCGGGGAGGTACATACTCCATAGGGTAGGGTCCCGTGCTAAGTCGAATAGGCGAAAGGCTATGTCCGAGTTTTTGTCATGGCATAGTTGATATGCGGGGATGATGCCCACATGATAAACTCGCGGATCTTGTGGGGAAAGTGTGCAAACTCTGCAGAGTCAAATCTATTCGAATAGCCGTGTCCGCGGTCATGGACGGTTGGAATGGCTGTTGCTTAGCCTGATGAGTTTTTTGTTTAAAAAAAAATTGTTTGGAAAATGAAAGAAAGGAACTTGTTTTCGGAGTACCGGAAGGGTACGGGAATGGATTGGTTGACCATATGGAGATGGTCGGAAAGGAAACAAATTGGGTTACCCCCTCCCTAGTGTTTTATGTTGTAGAACTCTTTTGAAGTATCTTCTTCAACAAAGATATAGAGATGTCATAGAACCCCTTGAGTATCCCCTTCTTCTAAGATGTCGGGATGCTATATCCACAAGAGAAACTACTTCTCTTCTACCTGCTATTTCCACAAGAGAAATTATCTCTTCCCTCTTGTCATCTAGATTATCACTTGTTATCCTGCACTCTTGCAAAGTACCTTCTTGATGGTTTGCGAGTACAATTCCAAATGTACTCACGGCTTTGTCCCTGGCTATTTACTTGGCCAGACTTGGAGGAACACGACGGATAAAGAAGAAGTCGGTGACGTCTATGCGAGCTAGGAACGTCTTCCCAGTCAGTTGCCTGTAGGGTTTATGGCAGATGACTTGGGCTCCGCGATGTTGAAGTGATGATGCTACTCTGATGTTTAGTTAGGCCCTTCGAGGCTATTATGTAAGTAATGGTCATGAGACCTTATTGTAATTTTCTTATTCCGCTTTGTAATGGATGGTGTAATTTGATATCAGTTCGGTTATGTGTTCACGGCGCACTGATCATGGGATCGTGAACTGTATACATAACAGGGTATTTCGGACAGTTAGTCCGGGGTCCCCACAGAAGTGCTCTCCCAGTCGAAGCAAAACTACCCCCACTACCAGAAGGTCACCTACGGCGTATACATGGCGGCCAAGAAGCTCAAGCATTACTTCCAAGAGCACCCCATCAAGGTGGTTGCCACAGCGCCCTTGGCAGAAATCATTGGCAGCAAAGACGCCAACGGGCGGGTTGCCAAGTGGGCTCTGGAGCTAGCCGCCCACACCATCCTCTACGAGCCGCGCACAGCCATCAAGTCGCAGATCCTCGCGGACTTCTTCGTCGACTGGGCCGAGATGCAGTACCTGCCGCCTGTGCCGGATTCCACGCATTGGAAGATGCACTTTGACGGCTCGAAGATGCGCAACGGCTTGGGAGCCGGCATCGTCATCACCTCTCCCAAGGGAGACCGGCTGGACTACGTCCTGCAGATCCACTTCGCTGCATCAAACAATGTGGCGGAGTATGAAGCGCTCATTCATGGGCTGAAGCTGGCCAAGGAGATTGGCGTGCGTCACATACTCTGCTTCGGCGACTCCGACTTGGTCATACAACAAGCATCTGGCGACTGGGACGCGAAGGACGCCAACATGGCCTCATACCGCTTCCATGTCCAGCAGCTATCCGGTTTCTTTGACGGCTGCGAATTCCACCATGTGCCACGAGCAAACAACGAGGCGGCTGACGCCTTGTCCAAGATTGGCTCAACCCAGCAAGCCATTCCGCCGGGCATCGCCTTGGCGGTTCTCAAGAAGCCGTCCATCATACCGTCACCGGACTCGGATTCAATATTCGTGCCGGCTGACCCGGGGGCTGCTCAGCCGAACCCGGGGGCTTCATCGCCCAAGTCGGGGGCTAACAAGCCAAACCCGCCGGCTTCCACGCCGAACCCGGGGACTTCTCAGTCCAACCCGGGGGCTTCATCGCCAAACTCGGGGGCTAGCAAGCCGAACCCGCCGGCTAGCAAGCCGAACCCGGCGACCATGCAGTCGAATTCGGAAGCTCCCACGCAGGAGGCCCTGTTGGTCAGCGTATTCGAGATAAGATGCGTACCTTCATGGGCACAAGAATTCCTCTCCTACCTCACCGACGGTGTGCTGCCTGATGATAGAGTCCAGGCCAGGCAGATTGAGAGAAGGGCCAAGGCCTATACAATCATCAACCACCAGCTGTACAAACGCAGCGTAAGTGGGGTGTTCCAGCGGTGCGTCGAGCCGGCTGAAGGGATTGAACTCCTACGGGAAATCCATCAAGGAGAGTGTGGACATCACGCCTCATCCAGAGCCATAGTGGCCAAAGCTTTCCGGCACAGTTTTTACTGGCCGACTGCGCTCAGAGACGCAGAGGAGTTGGTGAAGAAGTGCAACGGCTGTCAGCGCTTCGCGAAGAAGAGACACCAGCCGGCTTCCGCCTTGAAAACCATCCCCATCACATGGCCGTTTGCCGTATGGGGCTTGGACATGGTGGGCCCGTTCAGAACAGCGCGAGGCGGCATGACCCATCTCTTGGTGATGATTGACAAATTCACCAAGTGGATTGAAGCCAAGCCAATCAAGAAGCTGGACGGCTCCACAGCCGTTACATTCCTCAAGGAACTCATCGTGAGATTTGGCTACCCCCACAGCATCATCACCGACAACGGCAGCAATTTCTCTCAAGGCATCTTCTCTCGCTATTGCGGGGAAATGGGGATCCGGATGGCCCTAACCTCTGTGGCGCACCCGGAGTCCAACGGACAAGTGGAGAAGGCTAACGGCTTGGTCCTAGCCGGCATCCGGCCCCGGCTGGTGGAGCCGCTCGAGCGAGCAGCCGGCTGCTGGATTGAAGAGCTGCCCAATGTGCTGTGGAGCCTGCGCACAACGACAAACCGCTCAGTCGGCTTCACACCCTTCTTCCTCGTATACGGGGCCGAAGCCGTCCTGCCGACTGATATCGAGCACGACGCGCCAAGGATCAAGCTCTACACAGAAGCCGAAGCCAAAGAAGCTCGCGAAGATGGAGTCGACCTGGTCGAAGAGGCCCGGTTGCTGGCTGGGTCCAGATCTACCATCTACCAGCAAAGCCTCCGACGCTATCACAGCCGGAAGGTCCAGCCCTTAGCATTCCGAGAAGGAGACCTAGTGCTCCGGCTGATCCAACGGACAGCCGGACAGCATAAACTGTCATCCCCATGGGAGGGTCCCTTCATCGTGAGCAAGGCAGTAGGCAATGATTCCTACTATCTCATAGATGCCCAAGAGGCTAGAGAAAACAAGTCGGACAAGGCTGACGAGGAGACTAAGTGTCCCTGGAATGTCAACTTGCTCCGCCCATTTTACACTTGAGATCAGGAATGTATGTATCCCTTGTATCCCTTTTGTAAGCTATGAAAAAGCATGCGCCAAGAGCGCCGTTTCCGACAAGTTTTTCGCGTACTCTACTTCGTTTCGCCAATTGGCTTAAACCCTCTCACGTGGCCGGCTCAGTAACGTGATCCGGTTTCCGACAGCCGGCTTCCGATCCAGCTACAGACCGCAACCCGGCTGTCCGGCTGGCGGGAGTAAGGCCTAGGGAGCCGGCACGCGAAAGACGACTAAGGGAAAGAGTAAAAGCGAATTGACTTGCAACTTTTCATAAAAGTGCCGGATTGCCGAAATCGGCTCGTTCGACTGAAATACTGTGGGTCTCACCCAGCGGCCCGCTCTTGATCCGGCGACGGATCGCAAGTCGGACGTGCGACCGGCAAGAGCAAAGCCAAAGAGTGGGGCGGATGGGAAAAAGCGAACAAGTCGAAAGAAAGCGAGCCGGCACACAAATGATTAACAAACACATTAAAGTGTGACATAATAAAAGGACGATAATATTCATACATATGCACCCGACATCCCGGGGATTTAACAAATTGTCTTGGCAAAAGCAACAACAAAGACAGGTAAACTAAGCACCGGCTGGAGGAGGACCAGCCGGAGGAGCGTCAGCGGAGCCGGCTGCCGGGTTGTCTTCAGGCGCGTCTTCCGCCTCCTCATCTTCCATCTCGTACTCATCCTCAGACTGAGGGTTCGGGTCCGCGATGAAGAGGCCCTTGTCGACGAAGTCGGCGATGGCGCTGGCTCGGGCAAGCCGGGCAGTCTTGTGTTCGGCCGGGAGCTTGTCCTCCACGCCGGCTCGCCGGTACTCGAGCTGCCCCAGGTCCACCTCGTTGTACCAGGAGAGGACAAAGGACAGCGCCATGTCGGCTCCAGCGCGCGTGGCAGACTCCTTCCAGTCGAGGAAGCGATCCGGCACCCGCTCCATCAAGGAGATGAGGTTGGAGATATCTTGCGGCACCGCCTCCGTGGGCCACAGCATCGGGACCAGCTCCTCAGCCGCCTTCCGGAGCTCCCAGCCAAGCTTGGTGATGGGCTCAACGCGGGCAGCCATGGATGCCATATAATCCTCCATGGTGAAGTACTCCGAGCTGCCCTCGCCAGTCGCCCGCCTCCTAGCCTCGCGCGCAACGCCAACGGCTGCTAATGCCGCATCTTGCGTTTCCGGGAAGGCCGCTGCAAGAAGAAGCACGTCAGAAATTGTCAAAGACGAAATAAGCTGAAAAATGCGAATTTTCGAAGTCCTAAAGTAGGCCTGGCGACAGCCGGCAATAGCCGACTGCCCCCAGTCCGAAGATGGAAACTCCGAAGGATAAAAGGAAAAGCCTGGCGGCAGCCGGCAAGAACCGACTGCCCCCAGCCTGAAGATGGAGATAGCAAAAAAATCAGAGTTTCTGCCGCCGGCTGCCAACGAAAGCCGGCAGCCGACAGCCGAAAGCCGGCAAAGGGAAAGGAACAAAGAAATGCGCTCACCCGACAAGCCACGGTCGAGCGTGCCGATCTCGTCCACCCAGCGCTTGGCGGTGGCCGACAGCTCTGTGGTCTTGGTGGTGACCTCCTCCTGAAGCGCAAGCCACTGCTTCTCCACCTCGGTCAGCCGCCGGCTCAGATCCTCCACCTTCTCCTTCTCAGCCGTCCTGAGGAGGGCAAGCTCCTTGAGGTGGTTCTCCTCAAGCCGGCGCAGCCGCGTTAGCTCCAGCTCAGCCGCCTTGAGCTTGGCGGCTGCAGATCGGCCTGCCTCCTCGCTCTCGGCGCACTGAGCGCGAGCAGCCCGAAGATCCGCCTCCAGCCGCGGGACCTTGGCGGCTTCAGCTGCAAGGCAGCCAGAAAGAAGCGTCAGCCAACCAGGACTAAAGAAAGAAGACATCGGGTCGGAAGGAAAAAGATCTTACCCTTGATGGCCTCCAGCTCGCGAGCCAAGTCGGCCCGGTCCAGCTTGGCCTTGTGGTAGTGGGTCACGGCGCGGTTGTACAAGTTGGTGCGCCGCTCCGCCACAGCCTGAGGAGAAAGAAAATCAGCCAACTAGACGAAACCCGGACCGGCTTCGAGCAGCCGGCCCATGCCTCGGAGGGCTACCAGGATAATAACCAAATTGAAAAACAGATGAAGCGCTTACCTTGCTGGCTTCCTCCACCTTGGCGACGTTGGCCGCGGTCTCGGCAGCCCTGGCCTTGAGGTTGGCCTGCAAGCCGGAGAAGAACATCTCCACCGACGCTTGGCCTGGGTTCCCCTCCCGGCTGGTCACCTCGTAGGAGTCGGTGCGGAGCCCCGCCTGCTCCATAGTGCCAGCCGAGCCAAGGCTGGAGTCGGAGGCGGACGGCACATGCAGAAGCCGAGCGCCCTTGGCCACGTGCAGGCCCTGCTGCGGCGCCGACGAGGCTTCCGTCCTCACCAGCGCGCGCGAGTCGGCGTCCTCCATGCGCGCCGGCTCATCCCTTGCCGGCTCCCGCCTGGCCGGCTCCTCCCTTGTCAGCTCCGGCGGTGGCGGCGCTCCGGGCGAAGTAGCTGGCCCAGTCGGCGCAGCCACCTCCGGCGCCTGAGGTGCCCCCTCCGGGCTCTCCACCAACACCACCACGCTCGGCCCGGCTCCGGCCCCGGTCGCAGCGGCGCAGCCCTGCTGGCTCCGGCTCGGTCGAAGGCGGCATGCCCGGCCTGCCCCAGCGGGCGGGTCCGGAGACGAGCACGGCGCGGGAACATGTCGTCGAGCGTCGGCTGGCGTGTCGGCTCGGCCCGCGTGCCGCGGCCAGGCGCTGAGGCCAGTGGCACGGCGAAGGAAGGCGCCCCTGCGGGAGGCGGAGTACCCGCAGGCGGCGGCGGCGTAGGCGCGTGTGATGGAGGCTGTGGCGTCGACTCCCTCCTTTGTCGCGGAAGCGGCGACACGACACGCGGGGCTTGCCGGGAGCCGCCACCCTGAGCGAACTTGATGGGGGCCCTGGCCGAACAAATAAGAAAAAGATAAACATAAAGAGTAAGGAAAGAAAAGGAATCAAACAAGAGAAAAAGAGAACTCACCCGGCCTGCTCCGGAACCTTCTTCGGCTACTGCCGGCGGAGCTTCTTCGCCTTCGCCTCCAAGGCGACGGTGGAGCGGGGGTCGCCGACCCGCTTCTTCCCCTTGGGCGCCGAAGTCGCCGTGGTGCTTGGCGGCCTCGCGCGCAGAGGCACGGCGGGGATTGGCCCCGTGGTGGACGTCGCCGGCTCTTCGTCCTCCTGCTGCTCCGGTCAACGGTTGGAATCTTGGGGAAGGGCGTACCCGGCCGAGTGTAGATCGAGGCGGCGCCGCAGGCCCGCAGGCGGCCGTCAGTGGTCTGCGCCTTGAGGTAGAAGAGCCGGCTCCAGAAATCTATGTCTGGCCACAAGCCGGCATACGCCTCCATGAAGGCCACGTAGCAGCTGAGGAGGACACAGGCGTTGGCCGGCAGGTGGTGCGGCTGCAAGCCGAAGTAGTCGAGGAATTGGCGGAAGAAGTTGGACGCCGGCAGGCCCAACCCGCGGTCGAGGTGCGCGCCGAAGACGATGCGCTCGCCGGGCTCCGGCTCGGGCTCCGTCTCCGCGCCGGGCGTCCTCGTGACCACCGACGACGGGATCCGGCGAAGGCGCACCAGCCGCTCGATGTCGTCGTCCCTCATGTACGACCCCCTCCAAGATCCGCTGGCGGAGGCCATCGACGAAGAAGAAGAAGAGAACCACGAGAGACGGAACGGAGAGGAGGAACCTCGCGACGGCGGTGGCAACGACGGCGGCGGAGGGCGCACGGTTGAAACTCGGGGCCCCGTGGCGCCGGCTCGATGGAGTGGCGGCGGCGGCTTGACGGAGACGCGTTCGCCGGAGCTCGCCAGTGAGAACCTTCACCGGAACCGCAAGGAGCGAGGGCGCGAAGAAAACAACGAAGAGCTCGAGCGCAGCGGAGCAGGGTGCGGGCGCGAGGAAGAAGAAGAAGTGCGGGAGTGCCGCCTCGATCCCCCCCCCCCCCCCGCGCGGCATTTATAGCCGCCCGGGGCGGACGGTTGGGCTCCAAGTAGCATACGTGGCCACGTCGCCCGGATCTTCTGCGCATTAACTCCCCCCACGATCGCTGCAGTTACCGGAAACTGCCACACCACGTTGCCCACGACCGCACCGGATCCGGAGGAGACATTGATGTGACCAGACGAACCGGCGGCAGAGCCCAGACGTCAGACCGGTCAAGTCGGGTGCAGGACCCGAGGCGGCGGAGACTCCGGCGCGCCGCAAGCCGGAGCCGGACATTAAGTTCACCTCGGCCCAAAATTTATCAAGCAAGGCGGAGACATCACCAAAACTTGCGAGAAAGCAAAAGCTGCATAAGTGTAAATAGTGGCCGGCTAGGAGCAGCCGGCCGGAACGAGCCGGATGAGGGCGCAGCCGGCTGAATGGAAATTCTCAGTCGGCCCCTCCAAGTGCCGTCAAGTATATTCAAGAAGCCAGGAAAACCTGCCTAGGTCCTTCTAAACGCAGGACCTTGCCAGCTTCGGGGGCTAATGTCGGGGGGAAGACCCCGGGTAGGGCAATGGATGCGGAGCAGCCGGCTGGCCACTGGCCGGCTCGCGGCAAAGGCCGGCTGAGGAGCAGCCGGCTGGCGCCGTGGCCGGCTGGTCCGGAAGCCGGCTGGCTCTAGGTCCTAGTCGGCTTAGCTACGGCTGCCAATGATGTAGCTGGGCCGACTTCTACAAGCCATATCCGACTAGGGGTTTGTACCTCAGACCGACTCGAGGCTGGCGAGTCTTGCACTAGAAGGAACTAGGTTGGTGGTCCGGGTTCCCAAAGTCCACGCTGACTTCATCCTCCGTAAAGCGCGGGGCACTATGGAGCAATAGTGCCACGCGCCGGACAGGCCATCATGGTCTACGTCGATCCGTACTGGCTACAGTGGCTGATGGCGACAGGGACACCTCCTCTCCATACCGCTGACCTTGGCAGCCGGATGGGACAGGCCATGAGGCCTCAACGGCTCCTGACGTCATTACCTCGGGAAGGAGCGGAAGACGGAGCCGGCCAAGCCGGCCAGTAGACTGTAGGGTCTTATATGTAAAGTGCCGGTGCCTATATAAGCCGCACTACCCCCTCTCGTGCAGGGGATCGATCATTCTCACTTCATTTCCACCCTTAGAGCTGCCCTGTGAGAGAGACTCTTGTCTTCTTTAGCCTCCCAGGAGCAGCCAGACACAGCTCAAGGAGCAACCTTGTATTGTGTGATCATCACATACACTCTAGCAGGAGTAGAGGTTTTACCTCCTTTGGAGGGCCTCGAACCTGGGTACGTCGCCGTGTCGCTCGTCCCCATACCCGCATCCGGATACCGCCGTGAGATCTCCTAGGAACCACCTTCGTTAGCCATCCTATGGCATATGCCGTGACGATACCACGACAACAAGATGCCGGCGCCAGCAACATCGGCGCCGAAGAAGAAGCTGCCGGGCGGGCGGAACCTCTGGTTCCTCCCGTCCCAAAAAGAAAGAAGAAGAAGACCAAGGAATCTTCCCCCTCCAAAGCCGCGCCGGATAGTTCCGCGCCGGCAAGCTCTAACTTGGGTCAGGACGCGCCTGACGCTCCTCCCTCGCCCAAGACCACGCCTGCGCCACAGCCGGAAGCTCCCCGCGCCGAACCAGTCGGGGCCACGCCAACGCCGCCGCCAACAACCTTGAAGATCATCAAGGGGAAGGCGACAGCTTCCAGCACTTCCTCCGCCGGCCCGCAGCCCTTGGTGCTGCACGCCGCCCGCGCCGCTGTCGTTGCCGGCGAGAAGGCCACCGGCCTGCTCGGCCGGATAACCGAGTTCAAGCGCGAGGGTCGCGAGCTGGGGCACCTGCTGCCTTACGCTAAAAAGTGGAATGCCGCGGACGTGTCCGAGGCTATCCGCGGCCTGGGAAAGGACCGGCTTCCGGCGCCTGACCCCGCTGGCCCTCGGTGCTCAGAGGAGCACTTCATGCGGCTGCGCCGCGCCGTGAAGGAATTGGATAGCGCGTGGTACGACGCCACGAACAACATGATGGTAAGTCCCACCAAACCTTTTCTATTTTTCAATTCACGCCGGTTTCTCTTCTTTCGGATCTTGTCTATCTTCCCAGTCCCCGAGTTTCGTGTTGAGAGCATAGCTCTCAGCGCGAAACTTAGGTAGAAACGCGCGAAACCGGCATAGCCAGTCCCCGAGTTTCGGGTTAAAAGCGCAGCTCTTTGCGCGAAACTTAGCTAACATTTTTTCTTGAACAGACCACGGCCGACGCCCGGAAGATCCTCTTTGAGGAGCTTCTCTGGGAGCACCGGGACCTTGCTGAGGCGCACAGCAAGTGCCAAGGTAAGCTTCTGCGCCTCCGGCATCTTCTTACCGGAAGGCTTTCTCTTTCTTAGTACTTATGATTCTCTGCTTTGACAGCTATCCCGGAAGCTTCCCTTGAAGCCCTCAGGACTCAGCTTGCTGCAGTCCAAGGTACTGCTTCCTCTTTTCCGGTTGACTTGCTTCCTCTTCATTTTATCAGTACAATCTCACTGACATTCTCTTTCCGGGCTCTAAGTGAAAAGGACCAGCTCATCCGGCAGCACCATGAGGCTCTTAGCGCTCAGAAGGCCATCTCCAAGGAGCTGAAGGACCAGCTCATCCAGCTCGGGCTCGAGCATAGCAAAGCGCTGAAGGCCGCCCAGGCCACCGCTGAAGCCAAGCTGAATGAGGCGCTGGAGGATGCCAGCAACTCCACTGTGGTGTTGCAGGCTGAGCTGGAGGAGGCAGCCAAGGCGCGGAAAGCAGCCGAGGACCAGGCCGCGTGTTTGGAGGCAGAGCAGAAGGAGTATGACCTTCTGGTCACGCAAACTGACGCGCTTGCCTTCCGTAAGTTTTTCCTTTTTTCTTTTCCGGTTTCTGCTTATAAGCTTATCTCTTCCGGTAGCATGTGCTTATCTTTTTTCCTTCGTCTTGCAGGACTCTTTCCGGACTACCAGGCGTATGCACAGAAGAAGGTTGGAGAGCGCCGGGTTGCACAGGCATATCAGAACCTGGACGCGCCCTGGGACCCCTATGACAACTTGGTCGCGCTGAATGCGCGGGTTTCCCACATGCGCGCTCTGGACCAGAACCTCTCCGACATCCCCGAGGTGGCCACCCAGCTCTTCAAGGTTCTCTGGCCTGGAGAGGAGGTGCCAGACACCTTTTCGCTCATCAATGACCGCCTGAAAGGTGCCGGTCGGAGGATCCAGGAGTGGCAATGTTCTGCAGCTCGTGTCGGAGCGGACTCGGCGTTACGCGTCGCCTGCTCCTGGTACCCGGACCTGGACCTGGACGCCCTCATCGGCGTGCGCGAGCAAGCTCCAACTGATCTGGATCCGGTCCTCACCGCAAAGCGGCAGGATCGAGCGTACCGGATTGCGGAGTACACTGAGATGCGCACCTTCATCCCCCTCCTCTAGACGTCAAGGATTATCTGAGCGACGAGGAGGAAGATGAAGATGATGAGGATGCCGGAGCTGGTGATGCGCCTCTGGAAGGCCCTCAAGCTGGTGATGCTCCTCCTGATGCCCCTGCTGCCTAAGTGTGTCCTGTGATATGTTTGCCTGTCCTGCTTGTCTTTGAAACAATGCTCGTTAAATTGTACCCCGGTATGCCGGGGTTCGTGATGTAAGATAAAACTTAATTGCTCTTTTGGTTGTGCTACAACAGTTTATGCCGGTATGCTATACCGGTAGCCTACCAAGTTGTGTTTATCTATTGTCTTAGCATTTTTGCTTATTGTGTTACTTTTATCTTGCATTGCAAAGATTCCGGAATCATTTCCGCATCCAATCCGATGCACACTTGGCTCTTTTGCTCTGGCTCTGCCTGCCTTCTCTGGGCGTTCTTTGGCGTATTGATCACAAAGTTCTTTTCACTTTCTTGAACTTTAGAAATAACTCGAAATTTTCACAAAAAATCGGTTTATCCGGGGTTAGTTAAACTTTTCCGGATTGTTCGTTCCCACTCTCTCTTTTCGCAGTTCACGTGCTTAATTGCTACCGGTTTATCTTGCTTGCCATGAAGCTGGGTTGCGGACAGCAGCAGAGTCGAAGACTCCGGTAGGTTTAGCACGCTACTAAACCGGAAAGAAAAAATGTTCACTAAGCAACCGGTGAACTGAAAAAATAAACATATTGCATGCAATTTCAGCAGGGGTAGTCCCCGAGATTCATTCGAGGTTCCGACATCTTTTATTCATAGCATATAAGGTACAAAAAGGAACTTCTTACATCACAACTTCAAGAGTAGAAGGGACGCAACAGGGCTACGTTCCATGGACGCTTGCTTTCCTCTCCGGACCTGTCCGCCTTTCCTTTTTTCCATTCCTGTGCATCGATCAAGTAATAGGCATCATTGTGGAGAGCTTTGCTCACAATGAAAGGTCCTTCCCAAGGTGGTGAAAGCTTATGCCGGCCTTCAGTGCGCTGCACTAGGCATAGCACCAGATCTCCTTCCCGGAATACCCTCGGGTTAACCTTCCGGCTATGATAGCGTCTGAGGTTTTGCTGGTAAATGGCTGTTCTTGCCAATGCCAACTCTCTTGCTTCTTCTAGCAAGTCCACATCATTTTCTCTGGCCTCTTTTACCTCTTGCTCGGTATAGAGCTGCACTCTCGATGAGTCATGGATAATGTCGGTTGGTATGACCGCTTCTGCTCCGTAAACCATGAAGAATGGAGTGTATCCGGTGGACCGGTTTGGAGTTGTTCTTATGCTCCACAGCACTGATGGTAGCTCATCGAGCCAACACCCCTGTGACTTTTCCACCGCCTCAATGAGTCTTGGTTTGATACCGGAAAGCACCAAAGCATTCGTTCTTTTGTTGGCGTCCGAAACCCACCGGCGAGCAATGGCTGGCAACACGAAGAGCCGGGAACAACTCAGAGCTGCGGCTGGCCCTAGTCCCTCGCGCGACGGCCCGCAAAGACTCTGCACACACGTCCGATGCTGGTGCAAGGGCGTGCCACCTGACCTATACCTGGTCAGGAAGGTGATGGATTTGCTTCGCTTAGGTTTCCTGCATGGCATACACGTAAACATTAAATACGAGCCTCTATCGGCTCTCAGGTTTTCCCGTGAATCGGCTCAAGGAGCCGATCCACCCATGATTCGTAAAGGGTTTACGATAGCATGGTGGTCCTGCTTGATCAACATAAAGCTAAAACGATCTACAACGATTTAGGGTTTTCACCGCATAATCGGAACATCCTACTCGTGATTGAGCCTAGCAGCCACGCACGGTATCAATAAACCAACCCTAAATAAGGCCTAAAAACCAACATGAAGTTGATCCCCGGAACATCTTATCTAGGGTTAGCAAACTGCACCCTACGTGCCACCGGATCCTTCAACCCGTTTGCAAGGCCTAACTATGCAGATATTAAACTAATCCTTGAAGAACAAGGAACAATCATAACGGATCGGATCTACTAAATAATGATCAAGCAAGGTGCCGCCCTTACACCTAAGAAAGGTGTAAGGACGGCTAGACGTCTAAGGGTTGCATGAACGAAAGCATGTAGCAAGGTAAAACGATGCTAACCCTAACACATCTATGATAACTACGTTGCTCGCCATCAAAAAGGCTTCAGCACGAGCAACGCATGAACAACGAATAAACGTATACTGCCTAGATCGCAAGATGCGATCTAGGCAGCATGATGCTTACCCGGAAGAAACCCTCAAAACAAGGGGTCGGCGATGCGCCAAGATTGGTTTGTGATGAACGTGATTGTTGTTTATCTCGATAACCCTAGATACATATTTATAGTCCGTAGACTTTCTAACGTGGAAATAATCCCAACCGTGCACGAGTCAAGTTTTATCTAACCGACACGTATCCTACTATATTTACAGATACAAGGGCAAACTGCCCAATCTTCGTGTATAAGGCCAGTTCACGTATTTTTCTATGTATATTCTTCAAGCCCATCTTGATCGTGGCCCACCTCTGACTCGGTCAAATTCTGGTGATAACACATGCCCCCCTGGTTTTGGAATTGATAATTCCAAAATCAATCTGCTTTTCCTTCGTCGGGTCATGTCGTGGCAGAGTAAAACCGTCGCAGTATCCTTCATCATGAAGCCCTGCCTTCTCAACTTCTCCGCGTGATTTGACCGGGTTTTTTTTACTGGCCGATTTCCTGAATCGGCCCTCCTCATACTTCATTTACTGGTCATCCCACATGCTTGGGAAATACTTCTTGAGGTGTTGACCATTGACGACTACTGGGAACTTAACACCGTCCAGCTGCTCCAGCATGTATGCATTACCCTTCAAGGCCTGGACGACTTTGTATGGACCGTGCCAATTAGGAGACCATTTGCCATATGCTTTATCCTTGGTTCCTAATGGCAACACTGCTTCCCATACTAGATCACCAACTTGAAACTCCTTTGGTCTCACCTTCTTATTATATGCACGCGCTACCCTGGCTTTGTTCTCTTTAATCTTCTCCAACGACCAAAGTCTAAGTTCTGTTGCATCCTCAATAGTGTCACTCATCAAAGCTGCATATTCTTCAGCTGTTAGATCATTCTGAAACGTGACACGTCTTGATCCAGCCGTAATTTCCCAAGGTAATACGGCTTCCTGTCCATAGACGAGCCGGTATGGCGAAGTTTTTATAGCCCCATGGCATGACATGCGATAGGCCCACAAAGCTTCTGATAACGTTTCATGCCAACCCCTAGGGTTCTCGTCGATTTTCCTCTTGATCAGCTTGATCAGGCTCTGATTGGACGCTTCAGCTTGTCCGTTGGCTTGAGCATAGTATGGAGATGATCGGATCAGCTTAATCCCCATGTCATCAAAAAACTTTCTGAATTCTTTAGAAATAAAGACCGAACCTCCATCGGTCGTGATGGTTTGGGGAATTCCGAACCTATGAATGACGTGTTCTTTCACAAACTTGATCACATCTTCTGATTTCACCTGCTTCATAGGGACGGCCTCCACCCACTTAGTGAAGTAATCTGTAATGACCAGAATCCACTCATGTTTTTTACTCGACGCAGGATGGATTTTGCCGATCATATCCATACCCCAACCTCGAAATGGCCAAGGTTTGATGATAGGGTTCATTGCTGACGCGGGAACCATCTGAATCTTCCCGAACATCTGACACGCTTGGCACCCCTTGTAGTACTTGAAGCAATCCTCGAGCATGGTGGGCCAATAAAACCCTGATCGCCTAATCAGCCACTTCATCTTATGAGCCGATTGGTGAGTTCCACAGGCGCCTTCATGCACCTCATGTAAGAGCCGATTAGACTCCGTTGGTCCCAGGCACTTGAGTAGTAACCCTTCCAACGTCCTGTAGAACATGTCATCTCCTATAAGGACATATTTCATGGCCTTGTATCTTATCCGTTTAGGTGCCCCCCGAGCCGAATCCTTCAAGTAATTGAAGATATCGGCTCTCCAGTCATCCTGTTCCAGGAACTGCACCTGAACTTCTGACCCATCTGGTATGTCCTTGTATCCTGACGCCATCTGTGCGAGATCATTGGCGTCGGTATTCTGAGATCTTGGGATCCAATTGAAATTGATGTACCGAAAATGTGTCATCAGCTCCCGACATTCCATCCAATATGGGAAGAGTGATTCACTCTCGCACTTATATTCGTCCGTAAGTTGGTTGATCACCAACTTCGAGTCTCCAAAAAGCTCTACCGCTTCTGCCCCGGCTTCCAGCAGCAGCTCCATTCCCTTGCGTACTGCCTCGTACTCAGCGACATTGTTGGTGCAAGGGGTAGATAATCTGATGGAGAAGGAGTATGTTGCCCCCCGAGGCGACACGAGCAGAATGCCGATGCCACAACCATCGTCACAAGCCGATCCATCGAAGAACATAGCCCATGCACGTATAGATAGTGCTGCTATATTGGTATTGATCCGTTCAGCTATGAGATCGGCCAACGCTTGTCCCTTGACTGCTTTTGCAGGCTGATACCGGAGATCGAACTCCGATAACGCAAACATCCACTTACCAAGTCGGCCCTTCAAAACAGGAGCCGACAGCATGTGCTTGACAACGTCTGATTTGCATATGACGATGATCTCTGCCGTCAAGAGGATGTGGTGAAGCTTGGTGCAGGTGAAGAACAGGCAGAGGCATAACTTCTCGACCTCGGGATACCTTGTCTCTGCATCCAACATCCTTCTGCTGAGGTAGAACACGACCTTTTCGACACCCTCGTAGAGTTGCACCACTACCGAGGCGATGGACGTGTCAGCTACTGATAGGTAGATGTAGAACGGCCTGTCTTGCTGAGGCGGAACTAGCACAGGCGACGTTGTTAGATACCGCTTAATCTCATCAAACGCCTGCTGCTGTTCTGCCCCCCAGTGAAATTCGTCATCAAATTTAATCTTCACCAACGCCATGAACGGCTCAATTCGTCCTGATAGATTAGAGATGAATCGCCGGACGAAATTGATTTTGCCGATAAGGCGTTGGAGCTCCTTCTTCGTGGTAGGTGGCTGCATGGTACGTACTGCCTCCTGACTTTTCAGGCCGATCTCAATTCCTCGTTCATGGACAAGAAAACCCAGGAACTGACCGGCCGTCACACCAAAGGCACACTTCTTTGGATTCATTCTGAGTCCGAACTTCCGAGTTCGGTCTAAGATGCGCCTCAAATCATCCAAGTGTCCCTCCATGGAGACAGACTTGACCACCACGTCGTTGATGTAGATTTCCACCAACTTGCCGATCAGATCATGAAAAATATAGTTCATGGCCCGTTGGTACGTTGCACCAGCATTCTTCAAACCAAAAGTCATGACCACGTATTCAAACATGCCGACTGATCCTGGTACTCGGAACGCAGTCTTGTGTATATCTTCCGGGGCCATGAAAATCTGGTTGTAGCCGGCGTTGCCATCCATGAAACTCAACACCTTGTGGCCAGCAGCTGCGTTGATCAATGTCTCCGCCACAGGCATTGGGTATTCATCCTTTGGAGTGGCTCTGTTGTGATCTCGAAAATCTATAGCCACACGCCATCGGCCATCCTTCTTCTCCACGGGTACGATGCTTGAGATCCATTTAGCATATCTGCAGGGCCTGATGAACCCAGCGGCCAACATCTTTTCGATCTCTTTCTTGACTTCTTCGAGAATTTCGGCCTTCATCTGACGTGCTCGTTGTTGGAATGGCCGAAATCCTTTCTTGAGAGGGAGCCGATGCTCAATGATGCTCCTGTCTAACCCAGGCATCTCTGTGTAGTCCCATGCAAAGCAATCTGGGTACTCTTTTAATAGAGCTATCATCTGGCTCCTGAGATGTGGATCTAACTTCTTGCTAATGAACGTTGGTCGTGGCTTATCCCCAGGACCAATGTCGACTTCTTCCAGCTCATCAGCCGATGTAAACCCATACCCTAGCTTTCCGTCACCTGTTAGATCGACACTGGACATCGGCAAGACGCATGGCGAGGATAATATGGGCCGATTGCTGGAATCGGCCTCCATCATCACAAACAAGTCAAGTTGTGCCACAGGTGCTTCGTCTGATCCTGGAGCACAAAACTCCGCTGGAAGGATGAACACCATGTTTGTAC
This sequence comes from Lolium perenne, assembly GCF_019359855.2. Taxonomy (NCBI): domain Eukaryota; kingdom Viridiplantae; phylum Streptophyta; class Magnoliopsida; order Poales; family Poaceae; genus Lolium; species Lolium perenne. The sequence goes on along the minus strand of NC_067250.2, from coordinate 327,208,477 downwards.
TAGCCGATGTCTCATCATCGGCTTTCCTTTGCTTGGGGCGCCACTCCATCTTTTGTGGTCGACCCTCTTCGTCTAGGGTTCGTTGAATTTTCGCGGCCAGATCGGGCTGCGCCTTCCTTAGCATGTGCAGGTATAACCTTTCGGCTTCCTCCAACCCGCGCAGTCGCTGAACCCTACGCTTTTGGGAATGGCTGATTCCATCAGGGCACCACCTTGGCCGGTGGTACTTGTCCTCTTCTTCTTCATAGTCATCTTCCAACTCCTCGAGGTCTTCTTCCCGAGATGACTCAGTTGGCTTGTTCCTAGATGGGAGAGGCCCAAGACGTTTGAACACTGACACGTCTGTTGCGCCCTTCTTCTTCTGTCTACATTCTGGGCAGTTGCCGATTGTAGGCAATCGGCTCATTCCTGAATCCCAGCAGTGTTTGAAGAAAGGGCAGTCCCAGTGCTTGTCCACATCGTCCTGTTCTCTCGACTTCTCCTTAGCGTAGCGCTCATATCCCTCCTCGTCGCGATCATGCTGACGATGTCTCCTGGCGTTCCTGCTAGCTAGACGATCCCTTTCATCGTTGCTATTGTACCGCCGGCGCTGGTCATACTGACTCACGTATTTATTGAGGAGATGATCAGAGAGAGGTCGCTGATATCATACATTCTTCACTTCTCCCTCTGTGATGTAGCGCTTGCCATCGTGTCGGAGCCGATCGCGTGGAGCGGCTTCCTCTTTGTCCTTGCTACGAGAGCGGCTGCCCTCGCCTTTGTCCTTTCCAGAGTGGTGCCCAGGCTCGACCATGTTGATGCTTAACGAAAAACCTGGCTGGCACCCCTCGGGGTAAGCGTACTCCACCGTGTTAATGGCGGGGAAGGGGTGTGTGTCGACTTTCATGGCGTACTGGTTGAAGATTAGACGCCCTTGCTCCATCGCCATTTGGATCTGCTGACGCCACACCCTGCAGTCGTTAGTGTTATGGCTGAACGTGTTATGCCATTTGCAATATGGCTTTCCATTCAGCTCCTGTGCTGTGGGGAGTTTGAGACCGTCGGGTAACTTCAGCTGCTTTTCCTTGAGTAAGAGATCAAAAATTTGCTCGGCTTTGGTCACGTCGAAGTCAAACCCTCTAGGAGGACCTTGTGGCTTCACCCATTTGTAGGACACGGGGGTTGCCCCCCGAGTCCATTCAGCTACTGCTACCTCTTGATCTCCCGCGGCCCCTTCATCTTCATCTGCTTCAACCAAGACTACCGCACGCTTGAATTTGTCCTGGTACAAGTCTGGGTGGCGCTGTTCATATAACGACAGTTTCTGAACCATGTGCGCCAGTGAAGGGTAGTCTGCTTGGGAGGCCATATCCTTGATTGGTGATGCAAGGCCCACCACTGCCAACTCGACTGCTTCTTTTTCAGTCACACGAGCCGAATAACATCGGTTCCTAACGATTCTGAAGCGCTGGATGTATTACGCACGGTTTCTCCACGCTTCTGACGTACTTGTGCTAGATCGGCAATGCCAGACTCGGAAGCCTCTGAGTGATACTGCATGTGGAACTGTTCTTCCAACTGCTTCCAAGTCCGGATCGAGTCTGGTGGCAACGAGGTGTACCACCCGAAAGCCGATCCTGTGAGGGACTGTGCGAAGAACCTCACGCGTAGTGGATCTGCAGCTGAGATCGTGCCCAGCTGCGCCAAATATCGGCTTACATGCTTGATTGAGCTGGAGCCATCTGCCCCACTAAACTTGGAGAATTCAGGGAGCCGATATTTGGGTGGTAGTGGGATCAAATCGTAGTCGTTGGGATACGGCTTGGAATAGCCGATTGCCCTCCTTTTCGGCACCATGCCGAACTGGTCTCTTAAGATCGTGCTGATCTGATCCGCCGTGCTAGCTGCAGGAGTTGAACTCTGAAGATTTACTGGGGTGGCGTACTTAGCTAGCCACGCTTGCTTCTCGAGATCTGAGCTAGCCACAGGAGTTGAGCTCTGGAGGTTCGTCGGAGCGGCATACTTAGCCAGCCACGTCTGCTTCTCAAGATCTGATCCAGAAACTCCTCCTGCTGTCCCACCGGGCGTGCCAGAATGTGTTGGCGTCCGAAACCCACCGGCGAGCAACGGCTGGCAACACGAAGAGCCGGGAACAACTCAGAGCTGCGGCTGGCCCTGGTCCCTCGTGCAACGGCCCGCAAAGACTCTGCACACACGTCCGATGCTGGTGCAAGGGCGTGCCACCTGACCTATACCTGGTCAGGAAGGTGATGGATTTGCTTCGCTTAGGTTTCCTGCATGGCATACACGTAAACATTAAATACGAGCCTCGATCGGCTCTCAGGTTTTCCCGTGAATCGGCTCAAGGAGCCGATCCACCCATGATTCGTAAAGGGTTTACGATAGCATGGTGGTCCTGCTTGATCAACATAAAGCTAAAACGATCTACAATGATTTAGGGTTTTCACCGCATAATCGGAACATCCTACTCGTGATTGAGCCTAGCAGCCACGCACGGTATCAATAAACCAACCCTAAATAAGGCCTAAAAACCAACATGAAGTTGATCCCCGGAACATCTTATCTAGGGTTAGCAAACTGCACCCTACGTGCCACCGGATCCTTCAACCCGTTTGCAAGGCCTAACTATGCAGATATTAAACTAATCCTTGAAGAACAAGGAACAATCATAACGGATCGGATCTACTAAATAATGATCAAGCAAGGTGCCGCCCTTACACCTAAGAAAGGTGTAAGGACGGCTAGACGTCTAAGGGTTGCATGAACGAAAGCATGTAGCAAGGTAAAACGATGCTAACCCTAACACATCTATGATAACTACGTTGCTCGCCATCAAAAAGGCTTCAACACGAGCAACGCATGAACAACGAATAAACGTATGCTGCCTAGATCGCAAGATGCGATCTAGGCAGCATGATGCTTACCCGGAAGAAACCCTCAAAACAAGGGGTCGGCGATGCGCCAAGATTGGTTTGTGATGAACGTGATTGTTGTTTATCTCGATAACCCTAGATACATATTTATAGTCCGTAGACTTTCTAACGTGGGAATAATCCCAACCGTGCACGAGTCAAGTTTTATCTAACCGACACGTATCCTACTATATTTACAGATACAAGGGCAAACTGCCCAATCTTCGTGTATAAGGCCGGTTCACGTACTTTTCTATGTATATTCTTCAAGCCCAATCTTGATCGCGGCCCACCTCTGACTCGGTCAAATTCTGGTGATAACATCTTTCCACTTGGCCATTGCCTTGTGGGTGTGCCACTGAGCACAAATCCAACCGGATATTGTTATCCTCGCAGAATCTTTTGAACTCTCCTTGAGCAAAGTTGGTTCCATTGTCAGTGATGATGCTATGCGGGTAGCCATACCGCAAGATAACATCTTTTAAGAATTTCACCGATGTGCGCCCATCACACTTTGCGATAGGTTTCACTTCTAGTCACTTGGTGAATTTATCCACCATAACCAAGATGTGGGTCATATTCCCTCTTGCAGTTTTGAATGGGCCCACCATGTCAAGGCACCAAACAGCAAACGGCCAAGTTAGCGGTATGGTTTTTAAACCGGATGCCGGGGTTTGAATTTGCTTGGCGTACCTCTGGCACCCGTTGCATTTTCTTACCAAATCCTCAGCATTTTCCAAAGCAGTGGGCCAATAGAACCCATGCCGGAACACTTTTGCTACCAGCGCCCTTGACGAAGCGTGATGCCCACATTCTCCCTGGTGAATCTCTTCAAGCACTTCTTTTCCCACTTCCGGTTCCACACACTTTTGAAGGACACCGGTAACACTTCTCTTGTACACCTCGCCATTGATAATGGTGTATGCTTTGGACCTCCTCTGGATCCTTCTGGATTCATTTTCATCATCCGGCAAGGTGCCGTTGATCAGGAATTCCTTAATAGGTTTAACCCATGATGGTGCCTCTCGAACCAGAAACACCGGTACGTCTATCTCCATGTTATCCACCAGCATTGTTTCTTCCGGTATGGCCGCAACAGTCCCCGAGCTTACCGGAACAGTCCCCAAGTTTGCCGGAACAGTCCCCGGGTTTGCCGGAACAGTCCCCGGGTTTGCCGGAACAGTCCCCGGGTTTCCTTCATCGATATCCATGGGTACTACATGTGATTCCGGTACGAAAATTGATTCCGACTCCGGGCTTGGTTTGATCGACGGTATCCTTAAGTGTGCCAAGGCTATTCCGGGAGGAATTTCTTGCCTAGATGAGCCCAGCTTGGACAAAGCATCCGCGGCCTCATTTTCCGCTCGTGGCACATGGTGAAACTCACAGCCCTCAAAGAAGCCGGCAATCTTTTTTACGTGAAACTGGTACGAAGCCATGTTTGCATCTTTTGCGTCCCAATCTCCGGAACATTGTTGCACCACGAGATCTGAATCCCCGTAGCAAATGATCCGGTGCACACCGATTTATTTTGCGACCTTAAGTCCGTGAATCAGAGCCTCGTACTCAGCGACATTGTTTGATGCCCTGAAATGTACTTGCAGAACATACTGGAGATGATCTCCCTTAGGTGAGGTAAGCACCACACCGACACCTAGACCCTCTTTGAGTTTGGATCCGTCAAAGTGCATCTTCCAGTATTCTATTTTTTGATCTGGCGGCTTGTATTGCATTTCCGCCCAATCAACAAGGAAATCAGCCAAAGCTTGTGATTTTATGGCATCCCTTCTTTCGTACACCGGTACGTATGGTGATATCTGAATTGCCCATTTTGCAATTCTTCCGCTAGCATCTTTGTTGCACATGATATCGGAAATGGGTGCCTCGCTCACCACTTTCATGGGGTGCTCCTCAAAGTAATGCTTAAGCTTTGTGGCGGCCATGAACACACCATAAGTCATTTTCTGGAAGTGAGGGTAGTTTTGTTTTGAGAGGGAGAGCACCTCGCTCAGGTAGTATACCGGCCTCTGGACGGTTTTTCCTTCCTCTTCTCTTTCAACCACAACTACTACACTCACAACCCGGTTTGTTGCTGCTATGTATAATAGCATAGGCTCCCTTTCTAGAGGTGAAGCCAGTATGGGCGCTGTGGCCAGCATTATTTTTAGCTCTTTAAACGCCGCGTCTACCTGAGGGGTCCAGACGAACGTATCGGATTTTTTCATGAGAGCATAGAGTGGCAGAGCTTTTTCTCCCAACCTGCTTATGAACCGGCTTAGCGATGCCAAGCTTCCGGTAAACTTTTGCACGTCCTTGAGATTGCGCGGTATAGTCATTCTTTCTATTGCCCGGATTTTTACCGGATTAACCTCAATGCCTCGGCTTGATACAAGAAAGCCAAGCAGCTTGCCGGCAGGGACACCGAAGGTGCATTTTGCCGGATTGAGTTTCATCCGGAATCTTCTCAAGTTATCAAATGTTTGCCGGAGGTCATCGATTAAGGTTTCTTTTACTTTGGTTTTTACCACAACATCGTCCACATAGACTTGCACATTCTTTCCGATTTGATCAAACAAGCATTTTTGCATACAGCGCTGGTACGTTGCACCAGCGTTGCGCAAACCAAAAGGCATAGTGACATAGCAATAAGCCCCGTGTGGGGTAATGAACGCAGTTTTTATTTGATCTTCCTTTTTCAGGGGGATTTGGTGGAAACCGGAATAGGCATCCAGGAAAGACAATAGTTCACAACCAGCAGTGGAATCAATCACCTGATCGATCCGGGGTAAAGGGAAAGGGTCTTTCGGGCAAGCTTTGTTCAAGTTGGTGTAGTCGATGCACATGCGCCACACCTTTGGAGCTTTTGCTTCCAAGTTCTCTTCTTTCTTCTTTTTGACCAGCACCGGATTGGCTAGCCATTCAGTGTGCAGTACTTCCACGATGAAACCGGCAACCAGTAACTTTGTCACCTCTTCTCCTATGATCTTTCTCCTGTCCTCAGCAACCCGGCGCAGCGGCTGCCTTACCGGCTTTGCATCTTTCCGGACATTTAAAGAGTGCTCAGCCAGCTCCCTCGGAACACCTACCAAGTCATCAGTAGACCAGGCAAAAATATTCCGATTCTCACGGAGGAAGCTGACGAGCGCGCTTTCCTATGCCTCATTCATGCCGGCACCGATACGAACGGTGCGCTCAGGGTATGCCGGGTCCAGCACAATGTCCTTTGTTTCTTTTGTCGGCTTGAATGCCGGTGTGCCCAAGTTTGCACTCATTGCCGCTAAGCTCAGCTGTGAGGACTGAGCGCAACGGCAGCTTGCATCCTCCTTTTTCCTCTGCGATCACCAGCGATTCTGCCAGTTTGATCCGTGAGCGATTTCCAGTGAGACTTTGTAGTTTCCCACCACATTTAAGGGTCCACGAGGTGCCGGCATCTTCATCTTGAGATAGGCCGTGTGAGTTGAGGCCATGAAAGCAGCCAATGCCGGTCTCCCCAGCAACGCATGGTAGGGACTATCTAAGTCCACCACCTCGAACTCAAGGTTTTCAACCCGGCAATTGTCACGTCCTCCAAACGACACATCCACCCGGACTTTTCCAACCGGTGCGTAGGATAGGCTCGGAACGATTCCATGGAAAGTTGTACGAGTTGGTGATACGTCTCCGACGTATCGATAATTTCTTATGTTCCATGCCACATTATTGATGTTATCTACATGTTTTATGCACACTTTATGTCATATTCGTGCATTTTCTGGAACTAACCTATTAACAAGATGCCGAAGTGCCAGTTGCTGTTTTCTGCTGTTTTTGGTTTCAGAAATCCTAGTAACGAAATATTCTCGGAATCGGACGAAACCAACGCCCAAGTTCCTATTTTCACCCGAAGCATCCAGAACACACGAGAACCGCCAGAGAAGGGGGACAGGGCCACCAAACCACACCCCGACGCGGCCAGGGGGGGCGCGCCCCCCTATAGTGTGGGCCCCCCAGAAGCCCTCCTGCGCCGCCTCTTCGCCTATTTAAAGCCCCTGGATCGAAAACCCTGATACGTTCGACGAAAACCACAGAAACCTTCCAGAGCCGCCGCCATCGCGGAGCCAAGATCTGGGGGACAGGAGTCTCTGTTCCGGCACGCTGCCGGAGCGGAGAAGTGCCCCCGGAAGGCTTCTCCATCGACACCGCTGCCATCTCCACCGCCATCTTCATCACCGCTGCTGCTCCCATGAGGAGGGAGTAGTTCTCCATCGAGGCTCGGGGCTGTACCGGTAGATATGTGGTTCATCTCTCTCCTATGTACTTCAATACAATAATCTCATGAGCTGCCTTACATGATTGAGAATCATATGATGATGCTTGTAATCTAGATGTCATTATGCTAGTCAAGTGAGTTTTACTTATGTGATCTCCGGAGACTCCTTGTCCCACGTGTGTAAAGGTGACAGTGTGTGCACCGTGTGGGTCTCTTAGGCTATATTTCACAGAATACTTATTCACTGATGAATGGCATAGTGAGGTGCTTATTTATATCTCTTTATGATTGCAATGTGTTTGTATCACAATTTATCTATGTGCTACTCTAGCAATGTTATTAAAGTAGTTCTATTCCTCCTGCACGATGTAATGGTGACAGTGTGTGCATCCGTGTTAGTACTTGGTTTATGCTATGATCATGATCTCTTGTAGATTATGAAGTTAACTATTGCTATGATAGTATTGATGTGATCTATGCCTCCTACATATGCATGAAGGTGACAGTGTGCATGCTATGTTAGTACTTGGTTTAGTCTTTTGATCTATCTTACACTATAAGGTTACTAAAATATGAACATTAATTGTGGAGCTTGTTAACTCCGGCATTGAGGGTTCGTGTAATCCTACGCAATGTGTTCATCATCCAACAAAAGTGTAGAGTATGCATTTATCTGTTCTGTTATGTGATCAATGTTGAGAGTGTCCACTAGTGAAGTCTAATCCCTAGGCCTTGTTCCTAAATACTGCTGCGTTACTACTGCTTGTTTACTGTTTTACTGCGTTACTACTGCTGCAATACTACCACCATCAACTACACGCCAGCAAGCTATTTTCTGGCACCGTTGCTACTGCTCATACTTATTCATACCACCTGTATTTCACTATCTCTTCGCCGAACTAGTGCACCTATTAGGTGTGTTGGGGACACAAGAGACTTCTTGCTTTGTGGTTGCAGGGTTGCATGAGAGGGATATCTTTGACCTCTTCCTCCCTGAGTTTGATAAACCTTGGGTGATCCACTTAAGGGAAAACTTGCTGCTGCTGTTCTACAAACCTCTGCTCTTGGAGGCCCAACAACATCTCTGAGGAAAAGGAGGGGGAAGTAGACATCAAGCTATTTTCTGGCGCCGTTGCCGGGGAGGAAAGGTAAAAGGTACTCACACTCTGGACCTCGGCTACCAAGCTATTTTCCGCCATTGTAAGTACTCAAAGCTATTTCCTTTAGATCCTGCAATTGCATCTTTTTGTTTCTTGTTTACACTAGTTTGGCATAATGGACAAGAATGAGCTTCTTATGCTATTTCCTGATTTAAAACATGGATTGTTTGATGCGAAAATTAAAAAACCTATGGAATCTAATTTGCATGCTGGTAGTAATATTAGTATGAACACTTTGAACACCATTGTTGATGATGATATAGAAAGTTCTAAGCTTGGGGAAGCTGGTTTTCATGATCTTTTTAGTCCCCCAAGCATTGAGGAGAAAATTTTCTTTGATGATACCTTGCCTCCTATTTATGATGATTATAATGATAGTGGTCTTTTGGTGCCACCTACTATGGAGAGTAAATTTTGTTGTGATTATACTATGGCTCTTACACTTGATGAGAATAATAATGATAGCTACTTTGTTGAATTTGCTCCCACTACAACTACTAATAAAATTGATTATGCTTATGTGGAGAGTAATAATTTTATGCATGAGACTCATGATAAGAATGCTTTATGTGATAGTTATATTGTTGAGTTTGCTCATGTTGCTACTGAAAGTTATTATGAGAGAGGAAAATATGGTTGTAGAAATTTTCATGTTACTAAAATACCTCTCTATGTGCTGAAATTTTTGAAGCTACACTTGTTTTATCTTTCTATGCTTGTTGCATTATGCTTCTTGAACTTGTTTATTTACAAGATTCCTTTTCATAGGAAGCATGTTAGACTTAAATTTGTTTTGAATTTGCCTCTTGATGCTCTCTTTTGCTTAAAATACAATTTCTTGCGAGTGCATCATTAAAACTGCTGAGCCCATCTTAATGGCTATAAAGAAAGAACTTCTTGGGAGATAACCCATGTGTTATTTTGCTACAGTACTTTGTTTTATATTTGTGTCTTGGAAGTTGTTTACTACTGTAGCAACCTCTCCTTATCTTAGTTTTGTGTTTTGTTGTGCCAAGTGAAGCCTCTAATCGAAGGTTGATACTAGATTTGGATTTCTGCGCAGAAACAGATTTCTATCTGTCACGAATCTGGGCTGTTTTCTCTGTAGAAAAATCAGAAAAATATGCCAATTTACGTGCGTGTTCCTCAGATATGTACGCAACTTTCATTAGTTTTGAGTTTTCTGATCTGAGCAACGGAAGTATTTATTAAAAATTCGTATTTACGGACTGTTCTGTTTTGACAGATTCGGCCTTTTATTTCGCATTGCTTCTTTCGCTGTGTTGGGTGGATTTCTTTGTTCCATTACCTTCCAGTAGGTTTGAGCAATGTCCAGAAGTGTTAAGAATGATTGTTTCACCTCTGAACATGTGAGTTTTTGATTATGTACTAACCCCTCTAATGAAGTTTATGAGAAGTTTGGTGTGAAGGAAGTTTTCAAGGGTCAAGAGAGGAGGATGATATACTATGATCAAGAAGAGTGAAAGCTCTAAGCTTGGGGATGCCCCGGTGGTTCACCCCTGCATATATCAAGAAGACTCAAGCGTCTAAGCTTGGGGATGCCCAAGGCATCCCCTTCTTAATGGACAAATTATCAGGTTCCTTCTCTTGAAACTATATTTTTATTCGGTCACATCTTATGTGCTTTGCTTGGAGCGTCTGTATGTTTCTTATTTTTGTTTGTGTTTGAATAAATTGGATTACATCATGCTTGTGTGGGAGAGAGACACGCTCCGCTGTTGCATATGAACACATGTGTTCTTAGCTTTTAGTATTCATGGCGAAGTTTCTTCTTCGTTAAATTGTTATATGGTTGGAATTGGAAAATGATACATGTAGTAATTGCTATAATGTCTTGGGTAATGTGATACTTGGCAATTGTTGTGCTCATGTTTAAGCTCTTGCATCATATGCTTTGCACCCATTAATGAAGAAATACAAAGAGCATGCTAAAATTTGGTTTGCATAATTGGTCTCTCTAAGGTCTAGATAATTTCTAGTATTGAGTTTGAACAACAAGGAAGACGGTGTAGAGTCTTATAATGTTTTCAATATGTCTTTTATGTGAGTTTTGCTGCACCGGTTCATCCTTGTGTTTGTTTCAAATAAGCCTTGCTAGCCTAAACCTTGTATCGAGAGGGAATACTTCTCATGCATCCAAAATACTTGAGCCAACCACTATGCCATTTGTGTCCACCATACCTACCTACTACATGGTATTTTTCCGCCATTCCAAAGTAAATTGCTTGAGTGCTACCTTTAAAATTCCATCATTCACCTTTGCAATATATAGCTCATGGGACAAATAGCTTAAAAACTATTGTGGTATTGAATATGTAATTATGCACTTTATCTCTTATTAAGTTGCTTGTTGTGCGATAACCATGTTCACTGGGGACGCCATCAACTACTCTTTGTTGAATTTCATGTGAGTTGCTATGCATGTCCGTCTTGTCTGAAGTAAGAGAGATCTACCACCTTATGGTTAAGCATGCATATTGTTAGAGAAGAACATTGGGCCGCTAACTAAAGCCATGATCCATGGTGGAAGTTTCAGTTTTGGACAAATATCCTCAATCTCATATGAGAAAGAATTATTAATTGTTGTTACATGCTTATGCATAAAAGAGGAGTCCATTATCTGTTGTCTATGTTGTCCCGGTGTGGATGTCTAAGTTGAGAATAATCAATAGCGAGAAATCCAATGCGAGCTTTCTCCTTAGACCTTTGTACAGGCGGCATAGAGGTACCCCTTTGTGACACTTGGTAAAAACATGTGCATTGTGATGATCCGGTAGTCCAAGCTAATTAGGACAAGGTGCGGGCACTATTAGTATACTATGCATGAGGCTTGCAACTTGTAAGATATAATTTACATGATACATATGCTTTATTACTACCGTTGACAAAATTGTTTCATGTTTTCAAAATCAAAGCTCTAGCACAAATATAGCAATCGATGCTTTTCCTCTATGGAGGACCATTCTTTTACTTTCAATGTTGAGTCAGTTCACCTATTTCTCTCCACCTCAAGAAGCAAACACTTGTGTGAATGGTGCATTGATTCCTACATACTTTCTTATTGCACTTATTATATTACTCTATGTTGACAATATCCATGAGATATACATGTTACAAGTTGAAAGCAACCGCTGAAACTTAATCTTCCTTTGTGTTGCTTCAATGCTTTTACTATGAATTATTGCTTTATGAGTTAACTCTTATGCAAGACTTATTGATGCTTGTCTTGAAGTGCTATTCATGAAAAGTCTTTGCTTTATGATTCACTTGTTTACTCATGTCATATACATTGTTTTGATCGCTGCATTCACTACATATGCTTTACAAATAGTATGATCAAGGTTATGATGGCATGTCACTCCAGAAATTATCTGTGTTATCGTTTTACCTGCTCGGGATGAGCAGAACTAAGCTTGGGGATGCTGATACGTCTCCGACGTATCGATAATTTCTTATGTTCCATGCCACATTATTGATGTTATCTACATGTTTTATGCACACTTTATGTCATATTCGTGCATTTTCTGGAACTAACCTATTAACAAGATGCCGAAGTGCCGATTCTTTGTTTCTGCTGTTTTTGGTTTCAGAAATCCTAGTAACGAAATATTCTCGGAATCGGACGAAACCAACGCCCAAGTTCCTATTTTCACCGGAAGCATCCAGAACACACGAGAACCGCCAGAGAAGGGGGACAGGGCCACCAAACCACACCCCGGCGCGGCCAGGGGGGCCGCGCCCCATATAGTGTGGGCCCCCCAGAAGCCCTCCTGCGCCACCTCTTCGCCTATTTAAAGCCCCTGGATCGAAAACCCTGATACGTTCGACGAAAACCACAGAAACCTTCCAGAGCCGCCGCCATCGCGGAGCCAAGATCTGGGGGACAGGAGTCTCTGTTCCGGCACGCTGCCGGAGCGGGGAAGTGCCCCCGGAAGGCTTCTCCATCGACACCGCTGCCATCTCCACCGCCATCTTCATCACCGCTGCTGCTCCCATGAGGAGGGAGTAGTTCTCCATCGAGGCTCGGGGCTGTACCGGTAGCTATGTGGTTCATCTCTCTCCTATGTACTTCAATACAATAATCTCATGAGCTGCCTTACATGATTGAGATTCATATGATGATGCTTGTAATCTAGATGTCATTATGCTAGTCAAGTGAGTTTTACTTATGTGATCTCCGGAGACTCCTTGTCCCACGTGTGTAAAGGTGACAGTGTGTGCACCGTGTGGGTCTCTTAGGCTATATTTCACAGAATACTTATTCACTGATGAATGGCATAGTGAGGTGCTTATTTATATCTCTTTATGATTGCAATGTGTTTGTATCACAATTTATCTATGTGCTACTCTAGCAATGTTATTAAAGTAGTTCTATTCCTCCTGCACGATGTAATGGTGACAGTGTGTGCATCCGTGTTAGTACTTGGTTTATGCTATGATCATGATCTCTTGTAGATTATGAAGTTAACTATTGCTATGATAGTATTGATGTGATCTATGCCTCCTACATATGCATGAAGGTGACAGTGTGCATGCTATGTTAGTACTTGGTTTAGTCTTTTGATCTATCTTACACTATAAGGTTACTAAAATATGAACATTAATTGTGGAGCTTGTTAACTCCGGCATTGAGGGTTCGTGTAATCCTACGCAATGTGTTCATCATCCAACAAAAGTGTAGAGTATGCATTTATACATTGCATTATGTGATCAATGTTGAGAGTGTCCACTAGTGAAGTCTAATCCCTAGGCCTTGTTCCTAAATACTGCTGCGTTACTACGCTTGTTTCTTGTTTCTTTGCGTTACTATTTGCTGCAATACTACCACCATCAACTACACACCAGCAAGCTATTTTACGCACCGTTGCTACTGCTCATACTTATTCATACCACCTGTATTTCACTATCTCTTCGCCGAACTAGTGCACCTATTAGGTGTGTTGGGGACACAAGAGACTTCTTGCTTTGTGGTTGCAGGGTTGCATGAGAGGGATATCTTTGACCTCTTCCTCCCTGAGTTCGATAAACCTTGGGTGATCCACTTAAGGGAAAACTTGCTGCTGTTCTACAAACCTCTGCTCTTGGAGGCCCAACACTGTCTACAGGAAAAGGAGGGGGAAGTAGACATCAGTTGGCTGAAGCATGTTTTCTGTTATGCCCAGCATATTCATGGTGTGCCGGTACATGATGTTTATGCTGCTCACATTGTCTATCAGCACCATGCTGAACTTGACTCGAGCGTTTGGCCCCTGCATGATTGAGTCCAGGACAAGAGCATAGCCACCCGGGTTAGGCATGATCTTGGGGTGATCCTTGAACGACCAAGAGATCTCTTGATCTGACCACAACATGTACTTTGGTACCGTCGGCATCACAGCGTTCACCTCCATAGAGCGGCGATGCAGGCTCTGTCTGTCGGTTGGCTCAGTAACGAACACAACGCAGCACATATCTGGATCATGGTAAACGTTCCGGCCCAAAGGTGCCGGTGGAGGCGGTTGGCCATTGCCTTCTCCCACCTGGTTAACTTGCTGGTACTGCTGCCGGTTTGGTTGAGGCTGTACCGGTAAAGCATTTGCCCCGGTAAGCGGTGGTGGTGGTGGTAGTTGATGCTGTCGTAGCATATCCTGGGATGGTGGTTGCACGGTGGAGCACCCTTGTGCTTGTGCATTTTTTGCTGCTCCCTTAAGCATCAAGTACTTGGTCCAAGTACAATCCTTCGTCAGATGATTTGACGGGTGAGCCGGATTTGGTGTGTGCCACCGGCAAGGTTGATCCATGGCAGCTTCCATGGTGTACTTCACAGGTTCTTGCCAGTTCTTTTTCTGGCCCCAGGGTTTCTTTTCGACCCACTGTTTCTTAGGACCCGCCCACGGCTGCGATCCGGTTCTTTGCCTCTGACTGCCGCTGACCTCAGAGTTCTCTTGTACAACAGCAACTTGTTGTTCCGGTTATCCCGGTGTTGCTCTTGGCATTGCTGAGCGGGTTTGATTGCTCCGGCTCAGGTTGTACTGCCGGTTGCATTGGGTCTCCCAACGCATAGTTATCCGCCACACGTATCATTTCCGCCAGCGTTGTCGGCATGTTCCGCTGCAGCTTTTGCCACAACGGTGAACCTCTTCTGCACCCACTGCTAAACCAAGCAATGGCTTGCGCCTCTATCACCCCTTCACAGGAGTTCCTTGTGGTGTTCCACCGGGCCAGATAATCCTGGTCTGTTTCATTTGGGCGCTGCACGCACAAGGCGAGCTGCTGCGGCCTATTTGGCCTCCGGTACGTGCTGCTGCTAAAGTTACTCACAAAAGCCTCCTCAAAGTCCAACCAACCGTTTATGCTTCCTGCCGGCAAGTTGTTCTAACAGATTCGAGCCAGTCCCACCAAGAATGATGGTATGATTCTCACGGCCCAACGCCGGTTTCCTCCTCCAGCTACGGTTCCTCCGCCACCAGCGACGTATACCGCGGTCACGTAATCCGCGAGCCAGTCTTCCGGCTTAGTGGTGCCATCGTACGTTTTTGTGTCACGGGGCAACTGGAAGTTGCGAACCGGTGGCCCCTCTTTCATGATCCTTGGACCAAAACAATTTGGGCCCGGAGGACCTTCTGCCTCGATCATTTCCGACAAATATACTCTATCCAGACGGTGCCTCGCATCCCGTTCTGGCAGGTATCTTTCTCCCAGGCGTTCTCCCAATGGGTTCCGGTATGCTGCCGGTCTTGTTGAATCGACCTCGTCATCATGCTCCGGTACCGCGGCCCTTGCCTGCTGGTACCTTGGGGGATCCATCTCCTCCTCATCATACGCTGCCCTTGCAGCTCGGTAATTTTGCCCGGTTTCGTGTCTACCGGCATGATTGTTTCCGGCATAGCCTCCTTTGGCGTAGCCTCTGTCTGCCCCTTGGCTTTTTCTAGCGGCATCGTGTTGCCCGGCTTGTTGTTTTCCGGCAAGAACCGGATCATACACAGTCATCTGCTGTGCATTCATCTCTTTTTCTCTTCTTCTGTCCGGATGGGGGGACGAGGCCTGCCCATGGGACTTGCTACCAGCATTCTTTGTTGAATGCGCGGATTTTGAAGCCACAGCCTTGTTCAGCTTAGCAAGCTGCTCAGCGTTTTGCTGCTCGATAGTTTCAAGCAACTCCCGGACACGCTCTTGTTGTTTTGCCAGAGCGTCCCCGGAAAACGATTCACACAGCTCTACCGCAGCCTTTGCAGCTTTTATAGTTTTATCCGGGCTACTGTACTTAGGTTTCTCTATGATGCTCACAGATGCAGAGGTGCTTTTGCCAGCATGAATCTCCTTACGCAAATCCTGATCTAGATTGCGAGCCTTAAGCCGGTTTTCCGGTATCCTAGCAGCATGAGCGCTAACAGAAGCAAAGCCGTGGGCAGCGTTATACTCACGTATGGTTAGGTTTAGCTCGCGCTGCGCCCTGACGACGTCGTTGCCATTCTCGAGCAGCTTCTGGCGATGCGCCTCCAGCTCCGCCTGAGCCGCTGCTGGGTCGATGTTCTGCGCGATGGGCATGGCGAGGACGCTCATCGCCGCTTGGAGCGGTGTCTCCGGTAGTGCGGACGATGCTCCCGCAGCGCCTGCGTCGCGCTCCAGCGGTGGCTTGGCCGCACGGGCTGAAGCCGCACGCCCAGCACCTTCTTCCACAGCTTCTTTGCCGGCGCCAACCACGCTTGCCATCATCACCTCCACGCTGCCGGGTGCGCGGCCAGCATGTAGCCACCTTGGCGGATCCGGCGCCACCAGCACCGGCGAGGGGCGTTGGCGCACAGGGACAGTGCCGAAGTAGACGCGGTGGCTGCCGAACTCGATGATGCGGCCGTTCTTGGGGAAGATGCCGCCGTTGGCGAAGCAGCCTGCGTTGTCGTTGATGAAGTCCATGGCGTAGATGCGCTGTGATACGTCTCCGACGTATCGATAATTTCTTATGTTCCATGCCACATTATTGATGTTATCTACATGTTTTATGCACACTTTATGTCATATTCGTGCATTTTCTGGAACTAACCTATTAACAAGATGCCGAAGTGCCGATTCTTTGTTTTCTGCTGTTTTTGGTTTCAGAAATCCTAGTAACGAAATATTCTCGGAATTGGACGAAATCAACGCCCAGGGTCCTATTTTGCCACGAAGCTTCCAGAAGTCCGAAGAGGAGACGAAGAGGGGCCACGAGGCGCCCAAACCATAGGGCGGCGCGGCCCCCCCTTGGCCGCGCGGCCCTGTGGTGTGGGGCCCTCGTGCCGCCTCCTGACCTACCCTTCCGCCTACTTAAAGCCTCCGTTGCGAAACCCCCAGTACCGAGAGCCACGATACGGAAAACCTTCCAGAGACACCGCCGCCGCCGATCCCATCTCGGGGGATCCAGGAGATCGCCTCCGGCACCCTGCCGGAGAGGGGAATCATCTCCCGGAGGACTCTACGCCGCCATGGTCGCCTCCGGAGTGATGTGTGAGTAGTCTACCCCTGGACTATGGGTCCATAGCAGTAGCTAGATGGTTGTCTTCTCCCCATTGTGCTATCATTGTCGGATCTTGTGAGCTGCCTAACATGATCAAGATCATCTATCTGTAATTCTATATGTTGCGTTTGTTGGGATCCGATGAATAGAGAATACTTGTTATGTTGATTATCAAAGTTATATATATGTGTTGTTTATGATCTTGCATGCTCTCCGTTACTAGTAAATGCTCTGGCCAAGTAGATGCTTGTAACTCCAAGAGGGAGTATTTATGCTCGATAGTGGGTTCATGCCTGCATTGACACCGGGACGATGTGAGAAAGTTCTAAGGTTGTGTTGTGCTGTTGCCACTAGGGATAAAACATTGATGCTATGTCTAAGGATGTAGTTGTTGATTACATTACGCACCATACTTAATGCAATTGTCTGTTGCTTTGCAACTTAATACTGGAGGGGGTTCGGATGATAACCTGAAGGTGGACTTTTTAGGCATAGATGCAGTTGGATGGCGGTCTATGTACTTTGTCGTAATGCCCAATTAAATCTCACTATACTCATCATGATATGTATGTGCATGGTCATGCCCTCTTTATTTGTCAATTGCCCA
The DNA here is from genome assembly GCF_019359855.2 of Lolium perenne. Lineage (NCBI taxonomy): Eukaryota > Viridiplantae > Streptophyta > Magnoliopsida > Poales > Poaceae > Lolium > Lolium perenne. Next base: position 327,191,058 of record NC_067250.2, on the reverse strand, counting down.
ACTGTAATTTGTTCACCCAACATGCTGTTTATCTTATGGGAGAGACACCTCTAGTGAACTGTGGACCCCGGTCCAATTCTCTTTACTGAAATACAATATACTGCAATACTTGTTCTACTGTTTTCTGCAAACAATCATCTTCCACACAATACGGTTAATCCTTTGTTACAGCAAGCCGGTGAGATTGACAACCTCACTGTTTCGTTGGGGCAAAGTACTTTGGTTGTGTTGTGCAGGTTCCACGTTGGCGCCGGAATCTCTGGTGTTGCGCCGCACTACATCCCGCCGCCATCAACCTTCAACGTGCTTCTTGACTCCTACTGGTTCGATTAAACCTTGGTTTCTTACTGAAGGAAACTTGCCGCTGTGCGCATCACACCTTCCTCTTGGGGTTCCCAACGGACGTGTCAACCACACGCATCAAGCAAATTTCTGGCACCGTTGCCGGGGAACTGAAGAAAAGTTACACCACAGAGATCTCTAACTCCCACGTCAACTTTGTGCCAGCAACAAATTTCTGGCGCCGTTGCCGGGGAGATCAAGACACGCTGCAAGGGGAGTCTCCACTTCTCAATCTCTTTACTTTGTTTTTGTCTTGCTTAGTTTTATTTACTACTTTGTTTGCTGCACTATATCAAAATACAAAAAAATTAGTTGCTAGTTTTACTTTATTTGCTATCTTGTTTGCTATATCAAAAACACAAAAAAATTAGTTACTTGCATTTACTTTATCTAGTTTGCTTTATTTACTGTTGTTAAAATGACCAACCCTGAAAATACTAAGTTGTGTGACTTCACAACCACAAATAATAATGATTTCTTATGCACACCTATTGCTCCACCTGCTACTACAGCAGAATTCTTTGAAATTAAACCTGCTTTACTGAATCTTGTTATGCGAGAGGAATTTTCTGGTGTTAGTTCTGATGAAGCTGCTGCCCATCTTAATAATTTTGTTGAACTATGTGAAATGCAAAAATATAAAGATGTAGATGGTGATATTATTAAACTAAAATTGTTCCCTTTCTCATTAAGAGGAAGAGCTAAAGATTGGTTGCTATCTCTGCCTAAGAATAGTATTGATTCATGGACTAAATGCAAGGATGCTTTTATTGGTAGATATTATCCCCCTGCTAAAATTATATCTTTGAGGAGTAGCATAATGAATTTTAAACAATTAGATACTGAACATGTTGCTCAAGCTTGGGAAAGAATGAAATCTCTGGTTAAAAATTGCCCAACCCATGGACTGACTACTTGGATGATCATCCAAACCTTCTATGCAGGACTAAATTTTTCTTCGCGGAATTTATTGGATTCAGCTGCTGGAGGTACCTTTATGTCCTTCACTCTTGGTGAAGCAACAAAGCTTCTTGATAATATGATGATCAACTACTCTAAATGGCACACGGAAAGAGCTCCACAAGGTAAGAAGGTAAATTCTGTCGAAGAAACCTCTTCCTTGAGTGATAAGATTGATGCTATTATGTCTATGCTTGTGAATGGTAGGCCTAATGTTAATCCTAATAATGTTCCGTTAGAGTCATTGGTAGCTCAAAAAGAATATGTTGATGTGAATTTCATTAAAAATAACAATCATAATGATTCTAGGCCATACCCTGCTAATGGTAACTCTTATGGTAGATATGTTTCACCTAATGAAGAAAAGATGCTAGAAATTGAAAGATCCACCAAGAGCTTTATGCAATCACAATATGAGCAAAATAAATTGTTTACTAAAACTATGAATGAGCAATCTACCTTGTTGAAGAATATAGGGAATCAACTTGAAAATCTGAATAAGGAGATCTCGGGGTTGCAAACTAAACTTGCTAATGCTGAAAACCGAATCTCATACATGTCTGCATCACAATCTTCTTTAATTAATAAAATGGCTGCTAAACCTGAGGATTTAGATGAAAAAATTACTACTACAGCAAATGCCATCCAAGTTAGAATTAATGAGAATATAAGATTAATGGCTGAACTGCGTGCTAGGTGGGATAGAGAAGAAAATGAAAAACTAGCTAAAAAGAAGAATGTAGCTAAAGTTTGGACCATTACCACCACTTGTAATGCTAATGCTACACATGTTGCTGCACCTCCTACTAATAATAATAAAAGAATTGGTGTTAGCAATGTTTCCACTTCTAATGCAAAGCGCGAGAAACTGCCTGAATCTGCTAAAACTGCTGAAACTGCCTGTGATAAAGCTGCTGAAATTTTTTCCAACATTGGGGATGATGATCCCATTGCTTTAGATTATAATGGTTTGAATTTTGATGATTGCCGCATCTCTGAAGTTATAAATTTCTTGTAAAAACTTGCTAAAAGTCCTAATGCTAGTGCTATAAATTTGGCTTTCACACATCATATTACAAATGCTCTCATAAAAGCTAGAGAAGAGAAACTAGAGCGCGAAGCCTCTATTCCTAGAAAGCTAGAGGATGGTTGGGAGCCCATCATTAAGATGAAGGTTAAAGATTTTGATTGTAATGCCTTATGTGATCTTGGTGCAAGTATTTCTGTTATGCCTAAGAAAATTTATAATATGCTTGACTTTCCACCGCTGAAAAATTGTTATTTAGATGTTAATCTTGCTGATCATTCTACAAAGAAACCTTTGGGGAAAGTTGATAATGTTCACATTACCGTTAACAATAACCTTGTCCCCGTTGATTTTGTTGTCTTGGATATTGAATGCAATGCATCTTGTCCCATTATATTGGGAAGACCTTTTCTTCGAACTGTTGGTGCTATCATTGATATGAAGGAAGGTAATATAAAATATCAATTTCCTCTCAAGAAAGGTATGGAACACTTCCCTAGAAAGAGAATGAAGTTACCTTTTGATTCTATTATTAGAACAAATTATGATGTTGACACTTCGTCTCTTGATAATACTTGATACACACTTTCTGCGCCTAGCTGAAAGGCGTTAAAGAAAAGCGCTTATGGGAGACAACCCATATTTTTACCTACAGTACTTTGTTTTTATTTTGTGTCTTGGAAGTTGTTTACTACTGTAGCAACCTCTCCTTATCTTAGTTTAGTGTTTTGTTGTGCCAAGTAAAGCCGTTGATAGAAAAGTTCATACTAGATTTGGATTACTGCGCAGAAACAGATTTCTTTGCTGTCACGAATCTGGGCTGTTTTCGCCTGTAGGTAACTCAGAAAATTATGCCAATTTACGTGAGTGATCCTCAGATATGTACGCAACTTTCATTCAATTTGAGCATTTTCATTTGAGCAAGTCTGGTGCCTCGATAAAATTCGTCAATACGAACTGTTCTGTTTTGACAGATTCTGCCTTTTATTTCGCATTGCCTCTTTTGCTATGTTGGATGAATTTCTTTGATCCATTAATGTCCAGTAGCTTTATGCAATGTCCAGAAGTGTTAAGAATGATTGTGTCACCTCTGAATATGTTAATTTTTATTGTCGCTAACCCTCTAATGAGTTGTTCTAAGTTTGGTGTGGAGGAAGTTTTCAAGGATCAAGAGAGGAGTATGATGCAACATGATCAAGGAGAGTGAAAGCTCTAAGCTTGGGGATGCCCCGGTGGTTCACCCCTGCATATATCAAGAAGACTCAAGCGTCTAAGTTTGGGGATGCCCAAGGCATCCCCTTCTTCATCGACAACATTATCAGGTTCCTCCCCTGAAACTATATTTTTATTCCATCACATCTTATGTGCTTTGCTTGGAGCGTCGGTTTGTTTTTGTTTTTTGTTTTGTTTGAATAAAATGGATCCTAGCATTCACTTTATGGGAGAGAGACACGCTCCGCTGTAGCATATGGACAAGTATGTCCTTAGTTTCTACTCATAGTATTCATGGCGAAGTTTCTCCTTCGTTAAATTGTTACATGGTTGGAATTGGAAAATGATACATGTAGTAATTGCTATTAATGTCTTGGGTAATGTGATACTTGGCAATTGTTGTGCTCATGATTAAGCTCTTGCATCATATACTTTGCACCCATTAATGAAGAAATACATAGAGCATGCTAAAATTTGGTTTGCATATTTTGTTTCTCTAAGGTCTAGATAATTTCTACTATTGAGTTTGAACAACAAGGAAGACGGTGTAGAGTCTTATAATGTTTTCAATATGTCTTTTATGTGAGTTTTGCTGCACCGGTTCATCCTTGTGTTTGTTTCAAATAAGCCTTGCTAGCCTAAACCTTGTATCGAGAGGGAATACTTCTCATGCATCCAAAATACTTGAGCCAACCACTATGCCATTTGTGTCCACCATACCTACCTACTACATGGTATTTTCCGCCATTCCAAAGTAAATTGCTTGAGTGCTACCTTTAAAATTCCATCATTCACCTTTGCAATATATAGCTCATGGGACAAATAGTTTAAAAACTATTGTGGTACTGAATATGTAATTATGCACTTTATCTCTTATTAAGTTGCTTATTGTGCGATAACCATGTTTACTGGGGACGCCATCAACTACTCTTTGTTGAATTTCATGTGAGTTGCTATGCATGTTCGTCTTGTCTGAAGTAAGAGAGATCTACCACCTTATGATTAAGCATGCATATTGTTAGAGAAGAACATTGGGCCGCTAACTAAAGCCATGATCCATGGTGGAAGTTTCAGTTTTGGACAAACATCCTCAATCTCATATGAGAAAATTATTAATTGTTGTTACATGCTTATGCATAAAAGAGGAGTCCATTATCTGTTGTCTATGTTGTCCCGGTATGGATGTCTAAGTTGAGAATAATCAATAGCGAGAAATCCAATGCGAGCTTTCTCCTTAGACCTTTGTACAGGCGGCATAGAGGTACCCCATTGTGACACTTGGTTAAAACATGTGCATTGTGATGATCCGGTAGTCCAAGCTAATTAGGACAAGGTGCGGGCACTATTAGTACACTATGCATGAGGCTTGCAACTTGTAAGATATAATTTACATGATACATATGCTTTATTACTACCGTTGACAAAATTGTTTCATGTTTTCAAAATCAAAGCTCTAGCACAAATATAGCAATCGATGCTTTTCCTCTATGGAGGACCATTCTTTTACTTTCATTGTTGAGTCAGTTCACCTATTTCTCTCCACCTCAAGAAGCAAACACTTGTGTGAACTGTGCATTGATTCCTACATACTTGCTTATTGCACTTATTATATTACTCTATGTTGACAATATCCATGAGATATACATGTTACAAGTTGAAAGCAACCGCTGAAACTTAATCTTCCATTGTGTTGCTTCAATGTCTTTACTATGAATTATTGCTTTATGAGTTAACTCTTATGCAAGACTTATTGATGCTTGTCTTGAAGTGCTATTCATGAAAAGTCTTTGCTTTATGATTCACTTGTTTACTCATGTCATATACATTGTTTTGATCGCTGCATTCACTACATTTGCTTTACAAATAGTATGATCAAGGTTATGATGGCATGTCACTCCAGAAATTATCTGTGTTATCGTTTTACCTGCTCGGGACGAGCAGAACTAAGCTTGGGGATGCTGATACGTCTCCGACGTATCGATAATTTCTTATGTTCCATGCCACATTATTGATGTTATCTACATGTTTTATGCACACTTTATGTCATATTCGTGCATTTTCTGGAACTAACCTATTAACAAGATGCCGAAGTGCCAGTTGCTGTTTTCTGCTGTTTTTGGTTTCAGAAATCCTCGTAACGAAATATTCTCGGAATTGGACGAAATCAACGCCCAGGGTCCTATTTTGCCACGAAGCTTCCAGAAGTCCGAAGAGGAGACGAAGAGGGGCCACGAGGCGCCCAAACCATAGGGCGGCGCGGCCCCCCCCTTGGCCGCGCGGCCCTGTGGTGTGGGGCCCTCGTGCCGCCTCCTGACCTGCCCTTCCGCCTACTTAAAGCCTCCGTTGCGAAACCCCCAGTACCGAGAGCCACGATATGGAAAACCTTCCAGAGACGCCGCCGCCGCCGATCCCATCTCGGGGGATCCAGGAGATCGCCTCCGGCACCCTGCCGGAGAGGGGAATCATCTCCCGGAGGACTCTACGCCGCCATGGTCGCCTCCGGAGTGATGTGTGAGTAGTCTACCCCTGGACTATGGGTCCATAGCAGTAGCTAGATGGTTGTCTTCTCCCCATTGTGCTATCATTGTCGGATCTTGTGAGCTGCCTAACATGATCAAGATCATCTATCTGTAATTCTATATGTTGCGTTTGTTGGGATCCGATGAATAGAGAATACTTGTTATGTTGATTATCAAAGTTATATCTATGTGTTGTTTATGATCTTGCATGCTCTCCGTTACTAGTAGATGCCTGGCCAAGTAGATGCTTGTAACTCCAAGAGGGAGTATTTATGCTCGATAGTGGGTTCATGCCTGCATTGACACACAGGACGATGTGAGAAAGTTCTAAGGTTGTGTTGTCTTTGTTGCCACTAGGGATAAAACATTGATGCTATGTCTAAGGACGTAGTTGTTGATTACATTACGCACCATACTTAATGCAATTGTCTGTTGCTTTGCAACTTAATACGGAGGGTTCGGATGATAACCTGAAGGTGGACTTTTTAGGCATAGATGCAGTTGGATGGCGGTCTATGTACTTTGTCGTAATGCCCAATTAAATCTCACTATACTCATCATGATATGTATGTGCATGGTCATGCCCTCTTTATTTGTCAATTGCCCAACTGTAATTTGTTCACCCAACATGATGTTTATCTTATGGGAGAGACACCTCTAGTGAACTGTGGACCCCGGTCCAATTCTCTTTACTGAAATACAATCTACTGCAATACTTGTTCTACTGTTTTCTGCAAACAATCATCTTCCACACAATATGGTTAATCCTTTGTTACAGCAAGCCGGTGAGATTGACAACCTCACTGTTTCATTGGGGCGAAGTACTTTGGTTGTGTTGTGCAGGTTCCACGTTGGCGCCGGAATCTCTGGTGTTGCGCCGCACTACATCCCACCGCCATCAACCTTCAACGTGCTTCTTGACTCCTACTGGTTCGATTAAACCTTGGTTTCTTACTGAGGGAAACTTGCCGCTGTGCGCATCACACCTTCCTCTTGGGGTTCCCAACGGACGTGTCAACCACACGCATCAAGCAAATTTCTAGCACCGTTGCCGAGGAACTGAAGAAAAGTTACACCACAGAGATCTCTAACTCCCACGTCAACTTTGCGCCAGCACGCTGCACCAGCGCGGACACCGTACGCTAGCCAGCGACGTCGAGGATGCCCGCCCGAATGTGAACTCCAACAAGCGCCACTTCATGCCCCACGGTGGGCGCCAACTGTCGTCATGGTGAACGAGCAGATGCCATGGGATGGCTTAAGTTGGGGCCGAATGGGCGCAAGAGGATTCGGGGGAGGGTTTGTGATTAGATGGGATGAACTTCCGGATGCTTTCCTCAAGAACTCAGCCAAAGGCAGTGATGCAAGAAGAGACACACAAGGAAGAACTCTGCTCTAGATCACTATTTTCATTGATCTCAACAGGATACAGGTTTTTGGGTACAAGGTTCCTCTAGAGATCGACCATCCAGCCTAACGTTACCTCTGTCTCATCGTGCCCGCAAAGGGCTATGCCCCCTCTCCTTATATAGAGGAGAGGGTGGCTTACAGAGAAAGAAACCCTAATGGCATCTTTGACTGGACAAACTACTTTACAAAGTAACTTTAATCATAGATGACGCCGGGGTCTTCTTTAATCAGGGAAGCTGACGTCGTCCGGCTTCTTTCAGCGTCATCTTCCTCTTTGGCACCAGGGCTTTGTTTAAAGCTACTTTGCTTAGCTCATCCTTCTCCTCTAGCTCTGAAGAGAATCTTTGACCAGTCTTGCCGACATGCTCTTCTTACCGGTAGCCCGGTGTCTTCTTCATCCGGTTCCGGTATACCCCTCTTGGGGATACCGGCCTGACTTTACTTAGCCAAACACTTATCTTTGTGTTTCGGTATAAACATTAAACCGGTATCTTGATGGCTCAAACCATCCGGTTTGGCATGCCTTTGGCATACCGGGGGTCATCCCCCCAACATTACGAAGAACGTTACCGAGAGTCTGCTTGGCACTCTTTGCAACTCAGAAAAGTCCAAGGATGGACTGAAAGCAAGATACGATCTGAAATATTTTGGCATCAGGAAAGATCTTCAAGCCCCCGATACTGATGACGACGATGATGAGAATGATGATCAGACGGAAGGGACTCAATGTCTCCGCAAAAGGGCTAAGAAAAACGCGGTGCTGCTTCCCGCTGCCTGCTTCACAACGAGTCCGGAGGAGCTCGAGCAGTTTTTCAGGTGCCTCCTAGGAGTGAAAGTTCCTCACGGTTACTCGGGGAATATAAGCAGATATGTGGACATAGCGAAGAAGAGGTTCACGGGATGAAGTCTCACGATTGCCACGTGCTCATGACGCAGATACTTCCCGTTTCGATCCAAGGCATAATGGACGAGCACGTCCGTGATACGCTGTTTGGCCTTTGCAACTTTTTTGACGTTATCACTAGGAAGTCGATCAGCGTGAGGCAGCTCAAGATGCTATAGGATGAGATCGTGGTGATACTATGTGAGCTCGAGATTTACTTCCCGCCCGCATTCTGTGATATATGCGTCCATCTCCTTCTCCATGTCGTTGAAGACATCAAGCAGCTCGGCCCGACGTTCCTCCACAACATGATGCCCTTCGAAAGGCAGAACGGTGTCATGAAAGGATACGTTCGCAATAGGGCCCGTCCAGATGCAAGCATGGCCAAGGGGTTTCTAACCTACGAGTGCATCTCCTTCTGCCAGAATTATCTAAGCACCGAGGACGACGAGGATCATGTTGGTCTACCCCCCAGGACGCACCTTGGCAGGCTGGCTGGAGTCGGTCACCGCGAGGGCTACCGCTCAGTCCATGTCGGCATTGCCAATCGACGCGACGACTTTGACAGGGCTCACCGAGTCGCGCTACAACACTTAAAACTGATCGAACCTTTCGTGCAAGAGCACAAAAGCATGATCGAGCAGAATTACATCGATATGGGCCGGCCGAGGAAGATGGGTGACGTAACCAAAGAGCACAACTCCAGCTTCACGCGTTGGTTTAAGCAAACTCAACTGGTTGAAGCACAGAGAAAAAGGCCTTCTACCGAAGATGAAAAACTCATATACACCTTATCACAGGGCCCCGGGCATAACGTAAGGACCTATCAGGGGTACGACATCAACGGTTACAGATTCTACACCGAGGAAAAGGACAGAAATAGTGAAAATCAAAAATCAAGAGTAACTATGCTGTCATGCGCCGATGACGAGACTAATGTCAAAGAGATATTTTTTTGGAAGGATCGAGGAGATATGGGAGCTCAATTACTGTGGAGAGACGGTGCCAATGTTTCGTGTGAGATGGGCCAAGAAGGTCGAAAAAGAAGGCCGATATTTCACCACCATGGTTATACCCGATGCAAAATCGAAGAACGCATCCGCGAAAAATGAACCATGGGTACTCGGTAGCCAAGTTGACCAATGCTTCTTCATCACCGATCCGTCGAGGCCTAGCCGTGTTGTCGTGAGGAGGGGCAAGAGGAGCATCATAGGAATGCAAGGAGACGCCAACGAGGAAGACTTGGACAAGAACGGCGACCCAAAGATCGAGGAGGAATTCGACAGGCACTTCGACATGCCTACTACTAGTAAAGTAAGAAGAAAGACCTCCCTACCCTCTAAAGGTTGTCCGTTCATGCGAAGAAATCTCAAGGTGGCCGGCATAAAGTATTCAACCGCCAACAACCGAAAGGGCAAGAAGATTGCGAAGAGACGCTAGAGCTCGAAGCCGGGACAAAGAAGATCTTTTTTTTGGTCTATCACATGTGTGTGAGTGTGTGTGTTAGACAAGTACATGCATGTGTGTGAGAGAAACAAGAACATGTTTGTATGAGACAAGTAATTTATAATTCCCTACTAATTACTAAATAATGTTGTGTTATTTATTGAAATGTAACTAAAATATGAAAAAAGGACGAAAAATTGTGTGGCAGCCAGGGTTCGAACCTGGCTACTAACTGCCTAACATTGGCCTTAACCACTAGACTAGTGCTATGCATCTGTCAGGACACAGTAGTAAACCGTTTTGTTTTGCTAAGTGTCTAAATTCTGTGGCGCACGCCCTTTAGGTGCGCCACAGAACTAAGGAATTATGTGGCGCATGTCAGAGCTGATGCGCCACAGAAAGCTTAATTCTGTGGCGCACTTAGAGGGGTGCGCCACAGAATTTAGATACTTGGTGAAATAACTCGATCGACCCTTTCTTCCCCACTCAACAGCAGTTTCTTCCCCACTCACAACCCTGGCGCCATTGCTCTCTCGCAACCACCACCACCGCCAAGAGCCGCCACCTAGCGTCGTTGCCTCCGAGGAGGAGGAGGAGGACCGCCACGCCACCGCCGAGCAGGACGCCCAAGCCCGACCCGCCGCCGCAGATCGAGGAGGAGGACGCACGAGCGCGAGCCCGAGCCGCCGCCGCAGAGGAGGAGGAGGAGGACCGCCACGCCGCCGCCGAGCAGGACGCCCAAGCCCGAGCCGCCGCGGCAGATCGAGGAGGAGGACGCGCGAGCCCGAGCCGCCGCCGCAGAGGAGGAGGACAACGCCATCACCACCGTAGCCCTGCCACCGCCGCCGTTCGGAGAGAGCCCCTCTCCCCCTCCCCACTCCCTTGTCCCCCTCCCCACACTGTCCATTTGATCATCATCAGTGCCATGTTTGCATAGAATTCATCACTGTCCGAGGAGGAAGGATGATGTTTTAGTTGATCACCATTGGTCTGCTTAACTGCTTTTAGTTGTAGAGATTTGATCAGGTCTAACAATGGGCGTAGGGTGTCTAGCTTGGCGTTATGTTAATGTAATTTCTGGTGAACACATGCAGCATGCTGATGGCTTGTAAACATTCCTTGGATATGCTTGCTCTATGCACATGCTATTAGCTTGTAGTAGTAGGGCAGTTTTTGAACTTTTAGTTTTGTGTACACTATCAGCACTACTTTATTTGTTTGTATTTGGGATAATGTTATGACTGTTAGATACCTATTTTATGGGATGCTTATCTGATTCGAACCCCTCGTAAATCAACAACAACCTGAGGATTTATTTTTTGAAGCATTTGAGTAGATAAGAGGGACGACCTGCACCAGTTTTTTTATTGCAAAGGCAAGGGTTCAAACAACTACAGTAGTCGAGACAGAGAAGGATTGTCATTATTCATTGCTTTTATATGCACAGTCATTACAACAAAGGGAGGGCCAATTGCCTGTGATGCCAAACAATCGAATACAAGTCTTGCACAAAATTAATTTAACCATTAAATGAACAGATAATTGCCATACAAATATCTACTGGTACTAAGTGTCACAACTTTGTTTAGATTGTATCTAGACCCATTTTAATGTGCAGATACATTTGTAAGTAGAGATAAAAGCTACTGCCTACTATTTTAATGAACAAACTACTGCCTACTCAGGTAATTAAAATGAAATACCCATGAAGTAGTTCATAAAAATTGGTTGCAAATGGTTCATATATAAAAATTGCTAGGAGATGGTTTGAATTGGCAGATGCTTTATTGCAGTATGCTTGTCCATTATATTGGTAGTTTGAAATGATCATGCTCATGCTCCCTGGTTGCAAGATGAGAATGCATAGATGGTTTTAGTTCACCTCTGGCCACCTCTGCCCTAGCAAGAATATTCCTGGACCAAAAATGCGTCTGCCTAGCAAGAACCATTAGTACATTGTCTCTGATCCTGACCAAATATGACAGATTTTGAAGAATATTCCTGAACCAAAAATGGACAGTCTCTCCTGACCCATTTTGGGAAATATTCCCAATGGCTTGTCTCTGACCCATTTTGGAGAATATTCTCCCTCTTGTGGATTGACATCACAATTCAAAAAAAGAAACTGATGGCATTGTCCTATGTAACACAACTGTTCAGCTTGTGTTCTCATACACTCTGTGCATGCCCTCCATCCTATATAAATGCCTAGTGTAGTGAACCAGAAAACCACACCAAACATGGACAACCTATCCTGGAGTGCAAAGAGGAGGATCACTGGCTCCAGTGGTGCCTCTAGCTCTAGGGATGCCACTCTTTCGAAGACTTTTTCTATGGGTAGGGCAGACAAGGAGTTGCTAGTGTATTGTAGGAGAAGTGTGCAAGGGAGGGAAGCTTCTGCTGCCAGGTTCAGGGAAGAAGAAGCAGCAGATGGCTTGAACCAGCTAGGTGTGTTCACATACACTACACAAGTTCTCCCAGTTCCAAAATCCAGACCTAAGCCCATTCCCAAACTGAAAAAGTATAAGCATCAGTTGAGGGAAGGAGGACCCACAGAGGTGTTGCCCTACTATGTAGAACCAAATCTTGAAGAAAAGGTTAAATCTGGAGTTATCTTGTGCTGGCTGAGGAAGGGCATGAAAAAAAATCAAAGATTTGGTATCCTAGTTTGTTGTTGTTTGTTGTAGTTTCAGCCATCTAGTTTTAGTGTGTCCTAGTTTGTCTGCATAATTATGTAATGTAAGGGTTGATGTAATGCTTCCTGATACGTCTCCAACGTATCTATAATTTCTGATGTTCCATGCTTGTTTAATGATAATACCTACATGTTTTGCTTGCACTTTATATCATATTATGGCATTTATTGGACTAACCTATTAACAAGATGCCACAGGGCCAGTTTCTGTTTATTATGTCTGTTTATTGTAGAAAAGGCCCAAAAACCAAAGTGCTCGGAAAAATCCAGAAAAATTACAGAAATTCTATTTCGCCGGAAGACTCACGGAGCCAGAAGGGCAAGCCAGGGGGAGGCCCAGGGCCTCCTCCCAATAGGCCGGCGCGGCCTGGAGGGTGGTCACCCCACCCTATGGGGTGGGCCCCTCGGGACTCTTCCGACTCCGACTCTTCGCCTATTTAAGCCGTCGTGACCTAAAACTTCGACACCGATCGACGAAACTCCAGAAAGACTCCAGGGGCGCCGCCACATCGCGAAACTCCAATTCGGGGGACAGAAGTCTCTGTTCCGGCACCTTGCCGGGACGGGGAATTGCCCCCGGAGTCATCTCCACTGCCGTCTCCACCGCCATCTTCACCGCCATCGCTGTCTCCATGATGAGGAGGGAGTAATTCACCCCCGGGGCTGAGGTCTCCGCTGTAGCTATGTGGTTCAGCTCTCTCTCTCTTTATGATCAAGTTGAATATCATCTATGTGCTACTCTAGTGATGTTATTAAAGTAGTCTATTCCTCCTCCATGATGTAATGTTGGCAGTGTGTGCATCATGAAGTACTTGGTATATGCTATGATTGTGATCTCTTGTGGATTATGAAGTTTACTATTACTATGATGGTATTGATGTGATCTATTCCTCCTTTCATAGTGTGATGGTAGTAGTGTGCATGCTATGTTAGTACTTGGTTTGGTCGTGTTGATCTATCTTGCACTCTAAGGTTATTTAAATATGAACATTGAATATTGTGGAGCTTGTTAACTCCGGCATTGAGGGTTCGTGTAATCCTACACAATTAGTGGTGTTCATCATCCAACAAGAGGGTGTAGAGTAGTCCTATTATATGATCATTGTTGAGAGTGTCCACTAGCGAAAGCAGGATCCCTGGGCCTTGCTTCCAAGCATCGAATCTCCGCTTGTTTACTGTTTTGTTGCATGTTTACTCGCTGCCATATTTTATTCAGATTGCTATTACCACTCATACTCATCCATATTACTTGCATCTCACTATCTCTTCGCCGAACTAGTGCACCTATACATCTGACAAGTGTATTAGGTGTGTTGGGGACACAAGAGACTTCTTGCTTTGTGGTTGCAGGGTTGCTTGAGAGGGATATCTTTGACCTCTTCCTCCCTGAGATCGATAAACCTTGGGTGATCCACTTAAGGGAAACTTGCTACTGTTCTACAAACCTCTGCTCTTAGAGGCCCAACACTGTCTACAAGAATAGAAGCTCCCGTAGACATCAAGCACTTTTCTGGCGCCGTTGCCGGGGAGGAAAGGTAAAAGGCACTCATACTCCGGTTCCAGGTAACAGTACTTTTCTGGCGCCATTGTGTTTGTGCTCGAAGCTATTTCCTTTAGATCCTGCAATTGCATCTTTTTGTTTCTTGTTTTACACTAGTTAGGCATAATGGACAACAATGAGCTTCTTATTTTATTTCCTGAGTTAAGACATGAATTGTGTGATGCGGAAATTAAAGAACCTATGGAACCTCATTTGCATGCTAGTAGCAATGTTATTGGTATGAACGCAATCACTGCTAATGCTATGGATAAGTCTAAGCTTGGGGAAGCTAGTTTATATAAAAATAATCTTTTTTGCTCCTCAGCTTTGGAAGAAATATTTTGCTCTGATAATGCTTTATCTCCCATATGCGATAACTCTAATGATGCTTCTGATATTTTAAATCCACCTGCTAAAAGTATTCTGTATAAAATACCTATGAAAATTATTGAACGTGTTATGGATAACCGCTATGAAGGGGATGGAACTGTCCATCCTGGAGATCATTTACTGTTTTTGCATGAATTATGCGGGTTATTCAAGTGTGCAGGTATCTCTATGGATGAAGTGAGGAAGAAGCTATTCTCTGTTTATTTGTACGGTAAAGCGGCGCATTGGTATAAATTGTTGAAGAATAGTCATTCTCTTGGTTGGGAGGAAATTGTATCTCTCTTTTACTCTAAATTTTATCCTCCTCATGAAGTGCATATTGATAGGAATTATATTTATAACTTTTATCCTCGTGATGAAGAGAGTATTTCTCAAGCGTGGGGGAGATTGAAGTCACTAATGCTCAAATGTCCCATTCATGAGCTCCCCAGTAATGTTATTGTTAACAATTTTTATGCGAGGCTTTCAGGACATCACAAGGACTATCTAGATGCCTGTTCGGAGGGATCTTTCACAAGCAAGGAGGTAGAAGCTAGGTGGGATCTTCTTGATCGGATTGAGGAGAACGCTGAAGGATGGGAGAACAACAAAGGTGAAGAGTCAGGTATAAATTATGATTATGAATGCATTGAAGCTTTTATGGATACTGATAAATTTCGAGATATGAGTGCTACTTATGGTCTTGACTCTCAAGTTGCTGCAAATCTTTATAAAGCCTTTGCTTCTCATTTTGAATTGCCTAAGAAGAATTTTGATAAGTATCACGAACCTTTTAAAGATGTTTGCATGAAGAATGAAATTGTTGTTAATGATTGCAATAAGCATGCTCAAACTCCTAAGAATGCTATTTCCTATAAGCATGTTAATTTTTGTGGAATGCATAGACCTTGTGGAATTAATCAAATCAAAGATGAATATTGTATCCATCATATTAATGAAAAAACTAGAAAGTGGTTTAGGGCTCTAGATGATCTTGGTAAAAAAGTTTGTGCCCTCTATCCTTTTATTTGTGAAGTTTGCCATGAAGTGGGTCATTTTAATTTTCAATGCCCCTCCAATGATAATTTGAACCCAATGAGTGCTGCAAATTTGTATTGTGATGATGAAATTACTCCTAATCAGCATGATGAACTCACTTTATTTTTGTGGTGTGAAGAGTTATCAAGGAAAATTTCTTTGTTAGATATTAATGATCTTGATATTGATGATGTCCTGCATGGGTGTTTTTCTTATTGCATTGATAATAGCCATACAAATACTTACATACAAAATATTTTAGAAGATGACACCTTGCCAAAATATGATAGGACCGCTGTGTGCTTTGAACTAATTAATGAAAAGGAGGAATCCTCCCAAATTTCTTCTATTGTTTCTGAAAGTAAATCAGGTTATGCGGACAAGCCACCCTTCAAGCCTCTTCCTCCTAAAGAAGGGAACGAGGAGAAGGAAGAGAAGAAGAAGAAGAAGAAGAAGCAGAAGAAGAAGGGAACGAAGAAGAAGAAGAAGAAGAAGAAGAAGAAGAAGAAGAAGAAGAAGGAGAATAAAGAGAAAGAGGTAACGGCATATCCCCACGTGAATGAGATAACGCTAGGTAACCGTAAGTATGTTGCTCCTAATGATTATTATGATAATGAATCTGAATACAATGATCTTCCTATGCCCTTCACATACATTAGTGATCATGATTTGAATGAGCATACTACTTTTGATATTGCAAATCTTTGGGAAACTAATTCTAAAAATAATGATGATAATAATTGCCATAGTATCAGTGCTATCCATGCATCCTCCCATAATGATATAGAAAGCTCTAAGCTTGGGGAAGAGGTGTTTGAAAATCCTTTTGCTACTGATCATTATGTGCTTAATACATCTCCTTCTAATAACAATGATGGTATGGGCACAGATAAACCGACTGTGAAAGATAACTATTCCATTTCTTATGATGACACTATGCCTCCAACCTTTGATGATTATTATAAAGAATGCTATGATATAGGTTATAACTATCCTTATGAAACTTGTCATAGTTATGATTGGATTGCTAAAAACAATTCCCTTAATATGCAACTTGTTTACCATGTTCAAATTCTTGATAATAATCTTGCTCCAATTACTATTAATGAGAAGAACTCTTCTTATGCCAAAATTAATGATACTTCTATGCATATGAACCATGATAAGAATGTTTTAAGTGATGGGTATATTGTGGATTTCATCAATGATGCTACTGAAAGTTATTATGAGAGAGGGAAACATGGTTATATGCATCTTAATAATATTAAGTTTCCCCTCTTTATGTTGAGAATCTCGAAGTTACTCATGTTTTATCCTCTTATGCTTGTCACTTTGTTCTTCATGAATTCATTTGTGTACAAGATTCATTTGCATAGGAAGTGGGTTAGACTTAAATGTGTTTTGAATTTGCCTCTTGATGCTCTCTTTTTGCTTCAAATACTATTTCTTGTGAGTGCATCATTAAAACTGCTGAGCCCATCTTAATGGCTATAAAGAAAGAACTTCTTGGGAGATAACCCATGTGTTTATTTTGCTACAGTAACTTTGTTTTATATTTGAGTCTTGGAAGTTGTTACTACTGTAGCAACCTCTCTTTATCTTAGTTTTATTTCATTGATTGTGCCAAGTAAAGTCTTTGATAGCAAGGTTGATACTAGATTTGGATTACTGCGCAGAAACAGATTTCTTGCTGTCACGAATCTGTGCCTAATTCTCTGTAGGTAACTCAGAAAATTATGCCAATTTACGTGAGTGATCCTCAGATATGTATGCAACTTTCATTCAATTTGAGCATTTTCATTTGAGCAAGTCTGGTGCCTCTTTAAAATTCGTCTTTACGGACTGTTCTGTTTTGACAGATTCTGCCTTTTATTTCGCATTGCCTCTTTTGCTATGTGGGATGGATTTCTTTGTTCCATTAACTTCCAGTAGCTTTGGGCAATGTCCAGAAGTGTTAAGAATGATTGTGTCACCTCTGAACATGTGAATTTTTGATTATGCACTAACCCTCTAATGAGTTGTTTTGAGTTTGGTGTGGAGGAAGTTTTCAAGGGTCAAGAGAGGAGGATGATATACTACGATCAAGAAGAGTGAAAAGTCTAAGCTTGGGGATGCCCCGGTGGTTCATCCCTGCATATTTCAAGAAGACTCAAGCATCTAAGCTTGGGGATGCCCAAGGCATCCCCTTCTTCATCGATAAATTATCAGGTTCCTTCTCTTGAAACTATATTTTTATTCGGTCACATCTTATGTACTTTACTTGGAGCGTCTGTATATTTCTTGTTTTTGTTTTTGTTTGAATAAATGCTTGTGTGGGAGAGAGACACGCTCCGCTGGTTCGTATGAACACATGTGTTCTTAGCTTTTAATGTACATGGCGAAGGATGAAACTGCTTCGTTAATTGTTGTATGGTTGGAATCGGGAAATGCTACATGTAGTAATTGCTAAAATGTCTTGGATAATGTGATACTTGGAAATTGTTGTGCTCATGTTTAAGCTCTTGCATCATATACTTTGCACCTATTAATGAAGAAATACATAGAGCTTGCTAAAATATGGTTTGCATAATTGGTCTCTCTAAGGTCTAGATAATTTCTAGTGTTGAGTTTGAACAACAAGGAAGACAGTGTAGAGCCTTATGATGTTTACAATATGTCTTTTATGTGAGTTTTTGTTGCACCGGTTCATCCTTGTGTTTGTTTCAAATAAACCTTGCTAGCCTAAACCTTGTATCGAGAGGGATTACTTCTCATGCATCCAAAATCCTTGAGCCAACTACTATGCCACTTGTGTCCACCATACCTACCTACTACATGGTATTTCTCCGCCATTCCAAAGTAAATTGCTTGAGTGCTACCTTTAAATTTCTATCCTTTACCTTTGCAATATATAGCTCATGGGACAAATAGCCTAAAAACTATTGTGGTATTGAATATGTACTTATGCACTTTATCTCTTATTAAGTTGCTTGTTGTGCGATAACCATGTTCCTGGGGACGCCATGAACTACTCTTTGTTGAATATCATGTGAGTTGCTATGCATGTCTGTCTTGTCTGAAGTAAGGGAGATTTACCGCTAGAATGGTTAGAGCATGCATAATGTTAGAGAAGAACATTGGGCCGCTAACTAAAGCCATGATCCATTGTGGAAGTTTCAGTTTGGACAATATCCTCAATCTCATATGAGAAAATTAATAATTGTTGAATGCTTATGCATAAAAGAGAAGTCCATTATCTGTTGTCTATGTTGTCCCGGTATGGATGTCTAAGTTGAGAATAATCAATAGCGAGAAATCCAATGCGAGCTTTCTCCTTAGACCTTTGTACAGGCGGCATAGAGGTACCCCTTTGTGACACTTGGTTAAAACATATGTATTGCAATGATAATCCAGGTAATCCGAGCTAATTAGGACAAGGTGCGGGCACTATTAGTATACTATGCATGAGGCTTGCAACTTGTAGGATATAATTTACATGATGCATATGCTTTATTACTACCGTTGACAAAATTGTTTCTTGTTTTCAAAATCAAAGCTCTAGCACAAATATGGCAATCAATGCTTCCCTCTGCGAAGGGCCTTTCTTTTACTTTTACGTTGAGTCAGTTCACCTATTTCTCTCCACCTCAAGAAGCAAACACTTGTGTGAACTGTGCATTGATTCCTACATACTTCCATATTGCACTTGTTATATTACTCTATGTTGACAATTATCCATGAGATATACATGTGACAAGTTGAAAGCAACCGCTGAAACTTAATCTTCCTTTGTGTTGCTTCAATACCTTTACTTTGAATTTATTGCTTTATGAGTTGACTCTTATGCAAGACTCATTGATGCTTGTCTTGAAAGTACTATTCATGAAAAGTCTTTGCTATATGATTCAATTGTTTACTCATTGCATTAACATTGCTTCGAATCGCTGCATTCATCTCATATGATTTACAATAGTATGATCAAGATTATGTTGGTAGCATGTCACTTCAGAAATTATCTTTTTATCGTTTACCTACTCGAGGACGAGTAGGAACTAAGCTTGGGGATGCTGATACGTCTCCAACGTATCTATAATTTCTGATGTTCCATGCTTGTTTTATGACAATACCTACATGTTTTGCTTGCACTTTATATCATATTATGGCATTTATTGGACTAACCTATTAACAAGATGCCACAGGGCCAGTTTCTATTTATTATGTCTGTTTATTGCAGAAATGGCCCAAAAACCAAATTGCTCGGAAAAATCCAGAAAATTTACAAAAATTCTATTTCGCCGAAAGACTCACGGAGCCAGAAGGGCAAGCCAGGGGGAGGCCCAGGGCCTCCTCCCAATAGGCCGGCGCGGCCTGGAGGGTGGTCACCCCACCCTATGGGGTGGGCCCCTCCAGACTCTTCCGACTCCGACTCTTCGCCTATTTAAGCCATCGTGACCTAAAACTTCGACACCGATTGACGAAACTCCAGAAAGACTCCAAGGGCACCGCCACATCGCGAAACTCCAATTCAGGGGACAGAAGTCTCTGTTCCGGCACCCTACCGGGATGGGGAATTGCCCCGGGAGTCATCTCCACTGCCGTCTCCACTGCCATCTTCACCGCCATCGCTGTCTCCGTGATGAGGAGGGAGTAATTCACCCCCGGGGCTGAGGGCTCCGCTGTAGCTATGTGGTTCATCTCTCTCTCTTTATGATCAAGTTGAATATCATCTATGTGCTACTCTAGTGATGTTATTAAAGTAGTCTATTCCTCCTCCATGATGTAATGTTGGCAGTGTGTGCATCATGAAGTACTTGGTATATGCTATGATTGTGATCTCTTGTGGATTATGAAGTTAACTATTACTATGATGGTATTGATGTGATCTATTCCTCCTTTCATAGTGTGATGGTAGTAGTGTGCATGCTATGTTAGTACTTGGTTTGGTCGTGTTGATCTATCTTGCACTCTAAGGTTATTTAAATATGAACATTGAATATTGTGGAGCTTGTTAACTCCGGCATTGAGGGTTCGTGTAATCCTACACAATTAGTGGTGTTCATCATCCAACAAGAGGGTGTAGAGTAGTCCTATTATATGATCATTGTTGAGAGTGTCCACTAGCGAAAGCAGGATCCCTGGGCCTTGCTTCCAAGCATCGAATCTCCGCTTGTTTACTGTTTTGTTGCATGTTTACTCGCTGCCATATTTTATTCAGATTGCTATTACCACTCATACTCATCCATATTACTTGCATCTCACTATCTCTTCGCCGAACTAGTGCACCTATACATCTGACAAGTGTATTAGGTGTGTTGGGGACACAAGAGACTTCTTGCTTTGTGGTTGCAGGGTTGCTTGAGAGGGATATCTTTGACCTCTTCCTCCCTGAGATCGATAAACCTTGGGTGATCCACTTAAGGGAAACTTGCTGCTGTTCTACAAACCTCTGCTCTTGGAGGCCCAACACTGTCTACAAGAATAGAACCTCCCGTAGACATCACTTCCATGCAATGATGAATAAAAGGGTTTATGTAATGCTTCCATGTAATGATGAATAAAAGGGTTTATGTAATGCTTCTATGCAGATGCTAGGAAATAAATGATGCTCATGGTCACATGTTGGCAGTAGCTACTGGTTGGCTTGCTCTATAAGCTTATATGCTTATTTATGCTCTATAACCAAGTTGCATAGCTGCTGGTTATGAAGAAGCATATAATGCTACTAGTACATGAAATGCTACTGTTTGAATTCATTTATGAAATGATCATGTTCATGCTCATGCTCATTATATTGTATATGCTTTTGTGCAGTTCTCTATATGTTGTACCAATGCTACTGCCCATATATAATGAATTCATGTTAGTTAAAAACTTGAAGTGCAGTTCTCTGGTTTTTGTAGTGCTCCAGGTTGTGTAGTGCTCCAGGTTGTAGTGGATATGTTGGATATATGGTGAATAAGCTGAAATAGATGCTCCAGGTTAAGAAGGTCATTGTTGTTGTACTGCTCCAGGTTAAAAAAATATGCTGAAATAGATGCTCCAGGTTTATGTTGGCTTTTGTTTGATGTATTGTAGATGGGCAACTTTGTATGGTGGATATATGGTGGATATGTTGGATATATGGTGTATATGGTGGATATTTTTGCAGGGATTTCATTGAGTTGCCCATTTCTCTCGAAGCGTGATTAACTTCTGTTTCGGTTGAGAAATGGGCACTCCTACGTAGAAAAATTAACAAAGGTCATGCCGAATTTTTTGGTTTACTTTTGTACTAACTTTTTTCCTCTTTTTAATGAAATGCAAATAAACATGTCGGGCAGCACTTCTGAGCCCAGGAGCCAGAACGAAGAAGCGAGAGAGGCCAACAAGGACTTCTGGGAGGGCTATGAGCGGCCCCGGAAGGCCGCCGCCGAGTCGACTGGCGATGAGGAAGAGGGCCGGGACGCCGCCTCCGAGGGAGAGGGCCGGGGGGCCGCCGACGACACCGACGAGGGCCGGGACACCGCCTCCGAGGGAGAGGGCCGGGGGGGCGCCGCCGACACCGGCGACGATGACGACACCTGGGACGACGCCGCCGAGACCGATGAAGAGACCGGTGAAGAGAACGCGGCCAACCGCATGGAAGGTGATAGCGGCGGCAACCCTCAGGAGGGTAAGAAGAAGAGGACGGCGAGGAGGCCAAGGAGGGATCGGAGGCCGCAAGTTCTCGCCAATGTCACCGATGCTTTCACGGTAGTCTCCGAAAGTGGCCTACCGATGGAGCCTTCGTGGGTTGCCAAAGGGTACGGCAGGCAACTAGGGTGCATTGTCCGTGAAACCGTGCCGATCCTAACTCAGGACCTCAGAAGCAAGGAGAACGCGGCTATCGCCCAATCCCTCCTCCAGAAGCTTCACCAACGATACACGTTCCCGGAGCCATTCAATAAGAAGGTGGACTCTTTAGCTCTCACGAAGATGAGCACCGCCTTGAGCAGCTGGAATAACCGGCTGAAGAACAAGATCAAGGCCGGTGAAAGCTGGGAGAGGATAAGTAGCAAAGACCCGTCGCTCTCCTTAGAAGACTTTAATGCATTCAAGTCTTACTTAGAGACTGACACTGTTAAAAAATGGACCGCCTGGGGGAAGAAAATGCGGGATTTGAACTTAGGGACCCACCATTGCGGAAGCGGCGGTTACCGAGGAAAACAACCCACTTGGGACAAGGAGGATGCCGAGATGGTACGTCTCGGGAAAGAAAACCCCTGGCACAAAATCGAGGATGTACAGGCTAGGAACTTTGTCCGGTCCCGCTACTACTTAGACTGGAAGACGGGGGAATTTATTATGGATCACAAAGACGTGAAGAATTTCGAGAAGTACCTGGTAAGGATAGTCTATATTATTTCGCTCATCTCATTAGGCAATGTAGCCAAATGGGCTAACCTTAAGTTCCTTTGTCTGAAGGATGATGAGTTGAAGGCTAGTTGTACGGCTGGCCCGTCGTCCCAGGGGTCGACAGAACTGTGGGACACGCCTTTCAACAGGGCGACGAACAAATACAAGGAGAGGGAGTTGGACAAGCCACCGACGCCGGGTGGCCGTGTGTCCGGCTTTGGCACAAGTATGAAGCTATCCGAGTACTACGGATCGGATGCCAAGACGAGAAAGCTGGAGAGGAGGTCATCGGCTAAGGATAAATCCAAGGTTCAGGAGCTAAAGAAGAAGGTGGAGTCACTAGAGAAGCTTGTGGCCGAAAAGCCTGTGGAGAACACGGAGATGATGAACAAGTTATTGGACGAGGAGATCCGGCAGATCATCCCCCTGGGTTGATGGAGGGGTTAGCTTCTTGGAATGCGGGAGGTCAAGTGGGGCCGATACATGTGCCCGGCATCAGCGACAGCGACTCAAGCTTCCACGTGTCGCTGACGCTGCCGCTCCACCCGACGCCGCAGCTTCAACCGCCGCCGCAGCTCCAACTGGTCGCATCGACGCCCCCAACCGCCGCCCTTGTATCGACAGTAGCTGAGATCGACGCCATCCAGAAGGTAAACTCATTAGTTACTCCTTCGCGTCATCTTCTTTAACTATATATGCCTTTCGTGACTGCCATCTCACGATGCCCAACATGGCGCCCCTGACTCAGGATGAACAGTGCATACTTCTGCAAACGGTGGAGACCGGCGGCAAGTTGGTGGAAGTTGCTAGCGACATCGTCATGGCTTCCCGCGTTATGCACGGCAATGTATTGGCGGAAAACGTGGTGAAGGTCAAGTTGGTAATGGTAGTGCCGGAGTACCGCTACGCCATCCCCCCTTTCAACCACCGGGCATAGACGAGGGCGACGTTTTGTCCCTTGGGGATTGCACCTCATGGCTTATGAAATGGCCGAAGAACCAGATTCGTCTGGGGGGGTCTTCCGAGTGCTAAGAAAAGCACCGGCGCCACCTCCCCTATCATCCGGCCCAAGATCGCCAGCGCCGACGACACCCTTAAGGAAACGGTGGTCGCCGCCCCCACTACCATGAAGGAACCGGTGGTCGCCGCCGCCACCCGGAAGGAACCGACGATCGCCGCCACGACCACACGCCACAAACAGTTGTTGGGAGCGCTACCGGAACGACCGTCGACCAGACGCAAGGTACGCCAAGCGGCGGTGATACGTCTCCGACGTATCGATAATTTCTTGTGTTCCATGCCACATTATTGATGATATCTACATGTTTTATGCACACTTTATGCCATATTCGTGCATTTTCTGGAACTAACCTATTAACAAGATGCCGAAGAGCCAGTTGCTGTTTTCTGCTGTTTTTGGTTTCAGAAATCCTAGTAACGAAATATTCTCGGAATTGGACGAAATCAACGTCCAGGGTCCTATTTTGCCACGAAGCTTCCAGAAGACCGAAGAGGAGACGAAGTGGGGCCACGAGGCGGCCAAACCCTAGGGCGGTGCGGCCTGGCCCTTGGCCGCGCCGACCTGTGGTGTGGGCCCCTCGTGTGGCCCCCTGACCTGCCCTTCTGCCTACTTAAAGCCTCCGTCGCGAAACCCCCAGTACCGAGAGCCACGATACGGAAAACCTTCCAGAGACGCCGCCGCCGCCAATCCCATCTCGGGGATTCAGGAGATCGCCTCCGGCACCCTACCGGAGAGGGGAATCATCTTCCGGAGGACTCTACGCCGCCATGGTCGCCTCCGGAGTGATGAGTGAGTAGTCTACCGCTGGAGTATGGGTCCATAGCAGTAGCTAGATGGTTGTCTTCTCCCCATTGTGCTTAATTGTCGGGTCTTGTGAGCTGCCGAACATGATCAAGATCATCTATCTGTAATTCTATATGTTGCGTTTGTTGGGATCCGATGAATAGAGAATACTTGTTATGTTGATTATCAATTTATGTCTATGTGTTGTTTATGATCTTGCATGCTCTCTGTTACTAGTAGATGCTCTGGCCAAGTAGATACTTGTAACTCCAAGAGGGAGTATTTATGCTCGATAGTGGGTTCATGTCTCCGTGAATCTGGGGGAGTGACAGAAACCTCTAAGATTATGGATGTGCTGTTGCCACTAGGGATAAAATATTGGTGCTATGTTCAAGGATGTAGTTACTGATTACATTACGCGCAATACTTAATGCAATTGTCTGTTGTTAGCAACTTAATACTGGAGGGGGTTCGGATGATAACCTGAAGGTGGACTTTTTAGGCATAGATGCATGCTGGATAGCGGTCTATGTACTTTGTCGTAATGCCCAATTAAATCTCACTATACTCATCATAATATGTATGTGCATGGTCATGCCCTCTTTATTTGTCAATTGCCCAACTGTAATTTGTTCACCCAACATGCTGTTTATCTTATGGGAGAGACACCTCTAGTGAACTGTGGACCCCGGTCCAATTCTCTATACTGAAATACAATCTACTGCAATACTTGTTCTACTGTTTTCTGCAAACAATCATCTTCCACACAATACGGTTAATCCTTTGTTACAGCAAGCCGGTGAGATTGACAACCTCACTGTTTCGTTGGGGCAAAGTACTTTGGTTGTGTTGTGCAGGTTCCACGTTGGCGCCGGAATCTCTGGTGTTGCGCCGCACTACATCCCGCCGCCATCAACCTTCAACGTGCTTCTTGACTCCTACTGGTTCGATTAAACCTTGGTTTCTTACTGAGGGAAACTTGCCGCTGTGCGCATCACACCTTCCTCTTGGGGTTCCCAACGGACGTGTCAACTACACGCATCAAGCAAATTTCTGGCGCCGTTGCCGGGGAGATCAAGACACGCTGCAAGGGGAGTCTCCACTTCCCAATCTCTTTACTTCGTTTTTGTCTTGCTTAGTTTTATTTACTACTTTGTTTGCTGTACTAAATCAAAATACAAAAAATTAGTTGCTAGTTTTACTTTATTTGCTATCTTGTTTGCTATATCAAAAACACAAAAAAATTAGTTACTTGCATTTACTTTATCTAGTTTGCTTTATTTACTACTGCTAAAATGGCCACCCCTGAAAATACTAAGTTGTGTGATTTCACAACCACAAATAATAATGATTTCTTATGCACACCTATTGCTCCACCTGCTACTACAGCAGAATTCTTTGAAATTAAACCTGCTTTACTGAATCTTGTTATGCGAGAGCAATTTTCTGGTGTTAGTTCTGATGATGCTGCTACCCATCTTAATAATTTTGTTGAACTATGTGAAATGCAAAAATATAAAGATGTAGATGGTGACATTATAAAATTAAAATTGTTCCCTTTCTCATTAAGAGGAAGAGCTAAAGATTGGTTGCTATCTCTGCCTAAGAATAGTATTGATTCCTGGACTAAATGGAAGGATGCTTTTATTGGTAGATATTATCCCCCTGCTAAAATTATATCTTTGAGGAGTAGCATAATGAATTTTAAACAATTAGATACTGAGCATGTTGCACAAGCATGGGAAAGAATGAAATCTTTGGTTAAAAATTGCCCAACCCATGGACTGACTACTTGGATGATCATCCAAACCTTTTATGCAGGACTGAATTTTTCTTCGCGGAACCTATTGGATTCAGCTGCTGGAGGTACCTTTATGTCCATCACTCTTGGTGAAGCAACAAAGCTTCTTGATAATATGATGATCAACTACTCTGAATGGCACACGGAAAGAGCTCCACAAGGTAAGAAGGTAAATTCTGTCAAAGAAACCTCTTCCTTGAGTGATAAGATTGATGCTATTATGTCTATGCTTGTGAATAGTAGGACTAATGTTGATCCTAATAATGTTCCGTTAGCTTCATTGGTTGCCCAAGAAGAACATGTTGATGTAAACTTCATTAAAAATAATAATTTTAACAACAATGCTTATCGGAACAATTCTAGTAATAACTATAGGCCATATCCTTATAATAATGGTAACGGTTATGCTAATTCTTATGGGAATTCTTACAATAATAATAGGAACACACCCCCTGGACTTGAAGCCATGCTTAAAGAATTTATTAGTACACAAACTGCTTTTAACAAATCTGTTGAAGAAAAGCTTGGGAACATTGATATACTTGCTTCTAAAGTCGATAGTCTTGCTGCTGATGTTGATCTTTTGAAATCGAAAGTTATGCCTAATAGGGATATTGAAAATAAAATTGTTACTACAGCAAATGCCATCCAAGTTAGAATTAATGAGAATATAAGATTGATGGCCGAATTGTGTGCTAGGTGGGATAGAGAAGAAAATGAAAAACTAGCTAAAGAGAAAAATGTAGCTAAAGTTTGGACTATTACCACCACAAGTAATGTTGATTCTTCACATGTTGCTGCACCTCCTACTATTAATGGTAAAATAATTGGTGTTGGCAATGTTTCTACTCCTAGTGCAAAGCGTACAAAACTGCCCGAAACTGCTAAAACTGTTGAAACTGCCTGTGATAAAACTGCTGAAATTTTTTCCAACATTGGGGATGATGATCCCATTGATTTAGATTATAATGGTTTGAATTTTGATGATTGCCACATCTCTGAAGTTATAAAGTTCTTGCAAAAACTTGCTAAAAGTCCTAATGCTAGTGCTATAAATTTGGCTTTCACGCAACATATTACAAATGCTCTCATAAAAGCTAGAGAAGAGAAACTAGAGCGTGAAGCCTCTATTCCTAGAAAGCTAGAGGATGGTTGGAAGCCCATCATTAAGATGAAGGTTAAAGATTTTGATTGTAATGCTTTATGTGATCTTGGTGCAAGTATTTCCGTTATGCCTAAGAAAATCTATAATATGCTTGACTTGCCACCGCTGAAAAATTGTTATTTGGATGTTAATCTTGCTGATCATTCTACAAAGAAACCTTTGGGGAAAGTTGATAATGTTCGCATTACCGTTAACAATAACCTTGTCCCCGTTGATTTTGTTGTCTTGGATATTGAATGCAATGCATCTTGTCCCATTATATTGGGAAGACCTTTTCTTCGAACTGTTGGTGCTATCATTGATATGAAGGAAGGTAATATAAAATATCAATTTCCTCTCAAGAAAGGTATGGAATACTTCCCTAGAAAGAGAATGAAGTTACCTTTTGATTATATTATTAGAACAAATTATGATGTTGACACTTCATCTCTTGATAATACTTGATACACACTTTCTGCGCCTAGCTGAAAGGCGTTAAAGAAAAGCGCTTATGGGAGACAACCCATGGTTTTTACTACAGTACTTTGTTTTTATTTTGAGTCTTGGAAGTTGTTTATTACTGTAGCAACCTCTCCTTATCTTAGTTTAGTGTTTTGTTGTGCCAAGTAAAGTCGTTGATAGTAAAGTTCATACTAGATTTGGATTACTGCACAGAAACAGATTTCTTTGCTGTCACGAATCTGGGCTGTTTTCTTTGTAGGTAACTCAGAAAATTATGCCAGTTTACGTGAGTGATCCTCAGATATGTACGCAACTTTCATTAAATTTGAGCATTTTCATTTGAGCAAGTCTGGTGCCTCGATAAAATTCGTCAATACGAACTGTTCTGTTTTGACAGATTCTGCCTTTTATTTCGCATTGCCTCTTTTGCTATGTTGGATGAATTTCTTTGATCCATTAATGTACAGTAGCTTTATGCAATGTCCAGAAGTGTTAAGAATGATTGTGTCACCTCTGAACATGTTAATTTTTATTGTCCACTAACCCTCTAATGAGTTGTTCTAAGTTTGGTGTGGAGGAAGTTTTCAAGGATCAAGAGAGGAGTATGATGCAACATGATCAAGGAGAGTGAAAGCTCTAAGCTTGGGGATGCCCCGGTGGTTCACCCCTGCATATTCTAAGAATACTCAAGCATCTAAGCTTGGGAATGCCCAAGGCATCCCCTTCTTCATCGACAACATTATCAGGTTCCTCCCCTGAAACTATATTTTTATTCCATCACATCGTATGTGCTTTTCTTGGAGCGTCGGTTTGTTTTTGTTTTTGTTTTTGCTTGAATAAATGGATCCTAGCATTCACTTTGTGGGAGAGAGACACGCTCCGCTGTAGCATATGGACAAGTATGTCCTTAGGCTTTACTCATAATATTCATGGCAAAGTTTCTTCTTCGTTAAATTGTTATATGGTTGGAATTGGAAAATGATACATGTAGTAAATTGCTATAATGTCTTGGATAATGTGATACTTGGCAATTGTTGTGCTCATGTTTAAGCTCTTGCATCATATGCTTTGCACCCATTAATGAAGAAATACATAGAGCATGCTAAAATTTCGTTTGCATATTTGGTCTCTCTAAAGTCTAGATAATTTCTATTATTGAGTTTGAACAACAAGGAAGACGGTGTAGAGTCTTATAATCTTTTCAATATGTCTTTTATGTGAGTTTTGCTGCACCGCTTCATCCTTGTGTTTGTTTCAAATAGCCTTGCTAGCCTAAACCTTGTATCGAGAGGGAATACTTCTCATGCATCCAAAATCCTTGAGCCAACCACTATGCCATTTGTGTCCACCATATCTACCTACTACATGGTATTTCTCCGCCATTCCAAAGTAAATTGCTTGAGTGCTACCTTTAAAATTCCATCATTCACCTTTACAATATATAGCTCATGGGACAAATAGCTTAAAAACTGTTGTGGTATTGAATATGTACTTATGCACTTTATCTCTTATTAAGTTGCTTGTTGTGCAATAACCATTTTTCTGGGGACGCCATCAACTATTTTTTGTTGAATATCATGTGAGTTGCTATGCATGTTCGTCTTGTCTGAAGTAAGGGAGATCTACCACCTTATGGTTAAGCATGCATATTGTTAGAGAAGAACATTGGGCCGCTAACTAAAGCCATGATCCATGGTGGAAGTTTCAGTTTTGGACATATATCCTCGATCTCATATGAGAATAATAATTGTTGCCACATGCTTATGCATTAAAGAGGAGTCCATTATCTGTTGTCTATGTTATCCCGGTATGGATGTCTAAGTTGAGAATAATCAATAGCGAGAAATCCAGTGCGAGCTTTCTCCTTAGACCTTTGTACAGGCGGCATAGAGGTACCCCATTGTGACACTTGGTTAAAACATGTGTATTGCGATGATCCGGTAGTCCAAGCTAATTAGGACAAGGTGCGGGCACTATTAGTATACTATGCATGAGGCTTGCAACTTGTAAGATATAATTTACATAACTCATATGCTTTATTACTACCGTTGACAAAATTGTTTCATGTTTTCAAAATCAAAGCTCTAGCACAAATATAGCAATCGATGCTTTTCCTCTATGGAGGACCATTCTTTTACTTTTATTATTGAGTCAGTTCACCTATTTCTCTCCACCTCAAGAAGCAAACACTTGTGTGAACTATGCATTGATTCCTACATACTTGCATATTGCACTTATTATATTACTCTATGTTGACAATATCCATGAGATATACATGTTACAAGTTGAAAGCAACCGCTGAAACTTAATCTTCCTTTGTGTTGCTTCAATACCTTTACTTTGATTTATTGCTTTATGAGTTAACTCTTATGCAAGACTTATTGATGCTTGTCTTGAAGTACTATTCATGAAAAGTCTTTGCTATATGATTCACTTGTTTACTCATGTCATATACATTGTTTTGATCGCTGCATTCACTACATATGCTTTACAAATAGTATGATCAAGGTTATGATGGCATGTCACTCCAGAAATTATCTTTGTTATCGTTTTACCTGCTCGGGACGAGCAGAACTAAGCTTGGGGATGCTGATACGTCTCCGACGTATCGATAATTTCTTGTGTTCCATGCCACATTATTGATGATATCTACATGTTTTATGCACACTTTATGCCACATTCCTGCATTTTCTAGAACTAACCTATTAACAAGATGCCGAAGAGCCAGTTGTTTTCTGCTGTTTTTGGTTTCAGAAATCCTAGTAACGAAATATTCTCGGAATTGGACGAAATCAACGCCCAGGGTCCTATTTTGCCACGAAGCTTCCAGAAGACCGAAGAGGAGACGAAGTGGGGCCACAAGGCGGCCAAACCCTAGGGCGGCGCGGCCTGGCCCTTGGCCGCGCCGACCTGTGGTGTGGGCCCCTCGTGTGGCCCCTGACCTGCCCTTCCGCCTACTTAAAGCCTCCATCGCGAAACCCCCAGTACCGAGAGCCACGATACGGAAAACCTTCCAGAGACGCCGCCGCCGCCAATCCCATCTCGAGGGATTCAGGAGATCGCCTCTGGCACCCTGCCGGAGAGGGGAATCATCTCCCGGAGGACTCTACGCCGCCATGGTCGCCTCCGGAGTGATGAGTGAGTAGTCTACCGCTGGAGTATGGGTCCATAGCAGTAGCTAGATGGTTGTCTTCTCCCCATTGTGCTTAATTGTCGGGTCTTGTGAGCTGCCGAACATGATCAAGATCATCTATCTGTAATTCTATATGTTGCGTTTGTTGGGATCCGATGAATAGAGAATACTTGTTATGTTGATTATCAATTTATGTCTATGTGTTGTTTATGATCTTGCATGCTCTCCGTTACTAGTAGATGCTCTGGCCAAGTAGATGCTTGTAACTCCAAGAGGGAGTATTTATGCTCGATAGTGGGTTCATGTCTCCGTGAATCTGGGGGAGTGACAGAAACCTCTAAGATTATGGATGTGCTGTTGCCACTAGGGATAAAACATTGGTGCTATGTTCAAGGATGTAGTTACTGATTACATTACGCGCAATACTTAATGCAATTGTCTGTTGTTAGCAACTTAATACTGGAGGGGGTTCGGATGATAACCTGAAGGTGGACTTTTTAGGCATAGATGCATGCTGGATAGCGATCTATGTACTTTGTCGTAATGCCCAATTAAATCTCACTATACTCATCATAATATGTATGTGCATGGTCATGCCCTCTTTATTTGTCAATTGCCCAACTGTAATTTGTTCACCCAACATGCTGTTTATCTTATGGGAGAGACACCTCTAGTGAACTGTGGACCCCGGTCCAATTCTCTATACTGAAATACAATCTACTGCAATACTTGTTCTACTGTTTTCTGCAAACAATCATCTTCCACACAATACGGTTAATCCTTTGTTACAGCAAGCCGGTGAGATTGACAACCTCACTGTTTCGTTGGGGCAAAGTACTTTGGTTGTGTTGTGCAGGTTCCACGTTGGCGCCGGAATCTCTGGTGTTGCGCCGCACTACATCCCGCCGCCATCAACCTTCAACGTGCTTCTTGACTCCTACTGGTTCGATTAAACCTTGGTTTCTTACTGAGGGAAACTTGCCGCTGTGCGCATCACACCTTCCTCTTGGGGTTCCCAACGGACGTGTCAACTACACGCATCAGGCGGCATCGCAACCGCCACCACCTAAGGTCCAGGACATGGCGCCACTTGATGGCAACGATGTAGATGATGATGATGACATTGATGCCTACATCAACACTGGCGCCTGCAGCCAAGATATGTACATGCCTCCTATGGATGAACAAGCCTTCCGCACTCACGGCGATCATCTTGGTCGTCCCACTACAGTCACGAAGCAGAGCCTGGTCTTCACGGGTTTTTCTCAAGACACTCCTCCGGAGGCTGGCAATCCAGCTCAAGTCAAGCCTGCTACCGTTTTCAGCCCTAACACGCTGCGTAAGACGATCATCGGGGAGCCACCCAAATCAACCCCAGCAACCTCAGAAGCACCACCAGCACCGACCCCAGCAGCACCCGAAGCACCACCATCAGCACCACCAGCACCCCTAGTAGGTCAGGTGAAGAAGGCAAGGAAGAGAGGAGCCAAGAAGGGCGCATCTTTGAGCCAGCCTACTCCTAAGAGGATCCGGGCCGATGACATGGTACCACCTACACCGGATGGCTTGCCCCGGTGTCATGAAGCTGGTAAACCGATACTGCCTCCGGACATGGAACACCTCGCAAGTGGACCAATGCTCCCTTTGCAGCACTCTATTAATTATGTAGAGAGCGTCCTTCTTACAGAAAAGGATCCAAATTACCCGGTGTTCTCGGTCAAGGTGCCGTCCGACCGGAACTTCGTCCATGAAGACCCCACGGATATCTTCTTCATAGCGTTCGAGGACGTCTTCAATCTATTACACTCGAAACGGCTCGACTATAACTTGGTCCGCCTATACGCGATCAATCTTCAGATGAAGATCAACAGAGAGAGACCCCGCCACATCGCGGTAGCGGATCCCTACTACATGCGCGATAGCCAGCTCCAGGACGGCTCAAGGACACGGACCAAGGCGGTGCGGTACCTCCAGAATTTCATGCTCATGTACAAAGAGAGCAACACCATTCTTCTGCCTGTCTTTCCCGAGTAAGTACACATCCGCTCACGGCCGTCGTAACTTATGCTTTCTTATATATTTATTCCATTGCCGATCATTTCCAACATTCCATTTCAATTGCATGTTTTGAGCAGGGACAAATACTGCACACTCATCATCCTAGATCCGAAGTGGTCACTAGCCCAGTATTTCGACTCGTCGAGTACGACGACGAAGAAAGACTACAAGAGAATAAGGGGTGTTCTCGATGAGGCTATCCTTGGCTACTCCAAAAATGGAGGCACCTTCGACAAGAATGGGCAATATATAGGCCGGACACTAAAAAGCTCGGGTTCAAGCACGTGATCGACTTCCATTGTATCAAGCAGCCACTGGCAGCATTAAGGAGGCCTTCTATGTTCTCCATCACCTTAAAGGGTTTGTCGAGTATGCAGAGATGATGTCTCTGCCACCTAGTAAGTGAGACCCCATTAAAATGTCGAGGCAAATCAATGATGATGATCTTAGAGAAGACTTCTATCGCATCCAAGATGTATCCAAGATGTATCAATGATGATGATCTTAGTAAAGCTCTCGGAAATTATCTTACAAGATGTATCCAACGCATCGGGGCTCTTACACCAACTCAGAGGGTTGTCTAAGAGGGATATCGAAGAACGCCTACATAGGCAGGGTGATGGAAGGACGTGGACGACGAAGGACTTGTACAAGCCGTTCCCGGAGCCACTCAAGAAGACGTCTCGTTGACCGAGGCCGGTGTGCCTAGCATTACTTTGAATCGATGGACAATTTGTACCGTGTTGTAAACTAAACTTGCTTAATTTTCTCGAAACGGTGGTCGTCGTTGTTGGACTTCAATTACTATTGTAGTTGTTATCGTTGAACCATATTACTTATGTGATACCGATGCTATATGTCTTTTAGGTTTATTATTATTTCCTTGCTTTAATTCTTGTGAATATTTATGCATGTGAACCCTCTAACTCTTTCCATTGCGTTATATACTAATATGCCTTGTGTCCATAGAGATGACGTACTACGTCGTGTTCGAGGGGCGGGTTCCAGGAGTGTACGAGGAGTGGGAGGAGTGCAAGAAACAGGTGCACAAGTTCAGCGGCAACTGCTACAAAGGGTACCCGACTAGACATGAGGCGGTTGCCAAGTGGAGGAAGCACCAAGCGAACAAGAGCAAGATGAAGACCTTCCTTGTGCTCTCGCTCTTGCTCACCATCGTCGCGGCGGTACTCTATTTCATCCTAGTGTAGGCGGCGGCCGGTGTCACTTCATTTGTATCTAGAGATGGTGAACTTAATTAATTTGCATAGATTATGAGTTGTATGGAGCTATATGTATAACTCGATCGGGCTCTAAGTAATGTGATGATGATGTGATGATTATATATGTCCATATTATATCTGTCTATATTATATCAGTATATACCTGTATACGGTGTATAAAACCAGTATAAAACCTGTATAATACACCAGGGAGCACAAAATCGAGTATACCTGTAGATTGTTCTATGGCGCACCAAAACATAATTCTGTGGCGCACCTATTTCTGTGGCGTAGCTATACCACATGCGCCACAGAACTACTTATTTTTGTGGCACACCAGTCACAGTGCGCCACAGAAACCTTAATTCTATGGCGCACGGCCAGGTGCGCCACAGAAACCTTATTTTTGTGGCGACGTTTCTGTGGCGCACCTCCCATGCGCCACAGAATCTCATTTCCGTGCGCCACTGATGAGGCTTTTCCTACTAGTGAATTAGATCGTAAGGACAGGGGGAGGAACCTTTGGTACTGTTGGGAGTGGCGACAGCTTGCGGACATGACTCCTGAAACGCTTCCTATTGGGTGCATTCCGAGTCTTAGTGGGCGGAGGCGGCGGCGCTGGAGATGGAGATGGAGATGGACTACGGATGTCGTGGTCGATGTCATACCCATGGGGTGATGGTGGCGACATGTGATCAGTCGGAGGAGGTGATGGTTGTTGGAGATATGCCCAAGAGGCAATAATAAAATGGTTATTATAATATATCTTTTAGTTTATGATAATGTTTACATACCATGCTATAATTGTATTAACCGAAACATTGATACATGTGTGTTATGTGAACAACAAGGAGTCCCTAGTAAGCCTCTTGTATAATTAGCTTGTTGATTAATAGATGATCATCGTTTCATGATCATGAACATTGGATGTTATTAATAACAAGGTTATGTCATTATGTGAATGATATAATGGACACACCCAATTAAGCGTAGCATAAGATCATGTCATTAAGTTATGTGCTATAAGCTTTCGATACATAGTTACCTAGTCCTTTCGACCATGAGATCATGTAAATCACTTATACCGGAAAGGTACTTTGATTACATCAAACACTACTGCGTAAATGGGTGGTTATAAAGGTGGGATTAAGTATCCGGAAAGTATGAGTTGAGGCATATGGATCAACAGTGGGATTTGTCCATCCCGATGACGGATAGATATACTCTGGGCCCTCTCGGTGGAATGTTGTCTAATAGCTTGCAAGCATATGAATGGTTCATAAGAGACCACATACCACGGTACGAGTAAAGAGTACTTGTCATGAGACGAGGTTGAACGAGGTATAGAGATACCGATGATCAAACCTCGGACAAGTAAAATATCGCGTGACAAAGGGAATCGGTATCATATGTAAATGGTTCAGTCGATCACTAAAGTCATCGTTGAATATGTGGGAGCCATTATGGATCTCCAGATCCCGCTATTGGTTATTGGTCGGAGAGAAGTATCAAACCATGTCTACATTGTTCGCGAACCGTAGGGTGACACACTTAAGGTTTGATGTCGTTTAAGTAGATATGGAATATGGAATGGAGTTTGAAGTTTTGTTCGGAGTCTCGGATGGGATCCAGGACATCACGAGGAGTTCCGGAATGGTCCGAAGAATAAGATTCATTTATAGGAAGTCATATTCCAAGTTTGGAAATGATCCGGTGCATTTATGGCAGGTTCTAGAAGGTTCTAGAAAAGTCCGGAAGAAAGGCACTATGGAAGGTGGAGTCCCGGAGGGA
Organism: Lolium perenne; assembly: GCF_019359855.2. Classification (NCBI taxonomy): domain Eukaryota; kingdom Viridiplantae; phylum Streptophyta; class Magnoliopsida; order Poales; family Poaceae; genus Lolium; species Lolium perenne. Next base: position 327,154,851 of record NC_067250.2, on the reverse strand, counting down.
CTCCACAAGCTTGGCCGGCCAAACCCTAAGGGAGGAGTCCCAGGTGGGCTCCACCTGAGGTGGCCAGCCACCCTCCCTCAAGGAAAGGTGGGAATCCCACCTAGAGTGGGACTCCCATCCTGAGTAGGTTTCCCACCAAAGGTAGGTTTTGGTGTTGGGGTCTTATTCAAAGACTTGGGATACAACTCTTGGGGCTTCCAGCTATATAATGAGGGGCATAGGGGAGGGGCCGGCTACACCAAGCCCTCCTAGGCCGCAGCCCCCAAGTGGCCGGCGCCCTAGACCCCCTCTCCCAAACCCTAGCGCTCCTCCTCCACCACATCTCCCGCATATGCTTAGCGAAGCTCCGCCGGAGATCTCCATCGACACCGCCACCACACCGTCGTGCTGCCGGGATTCCGAGGAGGATCTACTACTTCCACTGCCCGCTGGAACGGGGAGAAGGACGTCGTCTTCATCAACACCGAACGTGTGACCGAGTACGGAGGTGCTGCCCGATTGTGGCACCATCAAGATCTTCTACGCGCTTTTGAAAGCGGCAAGTGATCGTCTACCGCAGCAACAAGAGCCTCCTCTTGTAGGCTTTGGAAATCTTCAAGGGTTAGTCTCGTTCATCCCCTCGTTGCTCCCATCTTCTAGATTGCATCTTGGCTTGGATTGCGTTCTCGCGGTAGGAAATTTTTCGTTTTCTATGCTACGAATCCCTACAGTGGTATCAGAGCCGTGTCTATGCATAGATTGGTTGCACGAGTAGAACACAATTGTTTTGTGGGCGTTGATACTTTGTTATCTTTAGTTCGAGTACTTTGCATCTTTGTGGCATGGTGGGATGAAGCGGCTCGGGCTAACTTTACATGACCGCGTTCATGAGACTTGCTCCACGTTCGACATGCAACTTGTATTGCATAAGTGGCTTTGCGGGTGTCTGTCTCTCCCACCATGGTGAAGATTCAATTTACTCTTTCTATTCACAACACTAGTATCACCGTTGTGGTTCATGTTCGTAGGTAGATTGGATCTTACTCGAAAACCCTAAACCATGTAAAATATGCAAAAAAAAATTAGAGATGTCTAACTTGTTTTTGCAGGGTTTGGTGATGTGATATGGCCATGATGTGATGATGAATATGTATGAGATGATCATTATTGTATTGTAGCAACCGGCAGGAGCCTTATGGTTGTCTTTAAATTTCATGTTGAGTAGTATTTTAAAGTAGTTGTAATAGTTGCTACATGAGGTGAACAACCATGAAGACGGTGCCATGGACCTTGACGCTACGCCGACGATGATGGAGATCATGCCCGTTGATGATGGAGATCATGTCCGTGCTTTGGAGATGAAGATCGAAGGCGCCAAGACTAAAGGGCCATATCATATCACATATGAATTGCATGTGATGTTAATCCTTTATGCATCTTATTTTGCTTAGAACGCGACGGTAGCATTATAAGATGATCCCTCCCATTAATATCAAGATAATAAAGTGTTCTCCCCTCGTATGCACCATTGATATAGTTCATCGTTTCGAAGCATCTCGTGATGATCTGATGTGATAGACTCAACGTTCACATACAACGGGTGTAAGCCATGTTGCACACGCGGAATACTTGGGTTTGCTTGACGAGCCTAGCATGTACAGACATGGCCTCGGGACAACGGAAACCGAAAGGTTGAACCCGAGTCATATGGATGATATGATCAACATGTTGATGTTCACCATTGAAGCTACATCATCTCACGTGATGATCGGTTTTGGTGTAGTGGATTTGGATCGTGTACCACATAACAACTATGAGGGATGTTGTATTAAGTGGGAGTTCATTAGTAATTAGATTAAAACATGAACTAATTATCATAAACATAGTCTGAGTAGTATTTTGAATTAATTTTGTAGTATTGGCATCCGTTTTTCTGCCATGCGCTAGTCTTGTAATTGAGATAGAAATACTGTTAAAATCTGACAAGAAACTTTACGGACTGGTGCCGTATTGTTAAAGAATCAAGACATGATTAAGTCCTATTGCAAACTTTTAGTAAACCTCACATTGTTGATTCAAAGAGCTATGGTTTCAATTAGTACCTAAAGTTATCTTGTCTCCGTGAAACTTAAAGTTCAAATCTATTTGAAAAGTGAGGAGCTGAAAATTTAGTTTTCAGAAATAATCAAGGTATGAGATATATGTGATATCTAAGACCTTATTGCAAGATGATAGAATATAATTTGGTGAGACTACATAAACTCATAAGTTTTATGGGAATGTACGAAGGTTGAAGATGCAAGGCGTCCCAGTCCTCCAACTATTGGGGCACTAACGATATTCGCATATCCATGAAGTGATCGTCCTTAGTATGCACCGTTGCTAAGACTCGTCGTTTCGAAGCATCTCGTGATGATCGGGTGTTATAGATTCTACGTGTGCATACAACGGGTGCAAGCCAGTTCTGCACATGCAAATACTAAAGTTAAACTTTACGAGCCTAGCATGTACAGACATGGTCTCAGAAAGTCGTCATGATGAATAAAATTATGAGTGAAATTGTTCATCATATTACAAAGTTACTAATAGTGAAATCTAAAACACTTGTCATATGATGATCAACTTCAAAGTAAGAACCTCATGGTTATTGGTATTTGACCAATGGACCAAGAAGTTATTTGAAGGTGAAGTGTTTTTTGAGAATGAGGAAAGCTAAAAGAGAAACTACAAAAGATATTTTGGCAGAAAGAAAGAAAAGACTAGAAAGTCTAGCTCAGGTGTATATAAATGATATACATGTTATGGTTGTATTCCTAGTTAGGTCACACAATAAAATTCTTGGGTATTAGTACCATATTGGTTGGTATGAAGTGTCATACAAAACAACGCAATACAAGAATACAATGGCCTAAGTGACTGACAAGGAATATGATAAGAATGCACGTCTAGAACAAAAATAAAGTGTTATTATGTTCGTCGTTGGCATTCTATCTAGCCCTTAGAATTTATAATAAAGAACTTAATAATTGTTATTTTGCTCTGGTCAAATAAAAACAATCAGTTGTTCAAATTATGGCATTACTCCATGTACGATGGATAAGTTATTATAAATCTTAATGGTGAAACACACACACATAATACTGACGCTAAAATGCCATAAGGCAAATGATTTGAATTCCACTTATTTGTGGAACCGCCATTTAGGTCATGTTGGAAAGGAACGCATGAAGAAACTCCATGCAAATGGATTTTTGGAGTCATTTGATTTTTGAATCGTTTGGCACTTGCAAATCTTTTGTAAAAGAGAATGACTAAAATACCGTTCATAGGCCAAGTTTTGAACGGGCAACTAACTTAGTGGAAACATACATGATGATGTATATGGTTCACTGGGCATAGTTGTGTGCGGGAGATTCTTCTACTTCATGAAAACTTCAAACAATGAATTGAGTATATATATGTGGATATATTCGATAAGGAAGAAGTTTGAAACATTTGAATGGATTCAAATAAATTTCAGCATGAAGTGGAAATCATCGTAATAGAAAAGTCAAATATCTATGATTGGAGCATAGTGGAAATATTTGAATTACTAGTTTTAGCGAACATCTAAGAGAGTTATGAAATTGTTCTACAACTCACGTTTCTTGGAGTATCATAGTGATGATGGAGTATCCGAGAGATGTATCCAAACCTTGTTGGGTCAATGATGAGATAAAATATTGATGCCATTATATTTTTGTGGATTATGCTTTAGAGACTACCGCTTTTACACTCAATAGAGCATCATCATGATCCGTTGAAATGACACCATACAAGTTATGGCATGGGTATAAACCCTAATAGTCCTTTCTTTAAATTTTGGTCTAAGAGTTTACAACCAAAATCGAATGATTGTCTTTGTTGGTTATCTCAAAGAATTGATAGGGAATTCTTTCCACTATGAAGTAAAAGACAAAAGTGTTTGTTAATGTTACTTGCTTATTTCCAAGAAATTGTTTTCTAGCGAAGTATTTGAGTGGGAGGACAATAGAACTTGAAAAGGTTTATGAACCTGAGCATAATGATCAGAGTAGTGCAGCATCGGAAATTGGTTCCGGAAGCGGCCACGACGATCATGGCTCCCATGACTACAAAGTGTTTTAGCCATGGAGATCGAGTACATATTGAACCTTGTAAGTATGGTTTACTTTGTGATCAAATAAATGATTTGTGGACAAAGGATTGTTTTTGAACAATGATAAACCAACTACATACAAATAAATTATGATGGGCCCTGACTCCGTTAAAAATGGCATACGCCATGAAATCCAAGATAGATGAGTATTTTTTGAAAGTAAATGGATCTATAAAAATTAATGGACTTGGATGGAATATCCTTGAAGAAGCTCGGCTTGTCGAAAAGTTGTTTACGACAATATTCAAAGAGTTGACTATGATAAGATTAGATCTTCCGTAGCAATGCTTATAGTCTATGTGGATTATTCTAGTAATCGCTACATATTTATTTTATGAGATATGCTAGTAGGATGGCAAAATACATTACTTACCAGAAGTGTGTATTAAAGGTGTATACAAGATACAACCAAGAGTTTTGTTGGTCCGTGGAATACTAGATAGGTATACAAACTTCAATTGGATGAAGTGAGTATCACGGAGTTGGAATCTTCACCAGATGAAATAGTCAAAGAGTTTTTGATTTCATCAGAGAAGATGAAGAGGCTTGCATTTGCAAGAAATTAAGTGGGAGCGCTGAGACATACTTATAATACTTTATGTAGATGACATATAGTTGGTTATAAATGATGTAATTATATACTTGATTAAAAGGTTTCATTGAGAATTAACTTTAATGAAAGGATATGGACTGAAACATATTTAGTGTCAAGATCTATGAAGATAGATTAAAACACATAAATAAGTTTAAGTCAAAGTACATAGAATGGATATTGAAGTAGTTCAATATATAAATATTAAGAAGGTGTTCTTTTCATGCGAAGGTTTAACAAGACTTGAGTGTAATTGACACTCGATGAGTAAAAACACATGAGTGATTTTATTAATATGTACAAAATCAGATGTCCTATGCTCTAAAAAGTTAGGAGCATATACCAGAATGATTCATGTGATGATCATTCGACAGATAGTAAGAATATCCTTGAGTACTTTAGAAGAACTAAGGATATATATATATGTTTTTGTATGGGGTAATGACAAACAAATTGCTGTAAAGTGTTGCACCGATATTAGTTTGATCACATATAAAAATAAATTTCAATCTCAAATTAGGCTAAGTGTTGTTTAAAAGGTAGCACAATGAGATAGAAGTTGTATATGCTAGATTTAGATGAGTTCTAAATGTTGTGACGGATTCTACAAACGAAGGCAGATTATGTCATTGTTTTGACAATGACTGAGGATGTTAAGTCAAGAAGTTCTTTGAGAACTTGGTGTAGTTCCGATAGTGTCAGAACTTTGAAGCTATATTGTGTGTGACAATATTAGTGACTTATTTCAGACCGCGGAATTAAGGTTCCACCATAAGACCAAACATATTTAAATGCCGACTCATTTGGAAAATGAGTGATGCGTGAAAACGCAAATGAATTGCAAAATACATACGGTTCTGAGCATGTCAGGTCCGTTGACTAAAACCTCTCCCGTGATCAAAACATGATAAAGCACCGGAAGGCCAAGGTGTTATATCTTTACAAATGTAAACTAGATTATTGACTCTAGTGCAAGTGGGAGACTGTTGGAGATATGCCCAAGAGGCAATAATAAAATGGTTATTATAATATATCTTTTAGTTTATGATAATGTTTACATATCATGCTATAATTATATTAACCGAAACATTGATACATGTGTGTTATGTGAACAACAAGGAGTCCCTAGTAAGCCTCTTGTATAACTAGCTATTTGATTAATAGATGATCATCGTTTCATGATCATGAACATTTGATGTTATTAATAACAAGGTTATGTCATTATGTGAATGATATAATGGACACACCCAATTAAGCGTAGCATAAGATCACGTCATTAAGTTATTTGCTATAAGCTTTCGATACATAGTTACCAAGTCCTTTCGACCATGAGATCATGTAAATCACTTATACCGGAAAGGTACTTTGATTACATCAAACACCACTGCGTAAATGGGTGGTTATAAAGGTGGGATTAATTATCAGAAAAGTATGAGTTGAGGCATATGGATCAAGAGTGGGATTTTTCCATCCCGATGACGGATAGATATACTCTGGGCCCTCTCGGTGGAATGTCGTCTAATAGCTTGCAAGCATATGAATGGTTCATAAGAGACCACATACCACAGTACGAGTAAAGAGTACTTGTCATGAGACGAGGTTGAACGAGGTATAGAGATACCGATGATCAAACCTCGGACAAGTAAAATATCGCGTGACAAAGGGAATCGGTATCGTATGTAAATGGTTCGGTCGATCACTAAAGTCATCGTTGAATATGTGGGAGCCATTATGGATCTCCAGATCCCGCTATTGGTTATTGGTCGGAGAGAATTCTCAAACCATGTCTACATAGTTCGCGAACCGTAGGGTGACACACTTAAGGTTTGATGTCGTTTAAGTAGATATGGAATATGGAATGGAGTTCAAAGTTTTGTTCGGAGTCTCGGATGGGATCTAGAACATCACGAGGAGTTCCGGAATGATCCGGAGAATAAGATTCATATATAGGAAGTCGTATTCCAAGTTAGGAAATGATCCGGTGCATTTATGGCAGGTTCTAGAAGGTTCTAGAAAAGTCCCGAAGAAAGGCACTATGGAAGGTGGAGTCCCGGAGGGACTCCACAAGCTTGGCCGGCCAAACCCTAAGGGAGGAGTCCCAGGTGGGCTCCACCTGAGGTGGCCGGCCACCCTCCCTCAAGGAAAGGTGGGAATCCCTCCTAGAGTGGGACTCCCATCCTGAGTAGGTTTCCCACCAAAGGTAGGTTTTGGTGTTGGGGTCTTATTCGAAGACTTGGGATGCAACTCTTGGGGCTTCCACCTATATTATGAGGGGCATATGGGAGGGGTCGGCTACACCAAGCCCTCCTAGGCCGCAACCCCCAAGTGGTCGGCGCCCTAGACCCCCTCTCCCAAACCCTAGCGCTCCTCCTCCACCACATCTCCCGCATATGCTTAGCGAAGCTCCGCCAGAGATGTCCATCGACACCGCCACCACGCCGTCGTGCTGCCGGGATTCCGAGGAGGATCTACTACTTCCGCTGCCCGCTGGAACAGGGAGAAGGATGTCGTCTTCATCAACACCGAACGTGTGACCGAGTACGGAGGTGCTGCTCGATTGTGGCACCGTCAAGATCTTCTACGCGCTTTTGAAAGCGGCAAGTGATCGTCTACCGCAGCAATGAGAGCCTCCTCTTGTAGGCTTTGGAAATCTTCAAGGGTTAGTCTCGTTCATCCCCTCGTTGCTCCCATCTTCTAGATTGCATCTTGGCTTGGATTGCGTTCTCGCGGTAGGAATTTTTTTTTCTATGCTACGAATCCTTATAATGGTGGCCTTCGATCATTTGGAGGAGGTGATGGTGACCTGGTGGGACGACTAGTAGAGGTTACCATGCCTGGCAGCCTGATGTTCTTCTTTTCCCAGAGAATGATTTCTCCCAACACCTCTCTGAGTGTAACCCCCATCACCTCTAGGGATTTCGAGCTCCAATGTCTCCCACGACGGTACAACTGAATCCACCGCGACACAAGCATAGCCAGCTGGAATCTGACTGCCATGCCATATTGCCGGCTCACCTTCAGGTCCTAATGCAAGTAAGACATAGCCGACCGCCACCTTAACAGACATGTTCCTGAACACCTCAGGGAGATCACAAGGTGTTTGCTCCTTGATTCCATCCAAGGGGTCGCCAGGACCGCCATCTATCATCCGTGTAGGCGGGGCCTCCGAGTCGGCCACGCTGCTGTCTTGTCGCTGAGATATGCCGGCGGTATTATCTGGCTGGCGCTGTCCTTTAAGTTCATTAATCTCCCGCTACTGCTGCTGAATCTCCCGCTTCTGCTGGTCTAGTTGCCGTTGGAACTCAGCCATCCGGTCATTCTGCACCTCCACCTCGCGTTTGTTTGCTCTCACTCGGCTTCTATAAGTCTCCGCGTCATTCAAAAACCCAAGCGCCATGGAACACTAGGGCCGAAGCCTCTTGTTCGTCCTCCCTTTTCAGGATTACCGAGGACAAGCGTCAGCAAGTCTTTCTCTCTATCGGGAGCAAACTTCAATTTTCTCGCTTTAATATCAGCTGTCACTTCAATCCATTTTCCCTGGGTACCCTAACCTTGCTGTCACTTTCAACAAGGTTCCCTGTCTTCATGTCATACTCACAGCCATGCCCAAGGAACCAATTTCAAGCCCTAATGTCTCATCCTTCTTGCTCTGGTTCTGGAGTGATCCCATTCAACTTCATCTTAGCCTCTTGTGCATCCCACTTAGGCATGGCTACTTCGTAGCCCCCTCGGCCCGTATGATGGTGATATTTCTTTTCGCTTGCATTCTTCTTGTTTTTCTTTGATGGGTTCACAGCCTCCTCTAATTCTTTGTACTGCACAAATTCCTCCCAGTTATGCTCCTGCTTCGCTAGATAGTTTTCGAATAATGGAGGCTTCTTCTCGGCCTTATAAGCTCACCATAACCGGTTCTTATACGCCCGGAAAAGTTCCCCCATCTTCTTAAGAGTCCATTTCTTCACTAGCGCCCTCTGCTTGGCATTCTCAGACTCCGATCCCAAATCTGGCAAAGTGAAATGTGCCATGAGGTCGTCAAAAAGTGTGTCTTTGTACCTATCGGCAACCTGACTTTCGGACACATTCTTGGTCTTGTTCCATTCTCTAATAGTGATCGGGAGACGATCTCTAACCAGAACTCCACACTGATTATTAAATGTCACTCTGACACTCGTGGGTGCCACTGGTTGGCCTTTCGGTGATATAGCTTCAATTGTGAAGTGGTCTTTTTTGGTCAACTTCTTTGTCGGGCCTCGTTTCTCCAACTTATCTTCGGAGGCCTAAGAGAATAAAAATTAATTAATTTATATACATATGTAAATATAGAATTCCATTAATGCCTCAACTGATCGTATACCTCGTCATGACCGGAGCCGTCGGCTTCTCCATCACCGGAGCCATCGGCTTCTCCATCATCGGAGCCATCGGCTTCTCCATCACCGGAGCCGTCGGCTTCTCCATCACTGGAGCCGCGGGCTTCTCCATCACCGGAACCGTGGGCTTCTCCATCACCGGATTCGCGGTCTTCCCGGTCGGCTTCTGGACCATCGCGGATTATGTTCTTGAAAATGTCTTCCTGTTCCAAGTCCCGATGGATTTCGAATGGATCCATTGTTTCTGCAAAAAATTAAATCGATAAGTACATGTTCTAACCCTAACACGAGAGGGAGAGGGTGTCGGCGACGCGTGTTTGCGAGAGGGAGAGGGTGTCGGCGACACGTGTTTGCGAGAGGGAGAGGGTGTCGGCGACGCGTGTTTGCGAGAGGGGGAGGGTGTCGCGACGGGTTTTTGCGAGGGGGAGGAGGGGGTCGGCGTCGGTTGTTTGCGAGAGGGAGAGGGTATCGGCGTCGGTTGTTTACGAGAGGGAGAGGGGTGTCGGCGGGTGTTTGCGTCGGTTGTTTACTAGCTAACTAATACAAAATTTAAACTAACTTTAAAACTAGCTAATTACTAATACAAAATTTAAATTAATACAAAATTTGAACTAACTAACTACAAAATTTGAATTAACTAACTACAAAAATTTAAACTAACTAACTAATACTAAATTTAAACTAGCTAATTAATTACTAATAGATAATTTTAACTAATACATAGAAAACTTACAAAATTTAAAATAACTAACTATACATATACTAAATTTAAACTAGCTAACTTAATTAACTAATTAACTAATAATATTACAAAAAAGTAAAAAAACAAAGATGGCCGGGGGCGCCAGTGGCGGCTACCTCGCAGATGCGCAGCGGCGCGGCAGAGGGAGGAGGTGCGCGGCGAGGAGGGTGGCGCGCAGAGGGCTCCCGCGCGGAGGCACTGGCGGCGGTGCGCAGAGGGCTCCCGCGGAGGCGCCGGCGAGGAGGGCGGCGAGGAGGGCGGCGAGGAGGCGTGCGGCGAAGAGGGCGGCGAGGAGGCGCGCGGCAAGGAGGGCGGCATCGGCAGAGGAGTGCGTGGCGGCGTCGGCGGCGAAATCCGACAGCCTGACGGCATGGTCTAGGGTTTGGCCTTCGTCGTCGCGGGTTGTGCGTCGGCCCACGACGCGCGGCGCCTTTATACCTACTCCCTTTTGTCGCGGGTGGTGGGACGACCCGTGATAAAGTGTCTCTTTGTCGCGGGTCGTGCCACCACCCGCGACAAAAGGGGGGGTCTTTTATCGCGGGTCGTGGCACGACCCGCGACAAAAGGGGGTGGGGGCTGATCCGCGGCGTCTGCATCCAACGGATCCGGCCGTTTGAATCCAACGGCATGGAGCCGTTGGACGCGGATCAGCCCCTGGAGCCGTTTTTTTCTGTTTTATAAATAAACCTTTATTATCTATTTTAACTTAATAAAAACTATTATTTCAATAACTTTTAAATGGTAACTCAAATAGAAAAGTTTTATATATGAAAATTGATCAGAAAAATCCAATGAACATGAATATGACATCCATATAACTATTTGCATCTCGCATCATATCAAACATTGATATTCGTGTATGTTTCACCCCTAATGATATGCGGAGTGACACCGAGTAAGGTTTCCCCGTGCCACGTGTCACCGCCGCTTCCACGTGCCTCGCACCGTCGCTGCCAGCGTGCGATGTGTGTAGCCGTGGCTTACACGTGCCTCGCCACGTGTCGCCGTCACTTCCACGTGCCTTGCCCCGTCGCAGCCGGCATGCGACGTGTGTAGTCGTGGCTTACACGTGCGGGCGCAACCACACGTCGCCACTGCCTCCGGTCATTCATCTCCGGGATGCGTCCAAGTCATCGAGGGTCGCCCGGTTTCCGTGGCGTTCGTGTGCGTCCGAGCGGTAGGTTCTATGCTGAGATACGCGCCGGTGGCTTCCGTCTCACCCTCGGCATGTACAACACGCCGGAGCTGGCGGCGCGCGCTTACGACGCGGCGGCGTGGCACTTTCGGCGGCCACGACGCGACATGAACTTCCCGGATGTTGAATCGCTAGAGGAGGTGGAGTTCCTCGCGCTAGCGCCGTGCCTCGTCGACGACGAGGACCGTCGCCGGCACCGCCAGGTGCAGCGCAGGATCGCCATCGCCGAGCACGATGAGCAGTTGATGCGCCAGTGGAGGGCGCAGTTCCCCAACGACGTCGACAAAACCGATGCATTCTTCGCTGACCTTAGGGCACAACGCAGGTCCAATAGGCGCCACCGTCGGGCCGTCGCCGAGTTCGAGCTCGAGAACCCGAATACAACTTGGACCGAAAACGACCCTCGGTGGGATGACATTTGGACGGAGACAACCTCCGACGACGAGAAGAGACTAGACTAGTCATTTATCTATTTTTATTGTAATTTCAATAAAGTCGTTGTCGGTTCTATTAGTTTAAATTTAGTTTATAAAGTCGTTGTCGGTTGTTTTTGTTCAATAAAGTGGTTGACACGAGATTTTATTACGATTGAACTGGAATTAAAGTACAGAGCTCAACTGAAAATTAAGATACATGGCCAGATTCGAATGTTGGAGCCATTCAGTCATAGTCGTGCCTAGCCCTATAATAGTCCCCACTGTAGTCATCATAGTCACCGACGTCATCGTCGCTAGCATCGGGGTTGCGGTTGTCGAACCTCGGCGGGTGAGCACGCGTGGGCTGGGATTGAGGTTAGCGCAGGCGGGGGCCACGGTAGGCCATGACGCTCTGGAGAGTCCGGCCACGCCACCATAGCCGACGGCCGGCCTCGTTGAAGTTCGAAGGAGGCGGGCCGTCCTCCTCGTACCTGGCAACCGCCCTCTCACGCAGATTGATGAAGAAGCTATACCAAGTCGGGCTGTAGTCGGGATGCCACTGGGGATTCCTCCGCTGCTCAGGCGTGAGCTCGAAATAGTAGTGGTTCGTGATGGCCATCTCGCGTGGCACACTGATGTCTACTTCCCCCTCCTTTTCCTGTAGACAGTGTTGGGCCTCCAAGAGCAGAGGTTTGTAGAACAGCAGCAAGTTTTCCCTTAAGTGGATCACCCAAGGTTTATCGAACTCAGGGAGGAAGAGGTCGAAGATATCCCTCTCATGCAACCCTGCAACCACAAAGCAAGAAGTCTCTTGTGTCCCCAACACACCTAATAGGTGCACTAGTTCGGCGAAGAGATAGTGAAATACAGGTGGTATGAATATATATGAGCAGTAGCAACGGTGCCAGAAAATAGCTTGCTGGCGTGTAGTTGATGGTGGTAGTATTGCAGCAGTAGTAACACAGTGAAACAAGAAACAAGCGATAGTAACGCAGCAGTATTTAGGAACAAGGCCTAGGGATTACACTTTCACTAGTGGACACTCTCAACATTGATCACATAACAGAATAGATAAATGCATACTCTACACTTTTGTTGGATGATGAACGCATTGCGTAGGATTACACGAACCCTCAATGCCGGAGTTAACGAGCTCCACAATTATGTTCATATTTTGGTAACCTTATAGTGTAAGATAGATCAAAAGACTAAACCAAGTACTAACATAGCATGCACACTGTCACCTTCATGCATATGTAGGAGGAATAGATCACATCAATATTATCATAGCAATAGTTAACTTCGCAATCTACAAGAGATCATGATCATAGCATAAACCAAGTACTAACACGGTGCACACACTGTCACCTTTACACACGTGCAGGAGGAATAGAACTACTTTAATAACTTTGCTAGAGTAGCACATAGATAGATTGTGATACAAAATCATATGAATCTCAATCATGTAAAGCAGCTCATGAGATTATTGTATTGAGGTACATGGGAGAGAGATGAACCACATAGCTACCGGTACAGCCCCAAGCCTCGATGGAGAACTACTCCCTCCTCATGGGAGCAGCGATGGCGGTGAAGATGGCGGTGAAGACGGCGGTGGAGATGGCTCCGGGGGCAATTCCCCGTCCGGCAGGTGCCGAAACAGAGTTCGTCCCCCGAATTGGAGTTTCGCGATGGCGGCGGCGCCCCTGGAGTCTTTCTGGAGTTTCGTCAATTGGTGTCGAAGTTTTAGGTCACGACGGCTTAAATAGGCGAAGAGTCGGAGTCGGAGGGGCCACGGGCTGCCCAAACCATAGGGGGGCGCCCCCCCTGGCCGCGCCGGGGTGTGGTTTGGTGGCCCTGTCCCCCTTCTCTGGCGGTTCTCGTGTGTTCTGGATGCTTCCGGTGAAAATAGGAACCTGGGCGTTGATTTCGTCCGATTCCGAGAATATTTCGTTACTAGGATTTCTGAAACCAAAAACAGCAGAAAACAGGAACTGGCACTTCGGCATCTTGTTAATAGGTTAGTTCCAGAAAATGCACGAATATGACATAAAGTGTGCATAAAACATGTAGATAACATCAATAATGTGGCATGGAACATAAGAAATTATCGATACGTCGGAGACGTATCAGCATCCCCAAGCTTAGTTCTGCTCGTCCCGAGCAGGTAAAATGATAACACAGATAATTTCTGGAGTGACATGCCATCATAACCTTGATCATACTATTTGTAAAGCATATGTAGTGAATGCAGCGATCAAAACAATGTATATGACATGAGTAAACAAGTGAATCATAAAGCAAAGACTTTTCATGAATAGCACTTCAAGACAAGTATCAATTAAGTCTTGCATAAGAGTTAACTCATAAAGCAATAATTCAAAGTAAAGGCATTGAAGCAACACAAAAGAAGATTAAGTTTTAGCGGTTGCTTTCAACTTGTAACATGTATATCTCATGGATATTGTCAACATAGAGTAATATAATAAGTGCAATAAGCAAATATGTAGGAATCAATGCACAGTTCACACAAGTGTTTGCTTCTTGAGGTGGAGAGAAATAGGTGAACTGACTCAACATTGAAAGTAAAAGAATGGTCCTCCATAGAGGAAAAGCATCGATTGCTATATTTGTGCTAGAGCTTTGATTTTGAAAACATGAAACAATTTTGTCAACGGTAGTAATAAAGCATATGTATCATGTAAATTATATCTTACAAGTTGCAAGCCTCATGCATAGTGTACTAATAGTGCCCGCACCTTGTCCTAATTAGCTTGGACTACCGGATCATCACAATGCACATGTTTTTACCAAGTGTCACAAAGGGGTACCTCTATGCCGCCTGTACAAAGGTCTAAGGAGAAAGCTCGCATTGGATTTCTCGCTATTGATTATTCTTCAACTTAGACATCCATACCGGGACAACATAGACAACAGATAATGGACTCCTCTTTTATGCATAAGCATGTAACAACAATTAATAATTTTCTCATTTGAGATTGAGGATATATGTCCAAAACTGAAACTTCCACCATGGATCATGGCTTTAGTTAGCGGCCCAATGTTCTTCTCTAACAATATGCATGCTTAACCATAAGGCGGTAGATCTCTCTTACTTCAGACAAGACGGACATGCATAGCAACTCACATGAAATTCAACAAAGAGTAGTTGATGGCGTCCCCAGTGAACATGGTTATCGCACAACAAGCAACTTAATAAGAGATAAAGTGCATAATTACATATTCAATACCACAATAGTTTTTAAGCTATCTGTCCCATGAGCTATATATTGCAAAGGTGAATGATGGAATTTTAAAGGTAGCACTCAAGCAATTTACTTTGGAATGGCGGAAAATACCATGTAGTAGGTAGGTATGGTGGACACAAATGGCATAGTGGTTGGCTCAAGTATTTTGGATGCATGAGAAGTATTCCCTCTCGATACAAGGTTTAGGCTAGCAAGGCTTATTTGAAACAAACACAAGGATGAACCGGTGCAGCAAAACTCACATAAAAGACATATTGTAAACATTATAAGACTCTACACCGTCTTCCTTGTTGTTCAAACTCAATACTAGAAATTATCTAGACCTTAGAGAGACCAAATATGCAAACCAAATTTTAGCATGCTCTATGTATTTCTTCATTAATAGGTGCAAAGTATATGATGCAAGAGCTTAAACATGAGCACAACAATTGCCAAGTATCACATTACCCAAGACATTATAGCAATTACTACATGTATCATTTTCCAATTCCAACCATATAACAATTTAACGAAGAAGAAACTTCGCCATGAATACTATGAGTAAAGCCTAAGGACATACTTGTCCATATGCTACAGCGGAGCGTGTCTCTCTCCCATACAGTGAATGCTAGGATCCATTTTATTCAAACAAAACAAAAAACAAAAACAAACCGACGCTCCAAGAAAAGCACATAAGATGTGATGGAATAAAAATATAGTTTCAGGGGAGGAACCTGATAATGTTGTCGATGAAGAAGGGGATGCCTTGGGCATCCCCAAGCTTAGACGCTTGAGTCTTCTTAGAATATGCAGGGGTGAACCACCGGGGCATCCCCAAGCTTAGAGCTTTCACTCTCCTTGATCATGTTGCATCATACTCCTCTCTTGATCCTTGAAAACTTCCTCCACACCAAACTCGAAACAACTCATTAGAGGGTTAGTGCACAATAAAAATTAACATATTCAGAGGTGACACAATCATTCTTAACACTTCTGGACATTGCATAATGCTACTGGACATTAGTGGATCAAAGAAATTCATCCAACATAGCAAAAGAGGCAATGCGAAATAAAAGGCAGAATCTGTCAAAACAGAACAGTTCGTATTGACGAATTTTAAAATGGCACCATACTTGCTCAAATGAAAATGCCCAAATTGAATGAAAGTTGCGTACATATCTGGGGATCATGCACGTAAATTGGCTTAATTTTCTGAGCTACCTACAGGGAGGTAGACCCAGATTCGTGACAGCAAAGAAATCTGGAACTGCGCAGTAATCCAAATCTAGTACTTACTTTACTATCAAAGACTTTACTTGGCACAACAAAACACTAAACTAAGATAAGGAGAGGTTACTACAGTAGTAAACAACTTCCAAGACACAAATATAAAACAAAGTACTGTAGCAAAATAACACATGGGTTATCTCCCAAGAAGTTCTTTCTTTATAGCCATTAAGATGGGCTCAGCAGTTTTAATGATCCACTCGTAGGAAATAGTATTCGAAGCAAAAGAGAGCTTCAAGAGGCAAATTCAAAACAAATTTAAGTCTAACATGCTTCCTATGAAGAGGAATCTTGTACACAAATGAATTCATGAAGAACAAAGTGACAAGCATAAGAGGATAAAACACGAGTAACTTCAAGATTCTCAACATAAAGAGGGGAAACTTAATATTATTAAGATGCATACAACCATATTTCCCTCTCTCATAATAACTTTCAGTAGCATCATTGATGAAATCCACAATATACCCATCACTTAAAACATTCTTATCATGGTTCATATGCATAGAAGTATCATTAAATTTGGCATAAGAAGAGTTATTCTCATTAATAGTAATTGGAGCAAGATTATTATCAAGAATTTGAACATGGTAAACAAGTTGTATATTAAGGGAATTGTTTTTGGTAACCCAATCATGACTATGACAAGTTTCATAAGGATAGTTAGAACCTATATCATAGCATTCTTTATAATAATCATCAAAGATTGGAGGCACAGTGTCATCATAAGAAATAGAATAGTTATCTTTCACAGTCGGTTTATCTGTGTCCACACCATCATTGTTATTGGAAGGAGATGCATCAAGAACATAATGACCAGTAGCAAAAGGATTTTCAAACACCTCTTCCCCAAGCTTAGAGCTTTCTATATCATTATGGGAGGAAGCATGGATAGCACTGACACTATGGCAATTATTATCATCATCATTTTCAGAATTAGTTTCCCAGAGATTTGCAATATCAAAAGTAGTGCGCTCATTCAAATCATGATTGCTAATATATGTAAAGGGCATAGGAAGATCATCGTATTCAGATTCATTATCACAATAATCATTAGGAGCAACATACTTACGGTTACTTAGCGTTATCTCATTCACGAGGGGATACGCCGTTACCTCTTTCTTTTTATTCTCCTTCTTCTTCTTCTTCTTCTTCTTCGTTCCCTTCTTCTTCTTCTTCTCTTCCTTCTCCTCGTTCCCTTCTTTAGGAGGAAGAGGCTTGAAGGGTAGCTTGTCCGCATAACCTGATTTATTTTCAGAAACAATAGAAGAAACTTGGGAGGACCCCTCCTTTTCATTAATTAGTTGAAAACACACAGCGGTCCTATCATATTTTGGCAAGGTGTCATCTTCTAAAATATTTTGTATGTAAGTATTTGTATGGCTATTATCAATGCAATAAGAAAAACACCCATGCAGGACATCATCAATATCAAGATCACTCATATGTAACAAAGAGATTTTTCTCGACAGTTCTTCACACCCCAAAAATAAAGTAAGTTCATCATGCTGATTAGGAGTAATTTCATCATCACAATACAAATTTGCAGCACTCATTGGGTTCAAATTATCATTGTAGGAGCATTGAAAATTAAAATGACCCACTTCATGGCAAACTTCACAAATAAAAGGATAGAGGGCACAAACTTTTTTACCAAGATCATCTAGAGCCCTAAACCACTTTCTAGTTTTTTCATTAATATGATGGATGCAATATTCATCTTCGATTTGATTAATTCCACAAGGTCTATGCATTCCACAAAAATTAACATGCTTATAAGAAATAGCATTCTTAGGAGTTTGAGCATGCTCATTGCAATAATTAACAACAATTTCATTCTTCATGCAAGCCTCTTTAAAAGGTTCATGATACTTATCAAAATTCTTTTTAGGCAATTCAAAATGGGAAGCAAAGGCTTTATAAAGATTTGCAGCAATTTGAGAGTCAAGACCATAAGTAGCACTCATATTTCGAAATTCATCGGTATCCATAAAAACTTCAATGCATTCATAATCATAATTTATACCTGACTCTTTACCTTCATTGTTCTCCCATCCTTCAGCGTTGTCCTCAATCCGATCAAGAAGATCCCACCTAGCTTCAACCTCTTTGCTTGTGAAAGATCCTTCCGAACACGCGTCCAGATAGTCCTTGTGTTGTCAACAGCGGAAAATAGCTTGGTAGCCGAGGTCCGGAGTGTGAGTACCTTTTACCTTTCCTCCCCGGCAACGGCGCCAGAAAATAGCTTGATGTCTACTTCCCCCTCCTTTTCCTGTAGACAGTGTTGGGCCTCCAAGAGCAGAGGTTTGTAGAACAGCAGCAAGTTTTCCCTTAAGTGGATCACCCAAGGTTTATCGAACTCAGGGAGGAAGAGGTCAAAGATATCCCTCTCATGCAACCCTGCAACCACAAAGCAAGAAGTCTCTTGTGTCCCCAACACACCTAATAGGTGCACTAGTTCAGCGAAGAGATAGTGAAATACAGGTGGTATGAATATATATGAGCAGTAGCAACGGTGCCAGAAAATAGCTTGCTGGCATGTAGTTGATGGTGGTAGTATTGCAGCAGTAGTAACACAGTGAAACAAGAACAAGCGTAGTAACGCAGCAGTATTTAGGAACAAGGCCTAGGGATTACACTTTCACTAGTGGACACTCTCAACATTGATCACATAACAGAATAGATAAATGCATACTCTACACTTTTGTTGGATGATGAACGCATTGCGTAGGATTACACGAACCCTCAATGCCGGAGTTAACGAGCTCCACAATTATGTTCATATTTTGGTAACCTTATAGTGTAAGATAGATCAAAAGACTAAACCAAGTACTAACATAGCATGCACACTGTCACCTTCATGCATATGTAGGAGGAATAGATCACATCAATATTATCATAGCAATAGTTAACTTCGCAATCTACAAGAGATCATGATCATAGCATAAACCAAGTACTAACACGGTGCACACACTGCCACCTTTACACACGTGCAGGAGGAATAGAACTACTTTAATAACTTTGCTAGAGTAGCACATAGATAGATTGTGATACAAACTCATATGAATCTCAATCATGTAAAGCAGCTCATGAGATTATTGTATTGAGGTACATGGGAGAGAGATGAACCACATAGCTACCGGTACAGCCCCGAGCCTCGATGGAGAACTACTCCCTCCTCATGGGAGCAGCGATGGCGGTGAAGATGGCGGTGAAGACGGCGGTGGAGATGGCTCCGGGGGCAATTCCCCGTCCCGGCAGGGTGCCGAAACAGAGTTCTGTCCCCCGAATTGGAGTTTCGCGATGGCGGCGGCGCCCCTGGAGTCTTTCTGGAGTTTCGTCAATTGGTGTCGAAGTTTTAGGTCACGACGGCTTAAATAGGCGAAGAGTCGGAGTCGGAGGGGCCACGGGCTGCCCAAACCATAGGGGGGCGCCCCCCCCCCCCCTGGCCGCGCCGGGGTGTGGTTTGGTGGCCCTGTCCCCCTTCTCTGGCGGTTCTCGTGTGTTCTGGATGCTTCCGGTGAAAATAGGAACCTGGGCGTTGATTTCGTCCGATTCCGAGAATATTTCGTTACTAGGATTTCTGAAACCAAAAACAGCAGAAAACAGGAACTGGCACTTCGGCATCTTGTTAATAGGTTAGTTCCAGAAAATGCACGAATATGACATAAAGTGTGCATAAAACATGTAGATAATATCAATAATGTGGCATGGAACATAAGAAATTATCGATACGTCGGAGACGTATCACACACCTAGAGGGATAGGAGGGACCAGTACGCCTCTGACTCTCAGCAACCAGCCGGTCGGGACACGGTAGCCTGGCGGGCAGGGGTAGTTCGAGGCGCAAAGCGCCTCCGCCTCCCGGGGTGTTAGACATACGATGGAAGCCATGGGAGAGAGTGATGAGGTTTGCAGATATGAGTCTACATGTGATATGTAAATGGAGGCCAAGCCTACATATATATAGTGGAAAAATGGCGGGAAGACGGAGGCGGGAACGCGGGAAGAAAATAGGCGGGAACGCAGTGGCGCGCGAAACTTTCATCCCGGGTGGAGGCTCAAACCGGGACAAAAGACTGGGGGAGGCTTATCTAGGAGGGCCTTATATGGGGGGCTGACGTGCGGGTAACCTTTTGTCATGGCTTGTGGGTGCAACCGGGCTAAAGCTGTCGGCAGGATAAGGATGTGTTGGTAACCTTTTGTCACGGTTGGTGGGTGCAACCGGGACTAAAGCTGTCGGCAGGATAAGGACGCGTGGGTGGATGCACTGCTCGATGAGATAAAGCATGTAGCGCACGATGCCCTGTCGAAGGAACAAGACAAAGTAGAAGCGGTGCCGTGCCTATAAAAGGAGCATCGATACGCCTTGCCAAGCAGATAAACAAGCAAGCACAGTTTCATTCCCATGGATGAAGGAAAGGGTTGGGAAATCTCCCGTTGCGTAGCTTCTCGAAGATGTCGTTGGTGCACACGCCCTACGGCATCTTCGGAAGCTGCTCCTCGGAAAAAATTCCCTGCAAGCCCGTGAAAGACTCCGTCTCCTCTAACAGTGTTGGGGAAAGGGTTCTCATTATTACATAAATGTAGAGATTGTCTTGGGAACTATATATGAAGAATACATTATTACATCACCATCTACTGTTGTGATCTTCTACGCCGTAGCCATGGAGAATCTTTATCATTTAGCAAGATGCTTGGGTCAATTTTCACCGTGAAGGGCGGAATTTCTTTAAACTTATTATAATCTTCTGACATGTCTGTCTTGTCATCCACTCCCACGATGTTTCTTTTCCCCGAAAGAACTATGTGGCGCTTTGGCTCCTCGGTTGATGTATTCTTTTGTTGATTTCTTTTTCTCGATTTGCTAGACATGTCCTTCACGTAGAAAACTTGAGCCACCTCGTTGGCTAGGACAAATGGCTCGTCCATGTACGCAAGATTGTTGGGATCCACTGTTGTCATACCGTACTTATCGTCTACCTGTACACCGCTGAGCTTCACCCATTTGCACCGAAACAAAGAGACCTTAAAAGTGGGTCCATAGTCAAGTTCCCATATCTCCTCTACGTATCCATAATATGTGGTGGTCTGCCCATTCTCGTCTTTTGCATCGAAGCGGACACCACTGTTTTGGTCGGTGCTCTTTTTATCTTGGTCGATCGTGTAAAATGTATTCCCATTTATCTCGTACCCTTGGAATGTACATATGTTTGAATATGGTAACCTGGCCAACAAGTACAGCTGCTCACAACAGTGGTGTCACTCATGAGAAGTCTTTGCAACCAACTGCCGAAGGTATTCATGTGTTCACGTGTAATCAATGAATCGGGCTTGCCCGGGTTTATTTTTCGTAAAACATTCTTATGTTTCTCGATGTACGGAGCCACCAAGCTGGAACTGTATAGAACTGTGTAGTGTGCTTGATTGAAAGAAATCTTGTCCCTGCACACTGTTGCTTTCCTTCCTAGTGTGCCTTTTCCAGTCAGCCTCCCCTCATACCGAGATTCAGGAACACCAATCAGCTTAAGGTCAGGAATAAAGTCAACACAAAACTCAATGACCTCCTCAATTCCGTAGCCCTTTGAGATACTTCCTTCCAGCCTAGCTCGGTTATGAACATATTTCTTTAAAACTCCCATGAACCTCTCGAAGGGGAACATATTGTGTAGAAATACAGGATCGAGAATTCTAATCTCTTCAACTAGGTGAACGAGGAGGTGCGTCATAATATTGAAGAAGGATGGTGGGAACAACAACTCGAAGCTGACAAGACATTCCACCACATCTTCCTGTAATCCTGACAAAGTTTCTGGATCCATTACCTTCTGAGAAATTGCGTTGAGGAATGCACATATCTTCACAATGGCTAGTCGAACATTTTCTGGTAGAAGTCCCCTCAATGCAACCGAAAGCAATCATGTCATAAGCACGTGGCAGTCATGGGACTTTAGGTTATGGAATTTTTTTCTCCTTCATATTTACTATTCCCTTTATATTCGACGAGAAACCAGACGGAACCTTGATACTGAATAGGGCTTCAAAAAAAGATCTCCTTCTCTTGTTTGGTAAGAGTGTAGCTGGTAGGCCCTTCAAACTTCCCTGGATGATTGCCGTTTCGTCCTTTATGACGTTCCTGGTCCTCCCGTGCTTCTGTTGTATCTTTTGTCTTCCCATACACGCCCAGGAAACCTAGAATATTCACACAAAGATTCTTGGTCAGGTGCATCACGTCGATTGCAGAGCGGACTTCCAGGACTTTCCAATATTCTAGCTCCCAAAAAATAGATTTCTTCTTCCACATGGGCGCGTGTCCGTCAGCGTCTTTCGGAACAGGTCGACTGCCTGGACCCTTTCCAAAGATAACATTTAAATCCTTGACCATGTCAAATATATCAGCACCACTACGGGGGACAGGCTTCAGATGGCGGTCTGCCTCGCCATCGAAATGCTTGCCTTTTTTCCTTAAGGGATGCTTGCACGGAAGGAAACAGTGATTGTACGGGTACACAACTTTTCTGCTTTTTCCCAAATATTTACTTTCAGTCTCATCTAAACAGTGTGTGCATGCATTGTATCCTTTGTTCGTCTGTCCTGAAATGTTACTAAGAGCACGCCAATCTTTGATGGCTACGAATAGCAACGCTCGCAGGTCAAATTCTTGCTCGGTGTGCTCATCCCACACACGTACACCTGGTTTGGCCCACAACTCCAAAAGTTCATCAACTAATGGCCTTAGGTACACATCAATGTCATTGCCGGGTTGCTTTGGGCCTTGGATAAGCACGGCATTATAATGAACTTCCGCTTCATGCACAACCAAGGAGGAAGGTTGTAGATACATAAAGTCACGGGCCAGGTGCTGTGACTGCAGCTCTGCTCCCCAAAAGGATTCATGCCATCTGTACTTAGACCAAACCATAAGTTCCTTGCCTCACCTGCAAAATCCGGGAACTCTCTCCCGATGTTTCTCCACTGCCGACCATCAGCGGGGTGCCTCAACATCGTGTCTTTCTTACGTTCTTCCATGTGCCATCGCAACAACTTGGCATGCTCTTTGTTTCTGAACAAACATTTCAACCGTGGTATTATTGGAGCACACCACATCACCTTCGCAGGAACCCTCTTCCTGGGTGGCTCGCCCTCAACATCACCAGGGTCATCTTTTCTGTTCTTATACCGCAATGCACCGCATATCGGGCATTTATTCAAATTCTCGTACTTCTCACCGCGGTAGACGATACAGTCATTAATGCATGCATGTATTTTCTGCACATCTAATCCTAGAGGGCAGACAAGCTTCTTTGCTTCATACGTACTGACGGGCAATTCGTTATTTCTTGGAAACAGCTTTTTAGTATTATCATCAATTTTTCAAATCCCGAGTCAGTCACACCGACCTCTGCCTTCCATTTCAGCAATTCCAATATGCTACTCAGCTTTCTCTGCCCATCTTCACAACCTGGGTACAACAATTTGTGGTTGTCCTCTAACATCTTTTCGAACATCAACCTCTCCTTATTCGTGCCACAATCTCTTCTTGCATCAGAAATGGCCCGACGAAGATCATCATCAACAGGATCATCTGCTGCCTGTTCTTCACCTCCTTCTTCTTCATTGTCTTCCATTGCGGTATCATCGCATTCAGAGAACATAGATCGGTACTGGTCATCGTTATCTTCTTCTTCATCGCCATCTTCCATCATAACCCCTTCTTCTCCGTGCTTGGTCCAAACATTATAGCTGGACATGAATCCAAACCGAAGCAGGTGACTCTTAATGTCTCTTGAGCAAGAGTAATCCTTCTCGTTCTTACATTTCAGACATGGACAGCACATAAAACCTTGCTTCGACTTGTTGTCCTCGGCCACAAGCAGGAAAGAATTCACGCCCACTCTGAAAGCGGGAGCACATCGGTTACCGTACATCCATGGATGACTCATCTGCATCATAAGTACAGTTATGTATCAGATGCAATCACCTTGCTAAAATTAGTATTGTATGGACTATGTATATACGAGAAAATAGTTGCTAACCTTTTAGGATCAAAAAGAGGAGAAATCTTATCAAATAAAATCAAGTGGCATCCCTCATACACATTTCATCAAACACCTCTTGTGCACATGAAGAAAAAATGAGCTAGCATACACCTCCACCTTTCACCACCAAGGAAAAAATGTAGGGAAGGTGGGGGGGCTGGCTGTGTGTATATATAGGCATGGCCCTTTTGTCGCGGGCCATATTACGACCCGTGACAAAAGGGGTGCCAGCAGGAGGCGCCAGAGCTCAGTCCCCTTTTGTCAAGGGTTGTGATACGGCCTGCGACAAAAGGGCGCGACAAAAGGCCCAGCTCGCTCCGAATGGTTTCGGGGCGACGTGGCTGATACGTCTCCAACGTATCGATAATTTCTTATGTTCCATGGTTGTTTTATGATGATACACACATGTTTTATACACACTTTATGTCATATTTATGCATTTTCCGGCACTAACCTATTAACAAGATGCCGAAGAGCCAGTTGCTGTTTTCTACTGTTTTTGGTTTCAGAAATCCTAGTAAGGAAATATTCTCAGAATTGGACGAAATCAACGCCCAGGGTCTTATTTTTCCACGAAGCTTCCAGAAGTCCGAAAGGGAAACGAAGTGGGGCGACGAGGCGGCCACACAACAGGGCGGCGCGGCCCAGGCCCTGGCCGCGCGGCCCTAGCGTGTGGGCCCCTCGCGTCGCCCCCTGACCTACCCTTCCGCCTACATATAGTCTTCGTCGAGATAACCCCAGTACCGAGAGCCACGATACGGAAAACCTTACAGAGACGCCGCCGCCGCCAATCCCATCTCGGGGGATTCAGGAGATCGCCTCCGGCACCCTGCCGGAGAGGGGAATCATCTCCCGGAGGACTCTTCACCACCATGGTCGCCTCCGGATTGATGTGTGAGTAGTTCACCCCTGGACTATGGGTCCATAGCAGCAGCTAGATGGTCGTCTTCTCGTCATTGTGCTATCATTGTTGGATCTTGTGAGCTGCCTAACATGATCAAGATCATCTATCTATAATGCTACATGCTGCGTTTGTTGGGATCCGATGAATATGGAATACTATGTTGTGTTGATTATCAATCTATCATCTATGTGTTGTTTATGATCTTGCATGCTCTCCGTTATTAGTAGAGGCTCTGGCCAAGTCGTTACTTGTAACTCCAAGAGGGAGTATTTATGCTCGATAGTGGGTTCATGCCTCCATAAAATCTGGGACAGTGACAGAAAGTTCTAAGGTTGTGGATGTGCTGTTGCCAATAGGGATAAAACATCGATGCTATGTCTAAGGATGTATGTGTTGATTACATTACGCACCATACTTAATGCAATTGTCTGTTGTTTGCAACTTAATACTGGAAGGGGTTCGGATGATAACCTGAAGGTGGACTTTTTAGGCATAGATGCATGCTGGATAGCGGTCTATGTACTTTGTCGTAATGCCCAATTGAATTTCACACTACTCATCATAATATGTATGTGCATTGTCATGCCATCTTTATTTGTCAATTGCCCAACTGTAATTTGTTCACCCAACATGCTAATTCTTATCGGAGAGACACCACTAGTGAACTGTGGACCCCGGTCCATTCTTTTACATCGAATACAATCTACTGCAATACTCGTTCTTACTGTTCTCTGCAAATATCATCATCCACACTATACATCTAATCCTTTGTTATAGCAAGCCGGTGAGATTGACAACCTCACTGTTAAGTTGGGGCAAAGTATTTTGGTTGTGTTGTGCAGGTTCCACGTTGGCGCCGGAATCCCTGGTGTTGCGCCGCACTACACTCCGCCACCATCAACCTTCAACGTGCTTCTTGGCTCCTACTGGTTCGATAAACCTTGGTTTCTTACTGAGGGAAAACTTGCTGCTGTACACATCACACCTTCCTCTTGGGGTTCCCAACGGGCGTGTGCTTGACGCGTCATCAAGACTGTTTTCTGGCGCCGTTGCCGGGGAGATCAAGACACGCTGCAAGGGGAGTCTCCACTTCCAAAATCTTTACTTTGTTTTTGTCTTGCTTTACTTTATTTTATTTACTGCTTTGTTTGCTGCATTATATCAAAATACAAAAAAAATAGTTGCTAGCTTTACTTTATTTACTATCTTGTTTGCGTTCTCCATATTAAAAACACAAAAAAAAATAGTTATTTGCATTTACTTTATTTTTGTATCATGACTAGTCCCGTAGTTGTTACTCTATCACCCGAGGAATCAATCTTTACTTTTAAACAAGGGGGTGAGGAGAGTTTTAAAGAAGCTTGGTCTAGAGTTTTTGATTCTTATAATAAAACTGAACCTAAAATGACGCTAAGTTTACTTCTTAGTAATTTTTATTTTGGGCTTATTCTTCGTTATAGATATGCCTTAGATGCTGTAGTGGGAGGAGATTTCCTTCATTGTGATGGGGATCAAGCTTTTAATGCCATAAAAAATTGGTTACATCATCTAGCTCCACTAATAATTTTGATCCATCCCTTGTTAGTATTTATAATAGATTGAACACTCTTGAGACAAGTGTATCTTGCTTGAAAGAAGGGTATGGTCGGATTCGTGAGCATTTTGATTATGTTCCAATAAACTCTAAACCGTCAATGTGGGACCCCACTATTAAAGTTACTATTGATGGTAAAATTTTCGATGCTCGTTGTGATATTATGACAGAATTTTGCCTTATGCCTGAAAGTATTTATGAAACTTTGACACTTTGGGGACTTACTGAAGGTGGAGAAGGAATAACTCTCACTGATAACTCTGTTATAATTCCTAAGGGAATAGCTGAAGGAATATTCACAACCCTTCTTGGAAAAACGGTATCCACTGATTATCTCGTTATTGAATGTGTAGGTACAGGACAAATCACACTTCGAAGATCCCTGCTGAAGCTCTTCGGAGTAACCATAGATGTGGGAAAAGGCACTCTAAATTCCTCCATACCTGGATGTAGTCATATATTCCCCAAACCAAAGACTAAGAATAAGAGTAAGAAGGGTAGGCGCAGAGCCTCTGGTAAGAATGCCAATGTTTAATCTCTTGATAATACTTGATATACACTTTCTGCGCCTAGCTGAAAGGCGTTAAAGAAAAGCGCTTATGGGAGACAACCCATGATTTTACTTCTGCACTTTTGTTTTATATTTGAGTCTTGGAAGTTGTTACTACTGTAGCAACCTCTTCTTATCTTTATTTTGTTGCATTGTTGTGCCAAGTAAAGTCTTTGATAGTAAGGTTCATACTAGATTTGGATTACTGCGCAGAAACAGATTTCTTGCTGTCACGAATTTGAGCAGTGTTCTCTGTAGGTAACTCAGAAAAATCTGCCAATTTACGTGAGTAATCCTCAGATATGTACGCAACTTTCATTCAATTTGAGAATTTTCATTTGAGCAAGTCTGGTGCCCCAGAAAAATTCGTCTTTACGGACTGTTCTGTTTTGACAGATTCTGCCTTTTATTTCACATTGCCTGTTTTGCTATGTTTGATGGATTTCTTTATTCCATTAACTTTCAGTAGCTTTGTGCAATGTCCAGAAGTGTTAAGAATGATTATGTCACCTCTGAACTTGTGAATTTTTGATTATGCACTAACCCTCTAATGAGTTTGTTTTGAGTTTGGTGTGGAGGAAGTTTTCAAGGATCAAGAGAGGAGGATGATACAATATGATCAAGGAGAGTGAAAGCTCTAAGCTTGGGGATGCCCCCGTGGTTCATCCCTGCATATTTCAAGAAGACTCAAGCATCTAAGCTTGGGGATGCCCAAGGCATCCCCTTCTTCATCGACAACATTATCAGGTTCCTCTAGTGAAACTATATTTTTATTCCATCACATCTTATGTGCTTTACTTGGAGCGTCTGTTTGCTTTTGTTTTTTGTTTTGTTTGAATAAATTGGATCCTAGAATTCATTGTGTGGGAGAGAGACACGCTCCGCTGTTACATATGGACAAATATGTCCTTAGCTTTATTCATAATGTTCATGGCGAAGGTTGAAACTGCTTCGTTAATTGTTATATGGTTGGAAACAGAAAATGCTACATGTGGTAATTGGTATAATGTCTTGAATAATTTGATAATTGGAAATTATTGTGCTCATGTTTAAGCTCTTGCATCATATACTTTGCACCTATTAGTGAAGAAATACTGTAGAGCTTGTTGAAATTTGGTTTGCATGATTGGTCTCTCTAAGGTCTAGATATTTTCTAGTAAGGGTTTGAACAACAAGGAAGACAGTGTAGAGTCTTATAATGCTTGCAATATGTTTTTATGTGAGTTTTGATGTACCGGTTCATACTTGTGTTTGCTTCAAATAACCTTGCTAGCCTAAGCCTTGTACTGAGAGGGATTACTTCTCGTGCATCCAAATCCTTGAGCCAAATATTGTGCCATTTGTGTCCACCATACCTACCTACTACATGGTATTTCTCTGCCATTCCAAAGTAAATTGCTTGAGTGCTATCTTTAAATTTCTATCCTTTGTCTTTGCAATATATAGCTCATGGAAAAAATAGCCTAAAAACTATTGTGGTATTGAATATGTACTTATGTATCTTATTTCTTATTAAGTTGCTTGTTGTGCGATAACCATGTTCCTGGGGATGCCATCAACTACCCTTTGTTGAATATCATGTGAGTTTCTATGCATGTTCATCTTGTCTGAAGTAAGGGCGATTTACCATGAGTTGAATGGTTTGAGCATGCATATTGTTAGAGAAGAACATTGGACCGCTAACTAAAGCCATGATCCATGGTGGAAGTTTCAGTTTGGACAACAATCCTCAATCTCTTATGAGAATATTATTTGTTGTTGAATGCTTATGCATTAAAGAGGAGTCCATTATCTGTTGTCTATGTTGTCCCGGTATGGATGTCTAAGTTGAGAATAATCAAAAGCGAGAAATCCAATGCGAGCTTTCTCCTTAGACCTTTGTACAGGCGGCATAGAGGTACCCCTTTGTGATACTTGGTTAAAACATATGTATTGCAATGATAATCCAGGTAATCTGAGCTAATTAGGACAAGGTGCGGGCACTATTGGTATACTATGCATGAGGCTCACAACTTGTAGGATATCTTATACATAATACATATGCTTTATTACTACCGTTGACAAAATTGTTTCTTGTTTTCAAAATAAAAGCTCTAGCACAAATATAGCAATCCATGCTTCCCTCTTCGAATGGCCATTCTTTTACTTTTATGTTGAGTCAGTTTACCCATTTCCTTGCACCATAGAAGCAAACACTTGTGTTAACTGTGCATTGATTCTTACATGCTTGCATATTTGCATTCATCATATTACTTTATATTGACAATTATCCATGAGATATACATGTTACAAGTTGAAAGCAACCGCTGAAACTTAATCTTCCTTTGTGTTGCTTCAATGCCTTTACTATGAATTTATTGCTTTATGAGTTAACTCTTATGCAAGACTTATTGATGCTTGTCTTGAAAGTACTATTCATGAAAAGTCTTTGCTATATGATTCAATTGTTTAACCATTGTCTTTACCTTTTCTTTGGATCGCTGCATTCATTACATGTGCTTACAATAGTATTGATCAAGATTATGATAGCATGTCACTTCAGAAATTATCTTTGTTATCATTTACCTACTCGGGACGAGTAGGAACTAAGCTTGGGGATGCTGATACGTCTCCAACGTATCGATAATTTCTTATGTTCCATGCTTGTTTTATGATGATAAACACATGTTTTATACACACTTTATGTCATATTTATGCATTTTCCGGCACTAACCTATTAACAAGATGCCGAAGAGCCAGTTGCTGTTTTCTGCTGTTTTTGGTTTCAGAAATCCTAGTAAGGAAATATTCTCGGAATTGGACGAAATCAACGCACAGGGTCTTATTTTTCCACGAAGCTTCCAGAAGTCCGAAAGGGAAACGAAGTGGGGCGACGAGGCGGCCACACAACAGGGCGGCGCGGCCCAGGCCCTGGCCACGCGGCCCTAGCGTGTGGGCCCCTCGCATCGCCCCCTGACCTACCCTTCCGCCTACATATAGTCTTCGTCGAGATAACCCCAGTATCGAGAGCCACGATACGGAAAACCTTCCAGAGACGCCGCCGCCGCCAATCCCATCTCAGGGGATTCAGGAGATCGCCTCCGGCACCCTGCCGGAGAGGGGAATCATCTCCCGGAGGACTCTTCACCGCCATGGTCGCCTCCGGATTGATGTGTGAGTAGTTCACCCCTGGACTATGGGTCCATAGTAGTAGCTAGATGGTCGTCTTCTCCTCATTGTGCTAGGATCTTGTGAGCTGCCTAACATGATCAAGATCATCTATCTGTAATACTACATGTTGCGTTTGTTGGGATCCGATGAATATGGAATACTATGTTGTGTTGATTATCAATCTATCATCTATGTGTTGTTTATGATCTTGCATGCTCTCCGTTATTAGTAGAGGCTCTGGCCAAGTCGTTACTTGTAACTCCAAGAGGGAGTATTTATGCTCGATAGTGGGTTCATGCCTCCATTAAATCTGGGACAGTGACAGAAAATTCTAAGGTTGTGGATGTGCTGTTACCACTAGGGATAAAACATCAATGCTATGTCTAAGGATGTATGTGTTGATTACATTACGCACCATACTTAATGCAATTGTCTGTTGTTTGCAACTTAATACTGGAAGGGGTTCGGATGATAACCTGAAGGTGGACTTTTTAGGCATAGATGCATGCTGGATAGCGGTCTATGTACTTTGTCGTAATGCCCAATTGAATTTCACACTACTCATCATAATATGTATGTGCATTGTCATGCCATCTTTATTTGTCAATTTCCCAACTGTAATTTGTTCACCCAACATGCTAATTCTTATCGGAGAGACACCACTAGTGAACTGTTGACCCCGGTCCATTCTTTTACATCGAATACAATCTACTGCAATACTCGTTCTTACTGTTCTCTGCAAATATCATCATCTACACTATACATCTAATCCTTTGTTACAGCAAGCCGGTGAGATTGACAACCTCACTGTTAAGTTGGGGCAAAGTATTTTGGTTGTGTTGTGCATGTTCCACGTTGGCTCCGGAATCTCTGGTGTTGCGCCGCACTACACTCCGCCACCATCAACCTTCAACGTGCTTCTTGGCTCCTACTGGTTCGATAAACCTTGGTTTCTTACTGAGGGAAAACTTGCTGATGTATGCATCACACCTTCCTCTTGGGGTTCCCAATGGGCGTGTGCTTGACGCGTCATCAGTGGCCACGCCATTTGTCGCGGGTGCAGGCGCGCCCGCGACAAAAGGCTCCCACGAAAGCCCTGTTTTCCACTACCCCGCGCCGGCAACGCTCGCCTCGCGCCGGACAAACCTGCCCACGCGCCGACCATGTCCGCCCCCGTGTCGGCCACGTCTGCCCCGCGCCGGCCGCAACCCACCAGCGCTCGTAGCAGCCCACGCACTGGACACGCTCGCGCGCAGCATCCCACCCGCGCCGCCGGCTGCCGGCCACGCCCACGACCCGCGCTCAGCCACCCCAAGCATCCTCGCTGCGCTGCTCGACCGGCTCTGCCCGAATTCAACCGGCGGCTAATTCCGGCAAGCGCGGTTTGATTTTGCCTAATCTCCGGTCGAATTACGTGGAAGTTCGCCGGAATTTGGCCGGACTCCGGAGAGTTTATCGACGAACTGTGTTAGAGCGAGCTGTCCTGAGAGCGTTGACCGTATCCAGGTTGGCCTGCAAACATGCCTTCCAAACCCCAACTATAGAGGTCGTGGGTTTGATCTGCAAACAAACCTCTAAAAATTTTTCGGGTTTGACAACTATGGAGTGTCTGGACTGGGCAAAAAAGGCCACAAATCCTCAAGCCGACCTGTAAATATCCAGAATTGACCAGTTTGGGGGGTCTGCTAGAGATGTGTTGGAGATATGCCCAAGAGGTAATAATAAATTAGTTATTGTTATTTCTTAGTGTTCATGATAAATGTTTACATCCCATGCTATAATTGTATTAACCGAAACATTGATATGTGTGTGTTATGTAAACAACAAGGAGTCCCTAGTAAGCCTCTTGTATAACTAGCTTGTTGATTAATAGATGATCATGGTTTCGTGATCATGAACATTGGATGTTGTTAATAACAACGTTATGTCATTGGGTGAATGATATAATGGACATACACCCAAATAAGCGTAGCATGAGATCAAGTCATTAAGTTCAACTTGCTATAAGCTTTCGATACATAGTTACCTAGTCCTTCGACCATGAGATCATGTAAATCACTTACACCGGAAGGGTACTTTGATTACATCAAACGCCATTGCGTAAATGGGTGGTTATAAAGATGGGATGAAGTATTCATAAAGTGTGAGTTGAGGCATATGGATCAACAGTGGGATTTGTCAATCCCGATGACGGATAGATATACTTTGGGCCCTCTCGGTGGAATGTCGTCTAATTAGCTTGCAAGCATGTGACTGGGTCACAAGAGATGACATACCACGGTACGAGTAAAGAGTACTTGTCGGAAACGAGGTTGAACTAGGTATGGAGATACCGATGATCGAACCTCGGACAAGTAAAGTATCGCGTGACAAAGGGAATCGGTATCGTATGTAAATGGTTCAATCGATCACTAAGTTATCGCTGAATGTGTGGGAGCCATTATGGATCTCCAGATCCTGCTATTGGTTATTGGTCGGAGAGGAGTCTCAACCATGTCTGCATAGTTCACGAACCGTAGGGTGACGCGCTTAAGGTTCGATGTCGCATAAGTAGATTTGGAATATGAGATGGAGACGAAGTTTATTAGGAGCCTCGGATGGGATCCAGGACATCACGAGGAGGTTCGGAATGGTCCGGAGAATAAGATTCATATAAGGGAAGTTGATTTCTAGGTTTCGGAAAAGTTCGGGATTTTTCCGGTGAAAGACCAGGAAGGTTCTAGAAGGTTCCAGGGTCCCACCAGTGGGCCCACGACCCTAGGAGGCCTAGCATGGGCTATTCTCCCCCCTTTGGCCGCCGGCCCTAGATGGGTTTGGGGCTTTGGGGGGCCACCCAAACCGACCTCCCCCCCTATATAAAGAGGGGAGGGGGCAGGGGGCGTTCACCCCTTCCAGACCTAGCTCTGGCCGCCCCCTCTCTCCTCCATAGTGCTGCTCCGGCTTGGCGAAGCCCTGCACCTTTTCTCCTCCACCACCACCACCACGCCGTCGTGCTGATGGGATTCCGAGGGGATCTACCACACCTCCGCTGCCCGCTGGAAACAGGGAGAGGATGGGCTTCATCGACACCGTACGCACGACCGAGTACGGAAGTGCTGCCGGATTGCAGCACTGGATGATCGACTACATCAACAACGAGATCTAATCTCGTAGGCTTTGGAATCTTTGAGGGTTAGTCTCACATGCATCTCGTTGCTTCGATCTTGATAGATTAGATCTTGGCTTTTCCATAGATTAGATCTTGGATTTATTCGTCTTTGCGGTAGAATTTTTTTGTTTTCCATGTAACGAACCCATCAAGATGATCTTAGCTCCGGTTGTTAGTGGTGTATAGTCCCATGTACTGTATATTCCCATAGTGTGAGGGGTTTCCCTGCATATTGTACCCTTGTACATGTACTGGCCTTTGGCCCACTGTGAATACTAGTTGCTCATTCACAACATGGTATCAGAGCTCTAGGTCTAGCTCTTTGCACGCTGCAACTCCGTGCTCGATCCGCGCCGCCGCCAATGATCATTCCGGCTGCCGCTGCTCCACCCTCCTCCTTCTCTCCCGTGCTTGTCAGGATCGAAATCTTTTAGCCTTCTTTTTCGTCGTGTTGGAGCTCAGGATCTTCCGCTGCCCTGATCTGCTGAACCCGGCGCTAGCCGGTCAAGCTTCGGACGACCTCACCTCTGGCCGGCCCCGTTCCGGCCTCGGCCGGCCCCGTCCAGGCCACCTCCGGTCGGCCCTTTCCCTGCCCCGGCCGGCCCCATCCACGCCAAGTCCAGCCCCGTCCCCGCCAAGGCCGGCCCCGTCCAGGCGACCCACGGCCGGACCCATCCCGGCCCTGTCCAGGTGCCGCTTGCTACGGCCGGCCATCTACGGCGACTCACTGGTGCCGCCCAGCCCTCATCTGGCTAGCCCACGCGCTGCCAGCCTTAGATGCTCGTGAAGTGTTGCCGAGCCCTTTTGCTCGTGAGCACGCACAACTGGATCGGGCCAGATCCAGATCTGAGGGTTGACCCCCCCCCCCCCAAAAAAAGGAGATGGCGTCCTCTGGCTACGTGAGTATTCCTCGTTGTCATGTGATCTTCGATGGTACCAACTATGGAGAGTTTTCTGCCTTTATGCGCATTCACATGCGTGGTCTTCGGCTGTGGCTCACCAGCGAGGTCTCTTGTCCGCCGCG
The DNA here is from genome assembly GCF_019359855.2 of Lolium perenne. Taxonomy (NCBI): domain Eukaryota; kingdom Viridiplantae; phylum Streptophyta; class Magnoliopsida; order Poales; family Poaceae; genus Lolium; species Lolium perenne. The sequence goes on along the minus strand of NC_067250.2, from coordinate 327,120,439 downwards.
CCCCACTACTCCTGTGCCTCCTACCCCGCCATCCGTGCCACAGGCCCTTCCTGAGGATGCTTCTCAGGCTGATCGGGATGCAGCCAAGTCTGCAGAGACTGCTGCTGATGAGGCATATGAGGAGCAGGTACTTGCTTATTCAGAGACACTTGGCTCTTACCGTGACAGTTTGGCTGCCTTTACTCAGTGGTGTGATGAGGATGCCAGGGCTGCTGCCGTTCTTTCTCAGAGTGTTCAACCATAGTTTGCTTCTGAGTTCATGTGCCTCGCTATTGTCGCTGAGATGTGGTCTCACCTTCTTCAGCGCTATCAGCCCTCTGGGGATTCTCTGTATTTGTCTGTGCTGCGTCAGGAGCATAATGTTCAGCAGGGTGACTCTATTGTTGATGAGTTCTACACCCAGAGTGCGGCGATCTAGCGCCAGCTTGACTCCCTTCGCAGTGATGTCTATGGTACATGTCAGTGTTGCCGGACAGTACGTTCAGATATGGACTTCCATAGGATCCATGAGTTCTTGTATCGACTTCGCCCAGAGTTTGAGCCTCATCGTGCTCAGTTGTTTGCTCGAGGCCGTGTTCCTATCTCAGAGGTGTTGACTGAGCTTCGTGCTGAGGAGACTCGTCTGCGTGGTGCTGGACTGCTTGGGACACCATCTGTTCTTGCTGCTCGAGTTCCCACTGCTCCTGCACCACCGCTTCTACCCACACCAGCGCCTGTTGCTTCTGGAGGAGCCCACCCTCGCCCTCCTCAGTTCTGCACTGCTATCAGAAGCAGCGGGGTGTGCCTCCTTGCTGTCGGAGGTCTGGTCACCTTGAGTCTGACTGCTATCAAAAGCAGCGGGGTGTGCCTCCTCGTGCTCCACCTTCAGAGCCTGTCGCCACTGGTTTCACTGAGCAGGATATAGCGAGACTTCAGCGTATCCTTGCCTCCTCTGGCTCTGCTTCGACGGGTACTGCTGCCTCCACGGCTGTTTCCACTCCACAGTCAGGTACATCTTCGTGGGTTCTGGATTCTGGAGCTTCTTTTCACATGTCTCCTGATTCTTCCTCTCTTTCTTCTCTTCGACCTCTTTCTCTTCCTGTTCGTGTTCTTACTGCCGATGGTACTTCTCTTCCTGTTGCTAGTGTGGCACTCTTTCTACTTCCTCCTTTTCTGTTCCTGATGTTTCTCATGTTCCCCATCTTACCATGAACTTGTTTTCCGCTGCTCAACTCACTGATTCTGGTTGTCGAGTCATTCTTGATGTTGATTCTTGTTCTGTTCAGGACACTCACACTCGGGCACTGGTTGGGGCTGGCCCTCGGTGCCGTGACTCACAGGGACTTTGGGAGCTTGACTGGCTTCATGTTCCTTCTTCCACCACTTCACCGACTGCACCATGTGTGCTTGCTGCTTCCACTACCGCCTCCTTTCAGCAGTGGCATCATCGTCTTGGTCATCTTTGTGGTTCTCGTCTGTCATCTTTACTTCGTCGAGGTCTTCTGGGGCATGTCTCAGGAGATGTCTCGCTTCAGGGTTGTCAGGGTTGTAGGATTGGTAATCAGAATCAATTACCTTATCCTACTAGTGAGTATGTATCTCAGCATCCATTTGATTTGGTCCATTCTGATGTATGGGGTCCAGCTACCTTTGCTTCCAAGGGGGGCCACCGCTACTATGTTATTTTTATCGATGAAATGAGGTTCTCTCGATATATGTAACATCCCAACTTTTCAATAAAGAAAGAGAGAGAGTTTCCAAAAATACAAAATTGAGAACCAACAAAAACTTTTTATCTTCATATAGGGCTATGCATATAGATCACCTTGTTAATTCTTTTAGTGTGCATTTTGCCATGTTAATTGCTTGTGTGATTACTATTGTACTAAAACCCTAACCAATGACCCCTTGATCACTTAATTGGAAGGAAAAAGAAAAGAGAAATGAAAATAGAAAAATCACATCAACACTCACATATGGCTTATGCCATTTTTGTAAATTCTTGACCTAGACCATTTTGGCTTGCACCACTGGTTGGAAATGGTTACTAAACACTTATAAACACTTTTGGAATCAAAGAAACTCAAATCAAATTGAAAACAAATTGAAATTCCAACTCACATGCAATATGGTCACTTGTGACAATTTTAGTCTGATGCCATCTTTGAGCCCCTGGTTTGGAAGTTTTCTAAACTAAACTTTGCCAAATCTTTGCACCTCATCCAAGACAACACCAAGGTGAACAACTTTGCCCAAAACCACCCCTGCAAATTCTTTCTCAAATTCAAATGGTGATCAAGCAAAGTTGGAACCATAATGCAAATTGTAGATCATATGCAATTTGTGATTTTGCATTTCAACTTCATTTTGACCACCACCACCTCCATTCTACTTCTAATATTATATCTTTGCAATCCACCAAAAATCTTTTCAAATTTCCAAATTAAATTTCTTGCGGCCATATTTACAAACACCTTGCAGACATGGATTAAATTTGTGCCCATACTGAAATTTGGCTTGGACCAAGTCCAACCCTGGGCCTCTCTGTAGCTCTGGAGCCTCACCTCACCCCTCAGCACCAGTGCCAAGCCCTGCCACCCTTCCACTTGGTCACCATGACCTTGGCATGACCATGCCGTGGCATGGCATGGCCTCACCATGCCATCTCTCTCTCCCTTCACCTCAGCCCTGCACCGTCATGTCCTGGATGCTCCTCTCACTCTCCTGAACCAGCTCGTGCCCTCCCTTGACCGAGAGAACGCGTGCACACGCCAGCCCAGACGCGCCCAGCACGCTCCAGCGACGCCATGTCGTGCATGGTCGCGACGCCAGAGCGCGCCAGAACGCGCAGCGACCCATCGCCTCAGCCTGCCCCTCGCCATCAGCGCCCGTGTGTGGCTTCGCCTCAGCACCAAGACGCTGCCAGACACCGCCACGAGCTCGCCCGCGCCCTGTCACCATCGAGGAGGACGACGACGTCCGCCACAGTACCCCACGGACGCGTGACTAGCCCCAATATGCTTGACCACCGCTAGCTGTTCCGAGCGCTTCATGACGTTCCATGAGCCCTCCTGAGCATCGCCGTACCCTCGCCCACGCCGTTGATCGACCGGAGCGCGACATCACCGTCGTCACCGTGACCGCCCGCAGATGCTCGAGGAGGCTATAAAAGGAGCCCCTCCCGTCTCAATTCCACCACACCAGCACTCATCCCTCTCGCCTCTGACCCTTCCCAGCCACTCTCTTCGCCACATTAGCCACTGCCTCGCCGGAATTTGGAGCTCGGTGCCCATGGAGGAGCTGAGAAGGGCACCGCCGTTGCAGTGCATCCCCGGAGATGCCACTGCTACCAGGAGGACCGCCGTCTTCGACAACGTCGCTGCACACATCACCGTCGACCGCCGGAGCTCCGTCGCGCTCTCCGACACCCCACCATCGCCGCCATTAAGCCCCCTTCTCACCAGAGACGACGAAGCCTCTGAGCCGCTCGATCTCTCCCTAATCATGCGGCTCACACTCAACGTACCGTTTTGCTGGGTTAAGTCCCACTGACGCGTGGACTCCACGCTGTCAGCTGGCCCGCTGCGTTGCTGGGCCGGCCCATCTCCCTTTCTCTCTGTGTAGCCCGTTAGGTTTCCCGCCAGCCTAATTCGTTTGAATTCAAAATTCCAGTTTAGATTAATTTGCAATCTGATGCCAAGTTCAAAATTCAATAGGGACAAATCTACTTTGCCAAATTTCACAAACTTTATATTGTTGGAAAGCTGAGAGAATTATCTACCAACTACACTGGTCCCAACCCTAGATGTTGTGTAGAATTAAAGTGACAAAATAAACAAGGCAGGGCCTTTTTTGACTTCAAACAGTTATTAAAAATCAACCAAAAATGCTATTAAGTTGATTTCAACTCTCATAGCTCAAAGTTCACTTGCACTAATTGTTTCTGCCAAAATATGACATGGTTACTTTGAGTGATCATGGCCTAGTTTAATTAGAGGACTATATGGCTATTTTTAGTCAATGATATTGTCCAAAACTATTTATAAATCATATGGGAGCTTTTCTCTCATTTAAATCTTGTCACAAACATTTCAAAATGAGATAGAGATCCTGGTCTAGTAGGTCTCATGTGAAATTGTTTGATGATCTTAAATCATTACTATGTTAGGATTAAATTGCATGAGGTGCTTCACCTCATTTAAATCATTTTCTTAAATGATGAGTATGAAGAGGTTGACTTTGGTCAACCTAGGTCATATATTTTCATAAATGAATTTAAATATTAAAAAGATAATGAGAGGAAATTATTTCTCTAAAGAAGGAAAAGAAACACCTCAAGTAGTAGTTATAATGAGAGGAAATTATTTTTCTTAAATAAGAAAACAAAGTCCACCAACCTAATAGTAAGGTGTGATGCTAGCCTAAGTTTGTGTGACTCATGTGTGTGCTTAGTCTAGTAATTAAGTTTGGTATGATGATTGTATACCTCGTATTCGATTTTAGACGCTAGTACCGAGGAGTATCAAGAGGAGGAGGAGGAGGTCTACTTCCAAGGAGAAGAAGACCACTTTGACCAATTCCCCAACCAAGGCAAGATAATACTCTTGCAAAGTGCAAAGCTCACCAAGAGCAAGGCATCCCCCATTTTATTTTATGCTTAATGATTCCTATCCCAAGTTTTACTTTACAAGCTTTATTACTTTTTGTTTTATCAAAGTACTTTTTGATTTATGATTCACTTGGTTAGTAGTGGATTAGTACAAGAGTATCAAAGTTAGCCTAGAAGCAAATCAAACTACTTAGCACCCCTCACACTTAGATGCTAGTGCTAAATTAAAAATGACTACTCTAGATGGGAACATGTGTTTGTGAAATGATGGTGAAAACCTTGGAATGATGAGTCATTTCCATTGAAAGATTTTGAAGGTGAATATGACATGATTTTGACTTGGTGAACTTGATAAAAACTGATGATTGAGTTGGATGCGATATCATTCCAATTCTTGAGTACCCCCACAATACCTGATTATGGGTAAGGCTTAGCTGGAAATTTATGTGTCTTAGTATGGGTTCCCTCTAAACAAGCGTCATAGAGGTTATGCCGAGGCTGCCTCCCTTGAAAGTGAAATGACGTGAAATGAGGTGAATGTACGACCCAAGCCCTATGCAGTTCCCGGGATAACAGTTGGCTATCACCGGGAGGCCAAGCTCATGGGGAGAGGTGCCTATACTAGGGTGTGTAAGTGAAAGGTTAACGGTTGATGATCCGCGTACGGAGTTACGATTATTCAAGGTTATCCTTGACGGATGTAATCAAATGTTGTGGCACAAGTGTGCAACCTCTGCAGAGTGTAAACCTATTCGAATAGCCGCGTTTGCGGTCATGGACAGTTGGAAAGGCCATACTGTTTCCGTCATCAGAAATTTATATCGTTTTGACTTGTGAATTGAACTTGAAAGGTGACTTTGATTTTGAATCACAACAGAGTTGTGGGAATGACACTAATGTTCCCACTTGAGTTAGTTAGCATATGAGGAGTCTTTTACTAAAATGGTTATGAACTAAAATTGGCTTTATGCAAACAAACCTAGAGCTTAGAACACCCTCAATAGCAATGTTAGTACTTACATTAGTATTAGTTTGCGAGTACTTGAAAGTACTCACGGCTTTGTCCCTGGCTATTCAAATGGCCAGACTATGAAGCCGAACAACAATATGAAGATGACGGCCAACAGGACGTCTACGACAACTAGGAGCTTCTAACGTCAAGTGTTGCCTGTGGAATAGATAGTCCACTACTACTTCGCTTCCGCTACGTATTTGTGTAATGATCATTAGATAAAGTGTTGTAATGAGACTGGATCATGTGATCCTATTTATGTAATGACTATGTTGGTATTGTAATGAATGATGACTCTATATTCAACTGTTATGTCTCACAAAAACAATCTTCCTGGGATTGCGATGTATGGCATAATAGGCATCTAGACTTAAAAAGACCGGGTGTTGACAATATACAAGCGTTTTGCTGCCATGGTTCATACTCAGTTTTCCACGCCTATACGTGTCTTTCGGGCTGATTCTGCTGGTGAGTATATCTCCCAGCTGTTGCGTGGTTTTCTTGCTGAGCAGGGCACTCTTGCCTAGTTCTCCTGCCCTGGCGCCCATGCCCAAAATGGCGTGGCTGAGCGCAAGCATCGCCACCTGCTTGAGACGGCTCGTGCGATGATGATCGCTTCCTCTCTTCCTCCTCACTTCTGGCTGAGGCTGCGTCTATTTCCACCTATCTCATCAACCTTCAGCCCTCCACAGCCTTGCAGGGCGGTATTCCTCTTGAGAGTCTTACTGGTCACACTCTTGATTACTCGACTCTTCGCCTTTTGGTTGTGTTTGCTATGTTCTTCTTGCTCCACGCGAACGCACCAAGCTGAGTGCTCAATCTGTTGAGTGTGTCTTCGTTGGCTATAGCCCTGGGCACAAGGGATATAAGTGTTGGGATCCTATTGGTCGTCGGATGCGCATATCTCGGGATGTCACTTTTGATGAGTCTCGTCCTTTCTACCCGCGTCCCTCCTCCTCTTCCTTCTCGGTGGCTGATATCTCTTTTCTCATGTTTCCTGACTCACCTCCTCCTGTGCCTCCGGTCGCTGCTCTGCCGAGTCTCTCACCACCTTCTCCTCCTTCACTCGCCAGACCATCTTCTCCTCCCTCACCAACATCCCCACCCTCCACATCTTCCTCTCCCATGTCGCCTTCCTCGCCTACGGTGGTCCCTCCCTACCCTTTTCACTACTCTCGTCATCCACGTGAGGATGATGCTGCTTCTTCTGACACACCCTCCACCTCTGGTGCGCTGCCCTCTCCGTCTGAGCCGGCTCATCATCTTCATGCTCGGCCTCGTCCTCCTCCTGATCGCTATTCTCCCACTCACTACGGCCTCTATGTTGTCCTTGAGCTGACTTCTTATCGGGATGCTATTACTCATCCTGAATGGCAGCTAGCGATGGTTGAGGAGATTGCTGCTCTCGAGCGTACGGGCACCTGGGATATTGTCACCCCTCCTTCCTCTGTTCATCCCATCACCTGCAATTGGGTCTATAAGGTCAAGACTCGCTCGGATGGTTCACTTCAGTGATACAAGGCTCGTCTTGTGGCTCGCGGATTTCAGCAGGAGCATGGCCGTGACTATGATGAGACCTTTTCTCCAGTGGCTCACATGACCACTGTTCGTACTCTCCTTGTTGTTGCTTCTGTTCGTCGCTGGTCTGTCTCTCAGCTTGATGTGCAGAATGTTTTTCTTAACGGTGAGTTGCACGAGGAGGTGTACATGCAGCCACCACCTGGCTATTCTACTCCCGATGGCATGGTATGTCGTCTCCGACGCTCTCTCTATGGCCTTAAGCAACCCCCTCGCGCCTGGTTTCAGCGTTTCACCTCTGTGGTGACCTCTGCTAGTTTTGTCCCTAGCGCACATGACCCTGCGCTCTTTGTCCACACATCTTCTCGTGGTTGGACTCTTCTTCTTCTTTATGTTGATGACATGATCATCACAGGTGATGACCCTGAGTATATTGCCTTTGTCAAGGACCGTCTCCGCGATCAGTTTCTCATGACTGATCTTGGTCCTCTCCGCTACTTCCTTGGGCTTGAGGTTTCCTCTACCTCCGATGGCTTCTATATCTCCCAGGAGAAGTATAGACATGACCTTTTCACTCGTGCTGCTCTTGGTGATGAGCGCACTGTCGAGACTCCTATGGAGCTCAATGTCCATCTCCGCTCCACTGATGGGGATCCTCTTCCGGACCCAACTCGCTATCGTCACCTGGTTGGGAGCCTAGTCTATCTTGCTGTCACCCGTCCTGACATCTCCTATCCGGTCCACATTCTGAGTCAGTTCATGGCTGCTCCCACTAGTGTCCACTATAGTCATCTTCTTCGTGTCCTCCGCTATCTTCGTGGAACTATCTCCCGTCGCCTTTTCTTTCCTTGCTCCAGCTCCTTACAGCTCCAGACCTACTCAGATGCTACTTGGGCTAGCGATCCGGAGGATCGCAAGTCTCTTTCTGCCTACTGTGTCTTTCTTGGTGGCTCCCTCATTGCTTGGAAGACCAAGAAGCAGGTTGCAGTCTCTCGTTCGAGTGTCGAGGCTGAGTTGCGAGCGATGGCTCTCTTGACGGCTAAGGTGACTTGGTTACGCTGGCTACTTGCGGACTTTGGTGTTTTTGCTGATGCCCCGACTCCTCTCTTATCGGACAGTACTGGTGCCATCAGCATTGCGCGTGACCCGGTGAAGCACGAGCTCACCAAACACATGGGTGTTGATGCCTTCTATGTGCGTCATGCTGTGCAGGAACAGGTTATGGCCCTTCATTATGTGCCTTCCGAGCTACAGCTTGCTGACTTCTTCACGAGTACCCAGACCAGAGCACAACATGGGTTCTTTCTCTCCAAACTCAGTGGTGTTCATCCACCATGAGTTTGAGGGGGTGTTAGTGGTGTATAGTCCCCTATACTGTATATTCCCATAGTGTGAGGGGTTTCCCTGCATATTGTATCCTTGTACATGTACTGGCCTTTGGCCCACTGTGAATACTAGTTGCTCATTCACAACACCGGTGAGCCTAACCTGGAGCCAAACCTGCCCCACCCAGCAAAATTCAGAGCACATGCAAATGATGGACACCGATACAACAAACCCAGCGAAATAGGAAAAAACATCGACGAAGAAGAACACATCAGGTCACCCACATCACGCTGGAAAGAACGCCAGCAGAACCGCCCCGCTAGACACACCCAAAGAAATCAAACCCCCAAAAGCCAGCCCAGCCCAGCCACACCGGGCGCTGACCAAAACGGTAGCAGAAACTCAACGACGGGAAACCCTATACACCGACCAGGTCGGTGCCTACCCGGTACCGCACACCCTGGTCGGGTATTGGGCCTGGCCCATTTTCCTTTTTTTTTTCTTTTTTTCGTTTTCTGTTTTTGTTTCTGTTTTTTCTTTTTTCTGTTTTCTTTTTTTGTTTCCTTTCCTTTTCTGTTTATTTTCTTTTTGTTCAAAATCGAAAAAGTTTAAATTTGAAAATGGTTCGAATTCGGAAAACGTTCAAATTTGAAAAGTGCTCAAAACGAAAAATGTTCAAAGCAAAAAATTGTCCGTATCCAAAAAATGTTCATAATCGAAAATATTCAAATTTAAAATATGTTCATTTTCGAAAAATGTTCAAATTTTGGGAAAAAAGGATATTCGTTCAAATTTAGAAATTCGTTTAAATTTCGAAATCTGTTCAAAATCTGAAATTTGTTCACTTTTCAAATTTGTTCAAATTTTTTAAAATTTTCGGGATTTAAAATTATCTATATTTTAAAAAAATGTTTAAATTTTGAATTTGTTCAGATTTGAAAAACGTTCAAATATTTTTTAAGAAACCTCAAAAATTATTTTGGTTTTCCAAAAAAACGTGAAGATTTAAAAATACAAAAACAAAACAAAGAAAAAAAAGTGTACCTAATGGGCCGCGGCCCATGAAACTGCTGCCTGCCCGTGGGGGGTGCGGTGGCTTGTTTCCGCCGACCAGGTCGGCAGAAAGCAACTCCCCTCAACGACTGTACTAATCGAATAAAATCGACGGCCACATATTAGGTCCCAGCCACCACCAAATCCACAAAGTTCTAGGGCGGCCGTCACACAAACAGATGGGCACATATCAGATGTACATAACATGTTAGCAATAATCTTTCCTTGATCATGTTAGTTGGATTGTTCTAGAAACTTCCAAGTTTCCTAGTGGTAAAGGGGCTTGCGTGCCTATGTTGGAGTCATAGAGGGGGTCCATCTCGTATTAGTTCTCCGTGTTAGAGTCTGGTTAGTTTAGGCCAGGTTGAGTGTCCTAATCTTTCTTTTTTCGCGGGCACGTGAACGGCGTGCTAAATCTTTATAGAAAGGAGCAAACAGAGACCAACGGCGGATGCGAACATCTGTCCGCGGCCAATCCACTCACACCACCCAAACCTACAGACCTATTCTCGCAACATGACTCTCTGCTCCCCTCCCCGCGTGGCCCACCAAAGGCTGAACTCCTCTAGAACTGTGTCTATAATCTGCTGCGTGGACAGCTGCCTCTCTAGGTTCCCAAAGACCCTGGCATTCCTTTGTTTCCAAAGCGTCCAGGCAATCAGCAAGACTAGCGTATCAAAGCCTCTCATATCCTCCCTCCGAAGCCTCTTCCTCGTCTCCGTCCACCATCTCTCTAGATTGGTGTTATCTTGTGGTTCCTGGAGTTGTGATCTCAGCCTTTTCAAGCATCCAAACCACATCATCTTGACATACGGGCAGTGCGAGAGGATATGGTCGACATTATCCTCCTCCTGAAAACAAGTAGCGCAGGGATCTGAATGCTCGTGGAGTGTCCTAATCTGATTAGGTTGTACTTAGCGTTGGTCATGTCACGTGGTGAGTTATGAGTTAGTTCGTGTCCTGTTAGGGCTAATCTAGTTTGGAGTCGGCCGTGTAGTAGCACCAAGTGCGAGATTGAGAAATATAAAATACAAAAATAATGGGTGCGACATACACCCTTAGCAATAAACTTTTCTTTTGAATCCTTAGCGATACACTTGATATTCGTGTGTGTGTTTCTCTAATTTGATGTGATCGATCCATGTGCGAATCCTAACATAACACACACCCATGTTGGCCAGGAAAAAACGTTACAGAACGAGATAGAAAGGAAAACTCCATCTGATTTTTATTTTTTTTGAACAGGAAGAGGGGTCTCGAAGGACCCCGATGCTGCATTAATTCTTCGTCGGTGGGTACAAGATTACACACAGGACCTTACAGAAAAGCAGAAATACAACACAGTCCCAACTAAATGCATAAAGGACCCTAGAAGAAATGTAGAAAAAGCAATCAGGACCCTGATCCTCTCCACCGGCATGGAAGATGAGCTCCATGCCACGGCCGCCGGCACCGGCGCCGGGGACGACACCACTTGGCGTCAGCGCGACGAAGAACGCCGTAACGTAGACGCATAAAGACCTCCTATATGGCTCGCCGGCCAGGAGGTTGAAGAGCATGAGGCGCATAAAGCACCACAGCACGGAGTGGTCTCTCCGACCAGAGATAACAGCGGCGCCTCTTCGCCGCCATTGATGAACTCCGCCAGTTGCAGCAGCCTGGTCTTCCCGTGGAGTACAAGATCCCATCGCCCCCTTCGCCCTTCCACCACCTCGGTGACGCAGACGACTAGAACTGAGATTGCACTCCACCAAGCTTAGGAGCAGAGTCCCTCCAAGATTCTCCCTCTCAGCCACCATGGCCAAAGGAAGAACAGGGCTTAGAGGGAAGCACTCCAGCAGCTCGAAATTATTCCAGCACGAAGAAGAAGAGAAATTGGGAGCGAGGAACACCGAGGCTAATCCTCGCCATGGAACCAGCAGGGAGGTGCCGGCATAGGAAACCCTGACACCCTCACTCTCACCATCCACCTCGTTGTTGCTCAGATGAGGAAGAAAAGCTTGAGAGAGAGTATCAATGGATCTGGATCCGGCCGCCTTTTTATTTGCTGGGAGGAAGCTAACAACAAGAGAACCTAAAACTACTAGAAACCAGACCCCTCTCTCACCCATCACCGGCCACCATGGCCGCCGGCGGCGAGGGAGAGAGAGGCCGGCGAGGAGAGCTAGAAGAAAAGGCTCAAGCAGAGCAAACTCCACAGGGGTAGTCTCAACAGAACGGGGAAGAGGACTTACTAACAAATTCGAGAGAGGTGTTCAGGGAGAACCACTCCATCTGATGCGTGGAAGCAAAAGGAGAGTTTGCCTGACCTTTCCAAATTCAGTTGCAAGAAGGTCCAAATTGGAGCCAACGAGAAAGAAATGAATATTGCTTGCGCGCTTTGCTCTCTTATCTCTTTGCATCCCTGATCCCTCGATCCATACATTTGCGCTTGGCTGTGACTCATAGATATTATTCTCATCTATCAGGCCAACAAGTTGGATCAATGGCATCCAATGATCACTTCCTCTTTCTCCTCTCCGGAGCCCACTGGTGGAAAAAGGGCCTTTGGTCGCGGTTCGCAACTGCCATTAGTCGCGGTTGCGCAACCGCGACCAAATTAGCGCGACTAAAGGTCCCCCCTTTAGTCGCGGTTGCTTACGAACCGCGACTAAAGGCCCGTCCACGTGGGCGCCAGGCGACCGTCGGGGCGGAGGACCTTTAGTCGCGGTTCTTTAGGGTTTTAGGCCCCCCCTAAACCTGCCCCCCCTAAACATATTTTCTGTTTAATTTGTATATTGTTTTATTTCTTTTGTGCTTTATTGTAATTTTGAAGGAGTTTCACATATTCTACGGTACTACATATATACATGCATATGAATGTACAATTTCAAACACATTTGAAATTAGAACCAAAAAGAATTCAAGAGGAATATACAATATATATTCAATATCATCGGATGACCATATACAAGTTTGAACAAGTTTCCATACATAATTTAGTGCATGTATAGTTCTACGTCCTCGCAATGGTGTTCTCCTTTAGGATCGAGGACTTCCCTCCTGAACCATCCAGCTAGTTCCTCTTGAAGTGGTCGGAAGCGAGCTTCTGGACTAAGCATCATCCGGAGGATATTCCTCTGAGCATTGAGATCACTCGGAACGCGCTCAGAGGTGTATCTCCGGATCATCTCACAGACATAGTATCCACACAGATTGGTTCCCGGTGGCTGAATATCGCCACCATTCTTAGCCTTTGACCACATGAAATTTAGCTCTTTTTTGAATTCACCGACCTTTGTATCTGAGAACCGTCTCCAAACCCTACGAGGCAAAAAAAAATAAAATGAACAAGAGAGTTATTAGTTAATTACTTGAAGCTTAATTAGGAAATGAACGAAATAGGCCGATCGATATAGAGCGCAAATGAATGAAAACAATTACTTTTGAATCATTTGTCTCATGTCGGCCCACTCCGCCTTATCCATATTCAGAGAGTGTGGACGAGACATTCTGATTTGTCAACTTTAATTACTAGCAGAATCCAGTGGAACCTGCGGACACGATACATGCACAGTATGTCATGCATAACTCATCGATTAGCTGGCCACATACTATGCATGGAGTAAACAAAAGAGAATGTACTCAAGACATAAACACTCACCCAAAATGGTAAGGAAATAGAATATCACTTTTGAGTTTCTGCTTTTCAAGAAACCGCCACAGGTCTTTCTCCACGTCGGCGGGGTGATGCTTTAACGTATATCCATTAATGATGTGTGGGTCAATGAACCCAACATCATGGATGCTCCTTACTCTGCATTCCTTAATCTTCAATCTGCATGTATAATAGCGTACACAACAATATAGTTAGGACATATATATATAGTGCAGGCAATATGAACGAGATGGGGTAGAAATAAATCACTTACAGAACGTAGCAACTGATGATAGATTTGTCGAGCTCGCGCAGATTGAAAAGCTGAAACAATTCACTCAGATGAATTTGTACAGAGTATTGTTTGAAGTGATGCTCATATCCAACTTTCGCATAAATATAATCTTTGGCGTTTTTATGTTGTATGTAACCCTTGTACCAGTTCAGCAGACCTTTCATTTGTGGAGGTAGATCCTCTTCCTGCGCAGGCTCGACGAGAGGCCCGTTCTTCACATATGAAAGTACTACCTCCTTCACTGGCGCCTCATCAAGGCCTAACAGTTCACGAAGAGTAATACCTAAGTTGACCGCTTGTTCTCTGGCACTCGTTACAGTCAATCCCTGTGCTGCCGCAGCTTCTATGATTTCGGGGGCATCCGGACCGGCGGCTGTCACTATAAGCGGGGCAATCGATTGTTTACTTTGTTCCCCGAGCTGGGCAACAACTCGTTTCCCGCTTTGTGCACTTTCTAATTCCGCTTTATCGGCCTCCTCTTTCTTCTTCTTGAACATGCGTGCCTGATTCTTTAGTTCACGTGCATAGTCGTCAGGCAGATTCTTCGCGGCTTGGGACGGTGTGTTCAAAAATGACTTAGCCCACTTCTTTTGCTCATCAGAAAATACTGGCTTGGGCTCGGGCTCTCTTTTCTTCTTGCAGCCCGCCTTCCATTTCTCTAATTCAGCAGTCGCGGCCGCCTCGACTTCCTCGGCACTACGTTCCCAAGGCCTCGTGGGGAGAGGCTTCAGTGATGGCTCCGGTACCTTTGTTTTCTTAGGTACGTAAGGGTCCGGGTTAATAATCCAGGACTGCTGCTTCTGCTTCTTCGCCGGAGGTGGATTGGGGGGCGGCGTCTGCTTACCCGCCCGGGGCGGACTAGGGGGCGGCGGCTGCTTACCCACCGGAGGTGAATTGGGGGGCGGCGTCGGCTGACGTGAAGGAGGTGTAGGTGAATCACCACCACCACCGCCACCGCCGCCACCACCACCACCGTAGGGGGGTGGACTTGTTGGCGCCTCGCCTGGAAACTTGATAAACTTCTTCTGCCATAGAATGAACTGGCGCTTGACATCTCCAAGTCTTGTCGCCCCTTCAGGTGTAGCAATGTCAATGTCCAGGTCCTCAAACCCTTGGACTATGTCCTCCACCGTGACACGAGCAAAGCCATCTTGAATGGGGTTGTTGTGGTGGAGTGCTCCAGGTGGTAAAGCACTGCCGATGGCTACCTTCATGGACATGTTCCCGATAGGATAATACAGATGACATGCTTTCATCTCCTTTATATCGTCCACGGGGTAGCGAGGAGGCTCCGGTGCAGTAATTTCGACCACCAGAGGCTCCGGTGCAGTAATTTCGATCGTCGGTGCACCAGCCGGTGGGGCCTCCGTGGAAGCCACGCTGCTTCTCCGCTGCTGGCTTCCGAGATCCAATGGATGATCTTCATGCTGCGCCCGAGCTGCATCTCTTTCGGCTACTAGTACACTCACGGTTTTCTTCATGACATCCATTTCCGATGCCAACCGCGCCACAACATCTGCTTCCCGATCCATCTTTCTCTTACGGCTTCTGTAACCGTACGGGTCATCGTTCTGGGGGAACCCTACTTTCCACGGAATGTGCCCCATGCCTCGTACACGTCCTCCGTGTTCAGGATTCCCGAGGGGTAATGACAGCGCGACGTTCTCTCTGTTGACCTAGATCCTCCCCTCTTGAGCATCCCTCATTGCCTCAATAAGCTTTTGGGTGGGTTTAATTATTTTGCCCTGGTAAACACACTCCCCTGTCTCCGGGTTCAGCGATCCCCCATGCCCGTACCACCAGCTTTTGGCCCTTGGGTCCTATCGCTCCGTACCTGGACGGATTCCTCGCGCCCTCAGCTCGTTCTCCATCTTCTCCCACCTAGGCAGCCAAAAGCGATACCCTCCTGGCCCCATAATATGATTGTACTCCTTCTTGGCCGTATTTTCCTTATTTTTTTCGATATTTGAAGGAACTGCTCCGATTTCTTTTGCTTCACAAATTCTGGCCAATCATGTTGCAGTTTCTCATATTGTCCTTTGAAATCCGGAGTCTTGCCCTGCTTGACAAAGTCATGGGCTAGATTTTGCTTGTATTTCCGGAATGCGTCAGACATCTTAGAAAGAGCGAACTGTTTAACTAGCTTGCACCTCTCCTTGTTTTCCTCAATCTTGTTACCCTCCTCATCGTATTTGCGGTATTCCGGAGGTAGAACGAAATGTTCCATAAGCTTGTTGAAGCAATCTTTTTTTGTTCTCTTATCGACAAAAGTGAAACCAAGACGTGCCTTCTTTGGCTCATTCCACTCCTGGACGGTGATCGAGACGTTGTCTCTAACAATGGCTCCGCATTGGCTGATAAACTTGGTGGCGTTCTTGCGGGGCTCCAGCGGTCTGCCGGTTGCTTCCTCGACAACCTCGATGGTGCATGTTTCTCCTGGTTTCATCGTCTTGATTGCGCCACGCTTTGACGACGTACTCGATTGTTTCGACGATCCGGCCGAGGGCTAAAATAAGAAAGAGAGTCGCGCGCGTTAGTACACACATATTTATTCAAATCAGCTAGTTTGTATCACCAGAGGCTCAATGTATATATATACCTCGGCGCCGGAGGTGGCTGCTACTTCCAATTGAAGATCGTCGTTTATCGACGTTTCTTCGGCATCATCTTGCTGACGGCGCCCTTCATCTTCACCCTCAAGGTTCAGATAAGAAGAGATATCATCTTCTTCTTGTCCGGTCGGCACATATAGAATATCGCCATTTATGATGCCGAACATATGGTCTTCAAGGTCCGGATCATAGTTGTCCATAATCGGGTCAGCTCTATCGTCTGCCATATGTCAGTCCTGAAAACATGTAGTCAAAACAAATTAATTAAGTGAAGAAGGGGGGCGGTGGTGGTGGCGAAAGGGCGGTGGCAAAAGGAGCGGGCGAGGAAGCGATGGGAGAGGGTGTCGCGGTAGAGCGCGAGACGGGGCGGCGATTAAAGACGTGGTGTCGGTGACGGTGGCGGTGGCGAAAGGGCAGTGGCGGTGCCGAGGACAACACACATAACCTTCGCCGCCCCCTCTCGATCCAAAAAAAACACCGCGCGTATACGGAGGGGGCGACGAGGGGCTCGCTGCCCCCTCCGTATACGCGCGGTGGTAAAGTCAAATTTTAGTTCTGCGCTCTCTCCCTCTCCTCTCTCTCACTGCATGCGAGCGGCGGCGCCGGCGATGACGATGGGGACGCACGGGCGCATCGACACACACGGTGTGGGTGGGGCGGCGCCGACGGGCCGACGTACGGGACGGGCGCCGCGACGAGAGGGCGGCGACGACGGAGAGAAGGCGCTGACGGCGAGGTCGAGTGCGGCGACGACGAGTTAAATTTACACTTTAATTAGTTAAATTTTTAAGTCAAATTTTTTAACTTATTTAAAAACAATTTAATTAAGTTTTTAGTTTTGTTTTTTGAATTTGTAACTAATTAAGTTTGTTTAGTTTCTTCACATATACACGTACGTTTACAATTTAATTAAGTTACAAATTAGTTCTTCACATATATACATGTTTACAATTTATTTAAGTTACAATTTTAATTAAAAAAACTTAGTTACGATTTAAAAAAAAAAACCGGCCAGGGTGCCCCTGGCACTTTCTCTCCTCTCCCTCTGCTCATCTCTCTCTGTGCACCGATGCCGGCGCCCACGGCGCGGCGCGCGCTGGCCGCGCGATCGAGGGCGGCGGGGGCTAGAGCGCGCAGCGCACGGCAATGAGGGCGGCGGGCGAGGGAGGCGGGCGGCGACGACGCGTCGGGCGGCAAGCGGCGGCGGCGGCCCGGCGAGGGAGGCGGCGGCGCGCGCGCGACACGTACGATAACCGGCGGAGAGGCGCGGCGCGGCGCGTCGATCGACTTACGGCGGTGGAGGACGACAACTGGGGGCCGGCGTTGGCGGCGGGCGACGGCGGGCGTTGGCGGCGGGCGACGGGCGATGGTGGCGAGCAGCCTGACGGCGCCTGTGTGTTCGAGGAAGAAGAGAGAATGAACCGCCTCGCTCGTCGCGCGCGTTTATATAGGGACCGCCCTTTAGTCGCGGTTGGGGTCACCAACCGCGACTAAAGGGTATTTTTCGCCGCGTTTTGGTTTCCCGCGGAAAAATGACCTTTAGTCGCGGTTGGTGAGGCCAACCGCGACTAAAGGGCATTTTTAAAATTTCTTTTCTTTTTCAGAACTAAATCAATAAAAATAAAACTAGTTCAATTCAAAATTTTAAAAATACAAATAATATGTCAAAAAATTCATAAAAATAAAACTAATTCATTCAAAATTTTAAAAATACAAATAATATATCAAAAAAATCATAAAAATAAAACTAGTTCAATTCAAAATCTTAAAAATACACATAATATATCAAAAAATTCATAAAAATAAAACTAATTCAATTCAAAATTTAAAAAATACAAATAATATATCAAAAAATTCATAAAAATAAAACTAATTGAATTCAAAATTTAAAAAATACAAATAATATATCAAGAAATTCATAATAATAAAACTAATTCAATTCAAAATTTAAAAAATACAAATAATATATCAAAAAATTCATAAAAATAAAACTAATTCAATTCAAAATTTCTTCCCGGCCGCCTCTGTCTTCATGTTGGCCCCCTCTTCCCGCCTCTGTCTTTCCGCCGACCCCCTCTTCCCGCCTCGTCTTCCCGCCATTTCTTCCCTGTCTTCCCGCCTCTTTATTCCCGCTAATTTCTTCCCGCCAATTTCTTCCCGCCTCTTTCTTCCCGCCACTTTCTTCCCGCCTCCTGTCTTCCCGCTCCCATTTTTTCCGCCATTTGTCACTACATATATGTAGCCCGGCTTGGCCAGCATTATCACATCTCTACAATCTCTCATCACTCTCGCATGGCTTCCACCGCACCCACTCTAACCTACCAGCAGGTGGAGGAGCTTTGCGCCTCGAACTACCCTTGCCCACCGGGCTACCGCGTCCCAGCCGGCTGGAGCCTAAGCGCCGGCGGCGTGCCGGTCCCTCCCGTCCCTTAGGGTACTGCGCGCCGGGCGGCCATCACGAACCACTACTACCTCGACCTCACGCCGGAGCAGCGGATGAATCCCCGCTGGCATCCCGATAACCAGCATACTTGGGACGCCTTCTTCATCAATCGGCGTGAGAGGGCGCTCGCCAGGTATGAGGAGGACGGTCTGCCTCCTGGGAACTTCCACGAGGCCGGCCGTCGACTATGGTGGTACGGCCGAACTCTGCAGAGCGTCATGGACATCACGGCCGGCGATATCCCCCGCCTGCGCTACCCTCAGTTCGAGCCACGAGCGCCGCCCGACGACAGCGACGACAGCAGCGACGACGACGGCGGCAACTTAGAAGGCGACGACTACCAGTACAACGGCGGCGGCTATGAAGACTACGAGTATGCATATTATACGCCTAGGCAGGAGTATGACTGAATCACTCCAAATTTCATGTATCATCAGTGCTATCTCGAGTTAATTGAATCATTCGAAAATGGACACCAAACACATCACGGGTAATATAATTCACATGATCCATTCAACAAAGTTTGGTACAATAAATTATTACACATCATTTCTTTCCTTGTGTCCCTGCTTGCTTACGATTGTGCCGTATCCATGGAGCATCCTCATCATTTAACTTAATGCTTGGGTCGGTGTTCACTTTGAAGGGCGGAATTTCAGCAAACATATTATAATCTTCTGACATGTATGTCTTGTCCTCCACTCCCACGATGTTTTTTTTCCCTGAAAGAACAATGTGGCGCTTTGGATCATCGCATGATGTACTGATCGTTTTCTTATCTTTCCGTTTCCTCGGTTTGCTACTCATGTCCTTCACATAGAAAACCTGAGCGACATCTTTCGCTAGGACGAATGGTTCGTCAAGGTAACCAAGATTGTTGAAATCCACCATTGTCATTCCGTATTGCTGGTCCACCTTTACCCCACCTCCTGTTAGCTTGAACCATTTGCACCGGAACAAAGGGACCCTAAAGGAGGGTCCATAGTCAAGTTCCCATATCTACTCTATGTAACCATAATATGTGACCTTTTGCCCATTCTCGGTTGCTGCATCAAAGCGGACACCACTGTTTTGGTTGGTGCTCTTTTTATCTTGGGCGATCGTGTAAAATGTATTCCCATTTATTACCCTTGGAAAGTCGTTATAGTCGAAGATGGTGTCTTGGCCAACATGTACAGCTGATATACAACATGATCGTCATTCATTAAATGTTTTCTCAACCAACTGCCGAAAGTCTCCATGTGGGCCTTCCTAATCCAGGATTCAGGCTTCCCAGGGTTGTCCGAGCGTAAAATATTCTTGTGTTTCTCAAAGTACGGAGCCACCAAGCTGGAATTGGTCAGAACTGTGTGGTGTGCTTCAGTCAGAGAATGGCCGTCCATACATATCGTTGATTTCCTTCCGATCGTGCCTTTTCAACTTAGTCTCCCCTCGTGACGCGATCGAGGAAGACCAATCGGCTTAAGGTCAGGAACAAAGTCAACACAAAACTCAATTACCTCCTCATTTCCATAGCCCTTGGCGATGCTTCCTTCTGGCCTAGCACGGTTACGAACATATTTCTTTAATATTCCCATGAACCTCTCGAAGGGGAACATATTGTGTAGAAATACAGGACCGAGAATGGAAATCTCATCGACTAGGTGAACCAGGAGGTGCGTCATAATATTGAAGAAGGATGGCGGGAACACCAACTCGAAACTGACAAGACATTGGATCACATCGTTCTGTAACCGTGGTAGAACTTCCGGGATTGATTACCTTCTCGAGAGATTGCATTGAGGAATGCACATAGCTTCACAATGGCTACTCGAACATTTTCCGACAGAGCCCTCAAAGCAATCGGAAGCAATTGCGTCATAATCACGTGGCAGTCGTGAGACTTCAGGTTTTGGAACTTTTTCTCCGCCATGTTTATTATTCCCTTTATATTGGACGAGAATCCAGACGGGACCTTCATACTGCTCAGGCATTCAAAAAAGATGACCTTCTCTTCTTTGGTCAGAGCGTAGCTGGCACGACCTTGAAACCGTTCCTGATGCCAGTCATCGTGGTCTTTCAAACTTTGCTGGTCCCGCCGTGCTTCCTTTGTATCATTTGACTTCCCATACACGCACAAGAATATTAGTAGGTTAACGCAAATAATATTCTTAACGTGCATCACGTCGATTGCGTAGTGGACTTCTAGGACTTTCCAATATTCTAGCTCCCGAATATAGATTTCTTCTTCCACATGGCTGCGTGCCCGTCGGCTCCCTTCGGAACCGATTGTCCGCCAGACCCTTTCCAAAGATGACTTTCAAATCCTTGACCATATCAAATACCTCAGCACCGGTGTGTTCCGCAGGCTTCGGCCGGTGATCTGCCTTGTCGTTGTAATGCTTGCCTTTCTTTCTTCGGATGACCTTTCGGAAGAAATCGACGATGCCCAAGGTACACGTTCTTCTTACAATTTGGCAAATGTACACTTTCGGCCTCATGTAAGCAGTGCGTGCATGCATTGTATCCCTTATTTGACAGTCCCGAAAGGTTACTAAGAGCAGGCCAATCGTTGATGGTTACGAAAAGCAACGCTCGTAGGTCAAATTCCTCTTATTTGTGCTCATCCCACACACGGACACCAGGTATGCCCCACAGCTGTAAAAGTTCATCAACTAATGGCCTTAGGTACACATCGATGTCGTTGCCGGGTTGCTTCGGACATTGGATGAGCACTGGCATCATAATGAACTTCCGCTTCATGCACAACCAAGGAGGAAGGTTGTAGATGCATAGAGTCACGGGCCAGGTGCTATGGCTGGAGCTCTGCTCGCCAAAAGGATTCATGCCATCCGTACTTAGACCAAATCTTATGTTCCTTGCGTCACCGCAAAATCTTTGAACTCTCTGTCGATCTTTCTCCATTGCGTTCCATCTGCGGGGTGTCTCAACTCCCCGTCCGACTTACGGTCCTCTTTGTGCCATCGCAACAACTTGGCATGCTCTTTGTTCCTGAAGAGACGTTTCAACCGTGGTATTATAGGAGCATACCATATCACCTTGGCGGGAACCCTCTTCCTGGGTTTCTGGCCCTCAACATCGTCACCAGGGTCATCGCCTCTGATCTTGTAACGCAATGCAGTGCATACCGGGCATTCATTCAAATTCTCGTATTCACCACGGTAGAGGATGCGCCGTTGATGCATGCATGTATCTTCGTAACCTCTAAACCTAGAGGGCGTACAACCTTCTTTGCTTCGTACGCATCGCGGGCAACTCGTTATTCTTTGGAAACATATTCTTCAACATTTTCAGCAAGTTTTCAAATGCCGAGTCAGCTACACCTGCCCGTGCCTTCCATTTCAGCAAATCCAGTGTGCAGCCCAGCTTTTTCGGACCATCATCGCATCCGGGGTCAGCGCCTTTTCGTGATCCTCTAACATGCGATCCAAATTCTCCCTCTCCTTTTCAGTTTCGCAGCGTCCGTACATCAGCAATGGTCCGACCAAGATCATCAACGGGATCATCACGTGCCTCTTCTTCACCTTCCCCTTCACCTTCCCCTTCACCTTCAGCATCCTCCATGAAAGTATCACCGAAATGAGCAAGATAGCTTTCATCGATGAAATCATCCCCTTCTTCATCTTCTTCCATTATAACCCCTCTTTCTCCATGCTTGGTCCAACAATTATAGCTTGGCATGAAACCGTGCCGAAGCAGGTGCATGTGAACATCTCTTGAGGAAGAGTAACCCTTCTGATTCTTACAGTTAACACATGGACAGATAACAAAACCCCCATGCTTGTTCGCATTAGCCACTACGAGGAAATCTTTCAAACCCGTAGTGAACTCGCCGGAGAGTCGGTTACCGTACATCCATTGCCGATTCATCTGCATTATTATAATATAAAATATATAATTAACCATCATGCATTTGTTAAACTAACTAGCTACAACAATATAAATTAAACAATGAACTACACACATGCATATTTTTATCAATGACACATGAAAGGTTAAAGTTGCTAACCGCGATCGAGGAGGAAAAAATAAATGAGAAAGCTCAAGTGTGGCTCCAACACTTCATATCATGTTTGTTTCATGCTCTTGGGGCATTTCATCAAACACCTTATGTGCATAAGAGGAACCAAAAGCAAACCTAACACCCACTTGTGAAGTTTGTGAAGAGAATGGCTCCAAATGGCTAAGTGTTGGCTGCTGGATGGGTATATATAGGGGTGGGGCTTTAGTCGCGGTTGGCCTGGCAAACCGCGACTAAAGGCCTTCGGGCACCTTTAGTCGCGGTTGGCCCCCACGTGCACCAGCTGGCCACCGAGCGCCCTGGGCCCAGGCCATTGGTCGCGGTTCGCCTCCCGAACCGCGACTAAAGGTCCCATTAGTCGCGGTTCCTATAGCTTCGCGACTTATGGGGCTGGACGGAAGCCTGTTTTTCTACCAGTGGCCGTTCTGCTCGCCGTCACCGGTGCCATGGATAACTACGAGTGCCGGCCAGGGGTGGCCTTCCCACACAACCCGCTCGCCACCTGTCGCCCCTACGTGTTGAGCCGGGCCTGCGGCCGCGGGCTCGGCCTCCCCATGCTGGTCACGGAGCGGTGCTGCCGGGAGCTGGCCGTAGTCTCGGGGCGGTGCCGGTGCGAGGCGCTGCGCGTCTTCATGGATGGGGTCCGCGCGGAGGGGGGACGTGTGGTGGAGGGCCAACTCGGTGGCGTGCGCGGCTGCCCGACGGAGGTGCAGAGGGGCTTCGCCGCCACGCTCGTCACACCGGCGGAGTGCAACCTGCGCACCATATTGGGTGACACCTGGTGCTACTAGCCGATGGATCCAGGATCCTCAACTGCAAAAGTACTGAAGTTGTCTAGTAATTACTTACTATATTTTACCGTGTATTACATATAAAAGTACTCCTCAAGTGAAGGCCAAGAAAGCAATGCATGTGACCTTTACAACAAAGAGGACCTCTTTATAAAAAAGAAAAAGAAAAAGGAGGACCTACGAGCTGAGCACCTGAGCTACCCCATTTTACAGCCAAAACAGCTATACCAAAATGCGCATGGGGCAAAGCCCAATCGAGCTTCGTTCGGCCAAGCTAGCTACGTATACGGCCGGCCGCCAAGCTAGCTGGGCGGAAACGACCTGAAGTACATGATGGTGTGCCAAGCTTAACTTGACCGTAGGAGCAACAACAATCTTGTGGTGTTGGTCGGTCGGTCGGTAGCGGTGCTCTATCTACTCAATGTTTCGATCGATTGAAACCTTCATTCGCGTTCATGCAAGTGTGCACGCTATATACTTCCTTCTACGGAAACAAGCCACTCACCTATGGCATGCCCGTCGGCGCTCTCTTCTATCTAATTGGACGATGGATACGACCTCCTTTTTACCTCAAACAAAAAATACCGTATGCTTTCTCTGCTTCGCGTCAAACAGCCAAAACCATGCATAGTATGCTACTCCACAGAAGTCCATGATAACCAGCCAAGTAAACACCGACCGCACTCTTTTCTTTCTCCTCTCGGTCCCTCTTGAAGCCTCGTCTCTGGTCCTCTCCTCGTGGTCTCCGGGCCTGACCGGAGCTCCTCTCGCCGGCGCAGCCGTGCGGAGCGAGCGAATGGATGGTGCTGGTCCTAGTCTTAGCCTCTTAGGTCTAGTTTCTGTCTAGAGTCTACCTATATGGAGTATGAGGATAGGTTGGTGGATCCAGGCGGCCAGATCTGCCACACCATGGATCTCCAAGGCTTTGCTGCGTCTCTCTGGTGGCAAGTTGAGGCGCATGTGGAGAAGAGGAGGTTATGCATCCCTTGAAATAAGGTCTTCAGGACTGCAGGTGGAGATTGGAGCTGGGTTTCTTGGACCAGGCCCTGCTCTGTTCGGTGATTCTTGGCCTAGCAGCGGCGCTCCCATGGAGGGAGCCGAAGGCTGCGGTGGTGAAGGCTCTGAGCAACTCCTTCAATAAGGTCTAGGTTCGTCTGGTTGGTGTCTCAGCTCTCTCTACAAGCGAAGTTCATCCTCTTCCTTTGGGCTACCATGGTGGTGGAGGGAGGCGGCGGCTGGCCGTTGCTTGTGGTGAAGCTGAGGACTGCAGGGAATATATGGTGCTATTTCTTCCGGGAGATCATTCTCGGTGGCTCTAGTTTGGCTGCCGACTCAAGATGCCGTAGGGCGACTGATCCAGATGCTGATGCGATGGCGTCAAGCTTTCAACCTCCTTCGGAGGCCCATTCTCGGATTCGCGGCGGCGCTTTTCTTCCAGCTGAGACCAAGTGGCTTCGTCTCCGGTCCTGGTTCGGAAGGCCACCGTGCTAGTCCTCAGTTCACCGGCGGTTGTGGAGGACCTGATTGTGTTTCTTCTTCTATATTCAAGGTTCTTTATGCTTATGTTGAGGTCCAGTTCATAATAGACTCATCAGTTGTGGACCTTTTTGTAATTTGTACTACACCACTCTTATAAATGAGAAGCACCTAGGTCCTTCGGGGCCGTTCCCTGTTCAAAAAAAAAACCAGCCAAGTTGGCATAGGCACAGCCACATGTCGATCTGAAGGATTGCTGTGTGTCATTTCGTGTGATCCGTTGTGCCGTGTGGCCATAACTCATTTCCTTTTGTGTGTAACCAAAAAGAAGCTGCACTTCCATTTCCAATTTTTTCGATTATTTTTTTCTATTTTTTCTTTTTAACAAATTTTAAAATGGAGCAAAATTTAAAGTTAAGAAAATTTAAAATTCGAATAAATTTTCAAAGTAAGAAAATTTTTAATCTTAGCAAATTTCAAATCTGAGAAAATTTAGAATCTGGGCAAATTTGAAATCTAAGCAAATTTTCGAATCTAGAAAATTTTGGAATAACAGGCCGGCCCACCACCAGCCCAGCATCCTGGCCCAAGGACATACTCCCCTGCCCCGAGGAGCGTCCCCTGGCGGCGCCGACGCTGTCGCCGCCCCATCCCCTCACCGGGGGACGGTACAGAGCTCAGACCCCCGTCCCTGGTGGTCGGCGTAGGCGAGCAAGCCGCCGCCGCCGCCGCTCCGCCATCGCCTTTCAAAGTGCCAAACCTCGCAAGGCCGCAACCACCCTCGCTCCACATCTCGTCCACGCCCATGTCATCGCCGGCGCCCGAGAGGAGGCGCTCCACACGGCGGCGGCCCGAACTGTCCTACGCCGAAGCGGACCCCGACGCGGAGCTCGAACGCGGTGGAAAGCGCCGGCGCAGTGCGGCGGGTACACCCAACCGTAAGAGCGGCGCCGACAAGGGCGAGTCGAAACGTAGGCGGGGCTTGGCGGCGATCGAAGACGACGACGACGACATGTGCGCGTCGGAGCCGGACGCGGAGGAGATGCGTAGGGAGGAAGAGGAGGAGGAAGCCGCCGCGCTCGAGGCGGAGGAGCAGGCCAACGCGGCGACGCTTGGCGCCAGAAGGAAGAGGAGGGTGGCGACGAGGCTGATGAGCAAGCAGAAGAAGGAGGAGGACCACTTTGTCGGCGACCCGATACCAGATGACGAGGCGCGGCGACGGTGGCCGGAGAGGTACAAACCCAAGGTAATACCTACGGAGTCCATCCATTGATCTCAGCCTCTCATAATGTTGATGGATCGTAGGCATGTTCTTCCCTGGTTAGGAAGTATTATGAATTTATGATGGCTGAAGAAAATTCCATCTTCTACCTTTTTGTTTGCAGGATCCACAACTTAGCACTAAGAAGCGGTATGCACCTGTTTGTTGTACTGTAATTCAGGGAGCTTAATTTGAGGTGCTTTTAACACGTACGCCAACTGAAATCGTTGTGCGCAGGTCGGATGCAACCGAGGAGGAAAAGAGTGCTCGGTGCCACTACAGATCTGCTATTGTGGAAGGTGCCAGTTTCAATCTTGGAGATGATGTCTACGTCCAGGTAAACAACCGTCATCACCTAGCCACTTTCTCGATCGATTGCCATTATGTATTTTCCTTTTGCTAGAGCATTCATACATGCATGGTTTTAGTGTTCCCAGATGACTAGTGCAGCTTGTTATGCTAGTTCCTTTTTGTTTCTGGCATTGTTGGTGCACGCATGCATGTAAACCAGCAGGCTCATAGCTTATACTAATTCTGCACTGTACTGTACAATGCTTAATTCAGCGTATAGCTGTGCTAAATTGTGTAGGATAAAGATATGTGTGTAGATCAAGTTCTGAATGTGGTGAACCATCAAGCCCCTAGGCCTAGGCGTACACTAGGACTACATATTTCTCTGCTGGGTTCCTTTTTGCACAGCCCTTCTAGGTTACTCCACTAGATATTGTTCACTCATTAGAAACTTGCCCTCTGCTCTTATGCTCTTCATTTATAATAAGGTCCAGCTTTTGGAGGAGCTCCTCTGTGTTCCTCTGCAGACTCATTTTCTCTCTTCAGGTCAAATGTTAGATTTTACCGTCTTCTGTACTATTTAGCATTTTAAGAAATGCCCTGAATAGTTTGCACTGTTTTCATTTTTTTGTGTGCAGACCATTGAGAGTCTAAATATTTTAGTTTACTCTCCTGCATTTATCTTGTTGGTTTGCTCTATTTCAACCAACTGTGGTAATCATGTTATTGTTGTTTTGAGTGGCTGTAGGCTGCTCTTGGCGAGGATGATTACATTGGAAGGATTACTGAATTTTTCAAAGGAGTTGAACATGAATCATATTTCTGTTGCCGTTGGTTTTACCGTGTGGCTGATACGGTATGTGTCAAGCATGTTGTGTTCTTTTTTTCTAAATACACTTCAGCATGTGTCTAAGACCAACTTGCAGGTTATCACACCAAAGTTGTTGAAGGTTCCTGATCATGAACATGATCATGAGCGTGTTTTCCTTTCAGAGGAAAAGGATGATAACCTGATTGAGTCAATTATCTCGAAAGTAAATATTACTTATGTTGGCCCTAACGTAAGTGCTTCACTCATTCTTTCAAATTAATGAATGTGTACTACATACTACCTCTCATGTTTCTGCTGATTTTTACATGTTGCTTTACGGTGAAACCTCTACAGTTGACACAACAAGAAAAAGCTGAGCTTATATCAAATTCAGACTTGTATTATGACATGACGTATTCAGTGGCATATTCCACATTTGCCAATGTGCCACCGGGTAATCATATGTAGTTCTTATTTTTTTTATGTTGCCATAATCATACTTTTCTTTTTGTTGCATGTATGCAACTTATATTATAAAATAAAAATGCCATAGACTCGTATGGCCTGATCATAACTTTTTATTAAAACGGTACAATACAAAATGGTTTTGATACATCTGAAAGTATAATTGGCAAACTAAAAATTCATAAATGTTGATGATGACTTAATCTTTTGTAGAAAATGGTGGCCCAACAGGCAGCGAAACAACATCAGATATTTCTTGTGACAATGTTGACTCTCCTAGGGAAAAAACAATTGCTGACCTTCCAGTACCACCTGATGCACAAATGGAAACAGCGACACTGCTGGATTTATACTCTGGCTGTGGTGCCATGTCAACCGGGCTTTGCCTGGGTGCTCCATTGTCTGGCTTAAAATTGACTACAGTGAGTTTCCTACTTAGGAGGTATTAGGACTTCCATTGGCCTGAAATTATTGTAATTGACAATCTTACTATTGTTGTCTTGTGCAGAAATGGGCTGTAGACATGAACGAATATGCTTGTGACAGTCTAAAGCACAACCACCCACGCACACATGTACTAACTGCAATTGGCACTAAATTACATTCCTTGTTTTATCACCACACACAATAATTTGTATGATTTAATCTCTGTTATGTAGGTACGAAACGAGAAGGCCGAGAATTTTCTTAAACTCCTTCAGGAGTGGGATAGACTTTGTAAGTTATATGACGTCCATAATAGCACTTTTCTACCACGGATTTCGAATGATGATGAAGATGACGAAAATGGAGCAAATGAACCTCTTTCAGAGGATACTTTTGAGGTTGAGAAGCTTGTTGATATATGCTATGGTGATCCAAACAAAATTGAAAGAGACGGCTTGTGGTTTAAGGTAGTGCAGGCTCGATCGTTTAGAGCTCCTATTTTTGTAATTCTATTGGATTTCAGGCTTACTTTTATTCTTTATCATGTATGTTTAGTGATGTACTGTACTCATTAATTTAGATCATTTGTATGCCAAGTTTGGTTGAAGATATATATTATTTATATAGGTACGGTGGAAAGCATATGATTCCAGCCATGATACCTGGGAGCCCCTTGATGGCCTTAGGTCGGTATCTGCTTCATTACAATACTCTTTATTTTGTTTTGTCAATAATATCTTACCCTACTTAACATTTCAGAGATTCTCCACAATGTATTAAAGATTTTGTGGAGAGTGGATATAGGGAATCCATTTTACCCTTGCCTGTAAGTATATCCCTTCTTGTTCCTTTTGGGATCTTGTTCTTGTGCCACCTATTAATGTATTCCTAATTCCAAAGGGTCATGTGGATGTTATCTGTGGAGGTCCTCCGTGTCAAGGAATTAGCGGACTTAATAGACACAGGAAGCATAAAGATCCGCTGGCGGATGAAAAAAATAAACAGATCCTTGTGTTTATGGACATTGTCAACTACCTGAGACCCAAATACGTTCTTATGGAGAATGTCGTAGACATTCTACAATTTGCAGATGGCTTTCTTGGGCGTTATGCATTAAGTCATCTCGTCGCCATGGGTTACCAAGCTAGACTTGGGATTATGGTTGCAGGATGTTATGGGCTACCACAATTTAGGATGCGAGCTTTTCTCTGGGGAGCTCTTCCTTCAATGGTATCTCTTTTTTCTATGCTCAATTTTACTTGTGAGACCATTGCTAAGAATGTTTATCTGGTAATGTAGGTACTTCCAATGTTTCCTCTTCCCACCCATGTTGCCACTAAACGAGGACAAAACGTGCCAAATAAATTCTCGGTACGAGAATACATCTAATACATGCTATTATTGTTGCTGTTGTTATTATTATTATTATTATTATTATTATTATTATTATTATTATTATTATTATGTCTTGCTAACACTAGTAGAAATATGGCCTTTTGCACCGGTTGGTAATGGCCATATGCACCGGATGGCCAACCGGTGCAAACCATCCGGTGCAAAAGGCCCCCCCCTTTTGCACCGGTTCGCTTACGAACCGGTGCTAAAGGGGTCTCCACGTGGCCGGCTGTGGGGCGCTGGGCGGGGGAGCTTTTGCACCGGTTCGTAATACGAACCGGTGCTAAAGGGTCTGCCGCGGCAGAAAAACGTTCCAAAACGCTGCCGCGGCAGAAAAACACATTTTTTTGAATTATTTTATACTCCCTTTTTTTTCTTTTTTCGGAATTTCTAATATTTTAGTTATTTCACAAGGTTAGTCTCTAACTACCCTTATCTCTAATCCAATTACTTACTCATGCTCAAACTTCCCGCTCGGTCACCCATCCTCCCACTACTCTAGCACTAGCACGCTTAACTTCCAAGTTCCTTTCCATCCCGCATCCAAGTGCTTCGCGCGCATGTATGTGATAGTAGTATCATATCAATCCTATTAACATGTCGATCGATGTCATATTTCTTTATTGTAAGAATTTCAAATAATTATTTTAATAAACCAAAGTAATGTTGTAATAATAATCTTGAATAAATAAATAAACATTAACTTTATAATTTGTATTATTTTTAATTATTTTCAATTTTTTAATTTTTAATTTTTTTTTGCCAAACCTAAAACCTAAAAATTTGAAAATCTTATAATTTGCTAAAAGTAATAGAAATCTTTATGCAGGATGCAATTATTAATTTTAATTTTAAAAATAAAAAAATATGAAATCCTAAATTTCTGGAAAAAAACTAAAATCTTCCTGCTTTGATATTTTCATTTGGAATTTTCAAAATCTAAAAATTAGCTAACCGGGTAAACCCTGGTGAATTCGGATGTAATTTTTTCCCACGATGATTTTGATATATTATACGTTTTTTTTCGACGTCGTATGAAAAAGTTAATGCGGTTTTACCATTTTTCAAACATTTTTTGCAATAAATGTGAAAATTCAAATTTGTTAATTTTCCCTAATAGTAGGTTGCATAACATACATGAATCTCAAAAGATTTTATTTTTTGAATAATCTATCATTTTCTTTTCTATTTTACAGTGTTAAAAAAGGCGATCCACGGTGTGGGGTGGAGGTGCGTGGGAGAGCAGAAAACCTTTTGCACCGGTTCGTGTTACGAACCGGTGCAAAGGGTAGATTTTGCGGTTCGTAACACGAACCGGTGCAAAGAGTTTGTGGTCGACGCCAACCCTTTTGCACCGGTTCGTGTTACGAACCTGCAAAAGATCCCGCACGAACCGGTGCTAATGCCCCCTGGACGTGCATCGCACGAACCTAACCGGTGCTAATGACCCCTTTAGCACCGGTTCGTGCCAAATCCGGTGCAAAAGCACTTTCGAGGACAGGATAAAAGCCCTTGTTTCTACTAGTGTAAAATGATGTTCTGCTTTTCAAGAATGTCTAGTTGCATGTGATGAAACGGAATCTAAGCTCTTGGAGAAAGCTCTTTTTCTTAAAGACGCGATAGATGATTTCACTACGGGAGAGATGGAGTATGCCGACGGCCGCTAGCCGTCGGCCCAGCCCAGAAGGCCGTCGGCACGTGTCGTGCCGACGGTGGACCGTCGGCATAGCGGCGTCGGCATAGTTCTCGTCGGGATCGCCCGATCACCGTTGTGACAGATCGTCGTCGGCATAGATTGTTAAAGCCGACGGTAAAACCGTCGGCATAGTATTTCAATTTTTACAAATTTATTTTCGAAAAAATATTTAAAAAAAATTTGAAATTTTTTTTTATTTTTTTTTTCACTTTTCTTCTTCTACTTTTTTACTTGTTAATCTTTCACAATCACACTTAGTACACTTAATCTTAGGTCAAATTGCACTTATGGTCACACTTCCCAGTTGGTCACCCATCCTCACACTACTCCCACCCCGGCACGCTTAACTTCTTGGTTCTCTTCGGATGAGCTTCCCTGAAAGAAATGAAACCTTGATGTTAATATTACCATATCTATCATATTAACCCTTTGACCGTGATGTCACACCTCTATATTTTTAAATTCTAAACAATTATTTAAGTAAACAACAATGAATATATATAAATAATAATAATATAGAATTTGAAAAACAATTAAATGATTTTATTTTTTTGTTTTTTATTTAATAAGGAATAATTAATATCAGTAAATACGAATTTGGCAAATAATATGTCTAAATTGATCAGAAAAATGAGAGGAATACAAATATGACATCCATATCATCTTTTGAACCTACAAAGTTAACTTACCCAAAAATCATGAGCATTAGATCAAGTAACTCTAGTTTAAATTTGACTGACTTTATCGAAAATGAGGTGGGAAACGGCCTTGGCATGGCATAGTTTGCCGAAACAAGGTCATATTTGGCACGTGTGTGGGCCCTAGGATGGGAAGTAAGACCCCGGACGCGCATTTCAAATCTGATCCACGGTCGGCCATCTTTTCATTTTTAGCGTGCCCAAACGGTTTTTATTTGTGAAGCAGCTACATGGGGCGCATTTTAGTATGAAGTGAAACCTCCGTGCGATGATAGTAGACCACCTACGCACCACCTATCACATGATATGTGCACGCGTTAGCTTTTTGGGAACCCATGCGGCTTCCGGCGGTGTCCCGCCGTATCCGCTGGAAACTGACCGGATTTGAACTAGGGGTCAACTATCCGTCGCTCCAGAAATTCCGGAAAAATTGTTTTTAGTTCAACGACGCATCATTATATATGCTATTTTTTGTCCGTTTAGTTTGTTCGCGAATGGGTGCACCCGCACGCCCGGTACGGCGATACCGCATGTCTCGGGGGTCCTGTTTTGGCCAGATGGCAATTTGAACGAAGTCAAAAAATCCCACAGAGTCGCGTGGCGTCATTTTATATGTCATAGTAACTATTCCGTTTGTTAAAATCGATATGGCAATTATTTTGAAAACCCCTTCACGAAAAGGGCTATCACGTCCGGAGTTCTATGGATTTCAAGGGAAATGAGGTGGGAAACGGCCTCGGCATGGCATAGTTTACCGAAACGAGATAATATTTGGCACGTGTGTGGGCCCTAGGATGGGAAGTAACACCCGGACGCGCATTTCTAATCCGATCCACGGTCGGCCATCTTTTCATTTTTAGCGTGCCCAAAAGGTTTTTATTTGTGAAGCAGCTACATGGGACGCATTTTAGTATGAAGTGAAACCTCCGTGCGATGATAGTAGACCACCTACGCACCACCTATTAGATGACATGTGCACGCGTTAGCTTTTTGGGAACCTATGCGGCTTCCGGCGGTGTCCCGCCGTATCCGCTGAAAACTGACCGGATTTGAACTAGGGGTCAACTATCCGTCGCTCCAGAAATTCCGGAAAAATTGTTTTTAGTTCAACGACGCATCATTATATGTGCTAATTTTTGTTCGTTTAGTTTGTTCGCGAATGGGTGCACCCGCACACCCGGTACGGCGATACCGCATGTCCCGGGGGCCCTGTTTTGGCCAGATGGTTTTTTGAACGAAGTCAAAAAATCCCATGGAGCCAGGTGGCGTCATTTTATATGTCATAGTACCTATTCTGTTTGTCAAAACTGGGATACGGAAATTATTTTTAAAAACTCTTCATGAAAAGGGCTATCACGCCCGGAGTTCTATGGATTTGAGGTGAAATGAGGTGGGAAATGGCCTCGGTATGGCATAGTTTGCCGAAACGAGATCATATTTGGCACGTGTGTGGGCCCTAGGATGGGAAGCAAGACCCCGGACGCGGATTTCTAATCCGACCTACGGACGACCATCTTTTCATTTTTAGCGTGCCCAAACGGTTTTTATTTGTGAAGCAGCTACATGGGGCGTATTTTAGTATGACATAAAACCTCCATGCGATGATAGTAGACCACCTACGCACCACCTATCACAAGACATGTGGACTCGTTAGCATTTTGGGAACCCATGCGGCCTCCGGCGGTGTCCCGTCGAATCCGCTGGAAACTGACCAGATTTGAACTAGGGTGAACTATCCGTCGCTCCAGAAGTTCCGGAAAAATTGTTTTAAGTTTTACGACGCATCATTATATGTGCTAATTTTTGTCCGTTTAGTTTGTTCGTGAATGGGTGCACCCGCACGCCCGGTACGGCGATACTGCATGTCCCGGGGGTCCTGTTTTGGCTAGATGACAATTTGAACGAAGTCCAAAAATCCCACGGAGCCGCGTGACATTATTTTATATGTCATAGTAACTATTCCGTTTGTTAAAACTGGGATACGACAATTATTCTGAAAAACCCTTCACGAAGAGGGCTATCACGTCCGGAGTTCTATGGATTTTAGGGGAAATGAGGTGGGAAACGGCCTCCGCATGGCATAGTTTGACGAAACGAGATCATATTTGGCACGTGTGTGGACCCTAGGATGGGAAGCAAGTCCCCGGACGCGGATTTCTAATCCGACCCACGAGCGACAATTTTTTTTATTTTTGGCGTGTGTGAAAGCCATGAAACCTCGAACATTATAGCTCATTTCTAAAAAAGATTTGTTTAGGTATTTGAAATATTCCATTTTTTATATTTTTCTATGATAGATCTTGTTTTTCTGCAAAATTTCATATATTATACTTATTTTTCTCAATTAGAATGATTTAGTTATGTTTTTTTGAAGACTGTCGCGCAGAAATAGGAAAAAGCTATGCCGACGGTATAACCGTCGGCACAGGTCTGTAATAAAAAAAAAAGAAAAAAAATGTTGTGCCGACGGCCAGACTGGTCCTGTGCCGACGGCCAAAACTGTGCCGACGGTGACCGTCGGCACAACCGGCTTGTGCCGACGGCCATTTTAACGCCGACGGCCATCTTTGTCGCCGCGGTCCGGATACTTCTGTGCCGACGGCCCCGATATTTGGCCGTCGGCACACACGGCGGCCGTCGGCACATCCGTGCTCTCCCGTAGTGTTTACCGGAGGTAGGCACTAACTATTTTCCTTGCATACTGGGTCATTTTTAAACTGCTGCCTGACAATTTGTGGTCTTCTTTCTCCCTATAAGTTATATTGTTTTTCTGCAGGTTGGAAACCATCAAACTAAAGATGTGATGGCATATAAAAGTAGGCCCAACACGGATTTACAATGCTATATCCGTCTCAACCGCAAAGGTAAACCCACATGTTGTGACCTGTTGAGTGACTACTTAATATGAACAAGTAGTTCTCTGTTTATGTAATGAGTTTTCTATTCATTTCTTGTATTCATAGCATATGCAGAGTCATGTTTTTCTTGTATTTTCAGCCATGTTAGTGGTTCAATGATGTCACCTTGCCATAGTTTTCATTAAATTTTTTTTGAGTTTGCGAGTGAATTCTTGATTAAGTCTCTATTGTGAGTTACTTTGTGACATGGTGAGTTACCTTTCTCTGTTATTCATTTAAGACATGGGGGACGACTCGCTTGGAGATGCCACTCCAAAGGAAGCTCAGCTATTTGATCATCAGCCGCTTGAATTGAATAAGGATGATTACGAAAGAGTGCAGCACATTCCCCAAAAAAAGGCAAGTTAATTAAGGTTGAACACGTCATTCTTTTTCTATACCATAACCTGTAATTTCTAAGCAATTATTGTATTCCAGGGGGCAAACTTCCGCAACTGGAAAGGTGTCCGGGTTGGAAAAAACAAAAGCGTTGAGTTTGATCCGAATATTCCTCGTGAATTTCTTTCGTCGGGGAAGCCTTTGGTAAACCTGTTGTGGTTTAACCAGTTGTAATAATGTGTATATTTCCCATATTGTAATCACCCTTGCTTCTCCTGTAGGTCCCTAATTATGCTATGACGTTCGTCAAGGGGAAGTCACTGAGGTAAGCGTACTGACTGAATGTGTTGTATTCTTAGTAGAACTCCTCCGTCAGTTATCCTTGCTGTCTTGCTTTGTAGACCATTTGGACGCCTGTGGTGGGATGAGACCGTGTCGACTGTTGTGACCATAGCCAAGCCTCACAGCAAAGTAAGATCTTGATAAAACTTCTGGTGCTTGTATGATTCTTTGACCTGCCAATATATTCTGTTTGACGGCGACTTTTGCATGCAGGCTATTTTGCATCCCAATCAGAACAGAGTTCTGACCGTTAGAGAAAACGCAAGGCTGCAGGGCTTCCCAGATTACTATAGGCTGTTTGGCCCCATAAAACAAAAGTGAGTTGATCTAATACAATATAAGAGACCATAACGAGCTTGGCTTCTGTAAGGACAGTAGCTCTGGACCTTCTTTGTTATGAGCTGACTTTTTTTGTTGCGCATGTTATTTTTTACATAGATATATCCAAGTTGGGAACGCCGTCGCTGTTCCTGTAGCCCGAGCCCTGGGGTATTCACTGGGACAGGCATACCAGCAGGGTGAATTCAGTGGAGAGCAGCGCCCCTTGTTCAAACTGCCTAGGAACTTCGTCCCTGTGGCCCAAGCAACAGCTACAAGATTGCATCAAGGATCTTCTGCAGGCGAAGTAGTGGAGGAAGAATAATTCTTTTGACCGACTGTTGATTTTCAGCAATATGCTTGCTGCCGAAACATTGTCATCTATTCTGGAACACCGAGTTGTCCAGCTCACGGAAGGGCTGAAACATGTTGCCAAGTTTATTTATTTTACCATTGCTACTATTCATTCAAATTTTAATATTGAAACGGAATGGGCGATCTTGTTTATTCTGATTACCGTACACCAGTGTTCATTTATGTTTCTGGTGCATTGCTAGCTGCTGCTAGATCCCTTCTTCGTGAGGCAGCTTTTATGACTGAGTGTGAATCTGAAACTCTTGCTTTTGGAATGCCTGTGCCTTCAATTCTCTGAATGTGCTTGAATTATCTGTTAGTCTGAATTCTCTGGTTGCTCTTGAATTGTGTACTACTGCTACTGAATATCTAATCTGTGAATTCTTTAGTGGGGAAATTTACATTTGTATAAAAATGACAGTCCTCATTACACTGGCCATTTTGTCTGACAGGTGGATGAGAGGCTGCAGGAGGTACCTTGGTCATAGACTTCCCGAGCAGAGTCCTGAGGCGGAACCTTGATCAGAGTATCAGACGATGCGTTGGGCATCAGAGGCCAAGAGGCGGCCAGGGGCGTCGGCGCGGCGCACCGCGTTCTGCGTGGGGAGGCAGTGGCTTTGACGGAGCATCAGGACTCTGCTCGGGAAGGCAATGCTCGTGACAATGCGGGAAGCTAATCTTGCACCAAGAAGTAGGTCTAATTTGAAATTATCCTCATTTCTCTCTTTATTATTCTTTTATTTCATGTTGCAGTTTTTTTTTGTACTTGTTCATGAAAAGGGATTTAATTGGTTCATTTTATTTGTTAAACTAATCGGATCTATTCTTGTTCATCCAGATGTTTTTTTTTATATTCAAGGTACTCTCAAGAATAAATATTCAAGGTACTCTCAAGAATAAATATCCAAATCCCCTCCGACGCTCTCTCCGACCTCGACGCCCCGTTTGGCGAAGAGGAGATTTGGAACACCATCAAGCGCCTCCCTGCGCGGAAAGCCCTTGGCCCCGACGGCTTCACCGCCGAGTTTCTGCGGGCATGCTGGGGCACGGTGAAGGAGGACTTCGTCGAGGCTTTCGCGCAGCTCCACGCACTCCGTGGCCGTGGCTTTCACATGCTAAACCAAGCGTTGCTCACCCTGCTCCCCAAGAAGCCCGATGCCACCACCCTTGGCGACTACAGGCCCATCAGCTTGATCCACCTC
Organism: Lolium perenne; assembly: GCF_019359855.2. NCBI lineage: Eukaryota > Viridiplantae > Streptophyta > Magnoliopsida > Poales > Poaceae > Lolium > Lolium perenne. The sequence goes on along the minus strand of NC_067250.2, from coordinate 327,083,172 downwards.
GTGGCCAAGATCTTCGCCAAGATGCTGTCCCTGCGCCTCGCCCCGAAGTTGGACGACCTGGTGAGCAAGAACCAAAATGCCTTCATCCCGGGGCGCAGCCTGCACGACAACTTCGTTCTCGCTCGCCAATCTGCGCGGCTGCTCCACCAGCTCAAGGAGCCTAGGGTTCTGCTGAAGCTTGACCTCGCACGCGCCTTCGACTCCATCTCGTGGCCTTTCCTCTTCGAGGTGTTGCGTCGCTACGGGTTCGGCGACAGGTTCCTTGACTGGCTTGCCATCCTGCTCAGTTCCGCTAGCACCCGTGTGCTGATCAACGGGGAGCCCGGCCCACCTATATGGCATCGACGCGGATTGCGCCAGGGCGACCCTCTGTCCCCGCAGCTCTTCGTGCTCGCGGTTGACGTGCTCGGCCGACTGATCAGCCACGCTGCGACTCTCGGCATCCTCCAGCAGCTACACCCTCGTCGCCATGTCCCCGTCATGTCCCTCTACGCGGACGACGTGGTACTCTTCTGCCACCCATCCCGCAGTGACACCACTGCCATCCGTGAGCTGCTACGCCTCTTCGGACAGGCGTCTGGCCTCCACGTCAACTACGGCAAGAGCTCGGCGGCCCTCATCAACTGCGCCAACGACGACATAGCCACAGTTACCACGGGCCTTGGATGCCCCGTTGTGGAGTTGCCCATCACCTACCTGGGCATCCCCCTCACCATCAGGCGCCCCACGAGAGCTCAGATGCAGCCCGTGATCGACCGTGTTGCGGCCAAGCTCCCCACCTGGAAGGCGCACCTGATGGACAAGGCTGGGCGGCTGAAGCTGATTAGGTCTGTGCTCAGTGCGATCCCCATCCACCAGCTCCTCGCCTATGCCCCGGACAAGAAGACGTTGCACCTCATCGACAAGATACAGCGAGGTTTCCTCTGGGCCGGGCGCAAGGAGGCCCATGGTGGAAACTGCCACGTCAACTGGGGCCAGGTTTGTCGCCCAATCGACCGTGGCGGCCTCGGCGTCCTAAACCTAGACAAGGCTGGCATCGCTCTTCGCCTACGCTCGGCTCGTTCGGCCGAACGGATCCCGGCAGAGCCTGGCAGGGCCTTGACCTGCAGTTCTCGTCCGTTGAACGCGCGCTGTTCTTCGCCTCGGCGACCCTGGTCCTCGGCGACGGGCGCACTGCGCTATTCTGTGAGGACCGCTGGCTGAGCTGGCGTTCCATCTCTGAGATCGCTCCCCACCTGTACGCATGCATCCCCAAGCGCGTACGCCGCATCAGGACGGTCGCGGATGGCATGCGAGATCACTCCTGGGCGCGCGACATTCACGGCTCGATTGGGATCCCAGAGGTTGGCGAATACCTCCTACTCTGGCGACAGCTTGAGCCCGTGGAGTTGTCCAACCAGGCCGATACCCTCACTTGGAAGTGGAGCGACACCGGAACCTACTCCGCCAAATCCTGTTACAACGCCATGTTCCAAGGATCAACCGTCTGCGGCGCTTGGAAGCTCACCTGGCGCACCTGGGCCCCCCAGCGCATCAAGTTCTTCCATTGGTTAGCTAACCTGGATCGGTGCTGGACGGCCGCACGCCTACAACGCCGGGGGCTCCAACACCACCCGCGCTGCCTCCTTTGTGACCAGGAGATGGAGTCCATGCAGCACCTCCTGACCGGATGTTGCTTCTCCCAGCAGGTTTGGTTCGAGGTCCTGGCCTGGCTGCGCGCCACATGCAACCCCCCTGAACGTGGTGACTCGCTCCAGACTTGGTGGCACAGGGCACGTCGGGCCTCCCCTTCTCCCAGCCACAAGGGCCTGGCCTCCATTACCCTGCTTATCCCTTGGATGCTATGGAAGCACCGCAACGATTGCGTGTTCAATGGAGCTCAACCCTCCATCAACACCGTCGTCAACAACATCAAGGAGGAGGCCGCCCTTTGGGCAAGGGCCGGAGCACAGGGGCTACGCCTGATCCTTCCCCAGACCTGGGATGTGCACTAGTTTTTTTCCTTTCTTTTTGTTCCTTCCGTGTTGTATCGCCTCTTTGGGGGCATGTAACCGCAAACCTTCTACCTATCCAATGAAATGAAACGCAAAGGCTTTTTGCGTTTTCTCGAAAAAAAAAAAAGAAAAAAATATCCAAATCCAGATCTATATGAATGCCTTGTTCTGAATAATTTGATCTGCTAATCTGTATGTGTGAATCATGGTAAAAAAAAATTACCATATGAGAAATTTCTGTTAATATCAGAAATTAATATATGGCTCATATAATAAGTCTATTAATTTCAAAATATATTTCTGGATCATATGAAACAATATGTTGAGGCATGAGATGGGAGAGAGCAAACAAAAGGAATGATAAAATTTGTGTAGAAAAATATTCTGATTGATTTATGAACCTGCCATTGTTTCATGTCACTATTAATTGCCCGAGCCATAACATGTGCAGGGTAACATCTGTTACGTCTCATTAATTCCCGGCCGTGTAAATGATCATGTCCTGGCCTGTTCCCATGACAACACCAGCGGCCTAGTTAATGCGTATCCAAGTTAATGCGTATCCAGAGGGTATTCTTTTACTATAGGGTTGTATTCTGAATTAAATGTGCAGGTACGGTTTAATAATGTTAGCTTGTCCACAAATCACAAAGCATCTTATGGACGGCCAGATATGGGGTAGGTGCAAGTATGAGAGCCAAAAGTCCGGGTCAGCGAAAACCCTAGCTACCTTAGCATTGCAATTATAAGCATTGGCTGCCACACAAACACAATTGCTGCTATACAGAAAGGTTCCAGCAATCGTTGGACCTGACAATTGCTAATTTAGCTTGCTTGGTTGGAGTGTTTTGTTTCGGTTACCTCAAGTTCATTGATTTCTTCTGGGAAAATGGGTGTATGCTTAATTAACGGTTGTTGACGATCTTCTTATAGAAGGAAATTAATTAAAATCTGATAGTGTTTGTGAAGTGCAGATGTGTAGTTGTTATGCTTCCGGTGTGTATATATGAGCTCTCGAGCAGCTCCTTATCCATACCTATTACTGTAATTAATTCCTTACTATTCTAATTGATTGTTCGATCAACTTCTTGGTCAAGTTCACATGAGTACTTGACATGCTACTGATTTTACACGATGTCCTGTATTTGTTTATCCTATTGTTGATTTCTGAATATGGAGCGCCTTATACCTGAATAGTTGACAGCAGGTTCAGGAGGACTTTCTCCTCTCGGATGCTGGGGACAACAACGAGTACAACATATAGGTGCATCTAGTTGCCTTTCCATAATAATTTTGTGCTGTTTTGGCTGCCCACGTGTTGCAATCGTTACTGGTTGCAATTTAGCTTGTTTTTTTTACTGCATTTCGGTTTATGATTCTCTGTGATGATAAAATGCTGCATTTTCGTTTTTGTGTAGGGCGAGAACCCTAGCTACCTTAGTACTACCTCCGTTTCAAGGAATAAGGCGCACACGTATTTCAAGGCGAACTTTGACCATAAAAATTAAGCAATAAAATTTTGATTATATTATATGTATTTAGTATCGTTGGATTCGCATTGAAAAGCACTTTTTAATGATACTAAATTCATACATACAATCTTTATCTATTTGAAGTTATTCTTGGTCAAACAAAAAGCTCGTAAAACGAGGACGCCTTATTCCTTGAAACGGAGGGGTATGGTGGAATAGGCCAAAGCGGCAGCGATGGCAATGATCCACAGCTCCTGTTTCAGGTGAGCGACTTTCTCCACTTGGACTACGCTGGAGACAAGAACGACTCCTAGTAAGGTGCATCCGGCCTGCTGCCTTCTCTGATCAATTTGTGATATTTTGCTAGCACGCCAGACCTGACCATTGCTAATTTACTTTGCTGGGTTGGATTGTTTAGTTGCGGTAACCTGAAGTTTCAACTGTCACACTGTCTTATAAAGCGGGTTCTACAACTATGTTGATGGTATGATTTTAAATAGCTGAGACATGAGATGGTTGTATTTAAGCTTTGCTGGCATATATTGCAATTATAGGGCATATAAGTATTGAAGTACATTCTGATTGCTTTTTTCCCCATGTATGTTGCTGCACTTGTGCTTTCAGGTCATATTTCAACTGTCTTATAAAGCATATAAGTATTGAAATATATTCTATATTGCAATTATAGACCAAACAGAATTAATGAGCATCTCTTTTGTGCATAGGTGGCAGTGGCTGCATATCAAATAAACATGCTGATTTTTTTGGTGCTTCTTACGAATCAACACAGTTGACAGCTTGTATTGTTTTCAGGTTCAGAACATACCGGGGTTGAATAGCATCAAGCCGGGCGTACCAGGAGGCAGGATTGGAGGGTGGAGCAGGACTCCACCTGTGCTTTCAGGTCTCCGATTTTGCTGCATGCATAGGGCTGCTCTTATGATTCTTCTCTTTTATCCTTTTAAATGTATAATCGTCTGTATGCATAGTCTCTGGAAGTATATACAAGATTGCTCAAACTTGTATATTTCTTGCCTTCGTTTTTTATGGAAACGACATCTTAACAGTAGCACAAATATTTCTAGACGCATTGATTAAATTAGTAGTATTCAGTTCTAATCATCCTCTTCATTTTTCATCACAGAATTTCTTGCTTCCACTTGTCCTTACTATTGGAGGGTGCCTTGGAGCTCCAAAGTACCCGGGTTCGGGATGATTTCCTTCACTAGGACGCCGCTGGGGACAAGAACGACTAGGTGCCTCCTGCCTTTTACCTTGTAACAGCACACAAGGTTGAGTATTTGGTTTAGGTGTTCTCGACTTCATTGATCTCTTATGGTGAATAAATGGGACTGTTTTTGCTTAGGTTTATGTGCTATATTAGCAAAATTTATCTATCTAGTAAACGAGGATCCAGATACTGATGAAGGTGTACTAATTTTGTAGATTATAGTCTTAGATTGCTCAATTAATGGCAGCACCTACAGTGATGTCCTCCTGTCGTTAATATATCTACAGTCTTTTTTAGTTTATCCCGAGTCAAATGGGTTCAACCGCAAGACAAGGCAGTAGCAAGAGTGTTTCTAGATACATCAACACTTTGAGTTTTCGCTTCTAATTATTCTCTTATTCGTGATTACAGATTTTCTTGCCGCCACCTTTCCTGAATATGGATGGTGCCTTGGAGCTGGAAAATGGGTGTCCGGGCTGGTGCTGCTTAAGCTCTCATACGACGGGCTTAGACTGCTGACCGCCACCACATGGCGGTGAGCATAGCATCCTTCCCTTTTGCTGATAAAAGGCTGCGCCTTCTTCATTTTCTCTGTGGTGAAATGTAAAACCCTAGCTTAACTTGTCTTCTCTCTGTAGAAGGTTCAGGATTGGGTGCAGTGGTGCTGGTAGAGCCCACTGCTAGCAGCAGCAATGATGACGCTGTGCATGAAAGTCCAGGAGGGCGCCTTGGTAGAGGACGGTGACTTTCTCCTTCACTAGGATGCATGAAGCTGCCACTTGGGACAAGAATGAACAACTAGGTGCCTCCTGCTGCCTGCCTTTTACTGATTGATTATTCCCTGGCTGTCTGTTGCGCAATACAATCGTCTGGTTGTGAATTTACCTTGTGGTTTGCATGTTGTGTTGAGTGTTTGGTTTTGGTATATTTAAGTTCATACATTTCTTTTGGTACATAAATGAGACTGTTCCTGCTTAAGTGTATGTGTAAATTTGACACTAGTAGTTTATGTATCTTGTGAACGAGAACCTGGATTCTAATTCTGGAGCAAACCATGATGTACATGATAATCCTAGATTCCTTGGTTGGCAGCAGCTACATTTATGCCCTCTTGTCGTGAGTAAATGTACACTGCATACTTGTTTACAAAGGCAGTAGCACTTGTATTTATAGATACATTAACACTTTGAGTGTTCTGCTCTAATTATTCTCTTCATCATCTGTGACCACATAATTTCTTGCTGCCACTTGTCCTTAATTTGGAGGGTGCCTTAGAGCTTAAAATATGCAGTAGTCGGTTCGGGTTGACTTCCTCCACCCAGACGCCATTGGCGCCATAATCTCTGCGAGGTGCCTCCTGCTGCCTTCTCTAAAAAAATCATGGTAGTTGTTTGGTTGATGCTCTTGGAAATATGCTAAGTTTCCTGAAACTGAGTCCTAATAAAATGATGGTGATATCACATGCATATTGACTAGACGCACTGACATCTGCTTGTTGTTGATTGGATCATGCTTCTTTACCTCTCTTTATTTTGCCTGGAAGTTTTCTTATGCAATGTGGATGGTACTACTGTCAATGAAAGTTGACTGAAAAGCAATCTCTCGATTTTTTTACTGAAAAGTTCTTTGTTTGGCAGCCTAATATTTACAAGTATCGATTGGTTTATTTAAGTAGTTGATATCAAGTTTGTCATCCTTTTTGCATATAGTGGCGATAAGATATCATGGATTGTTTGTATTTAAGTTTATATACATTTCTTGTCCTTTTGCTGGCTAGCTTTTTGGTTGCATTAATTTATTTATGTAGAAATAACCCTGATGCGTATGTATAAATCTGGCAGCTTATAGCTAGCTTTATAAAGTGGTACTATTGGTTTCTCTTTCTTTCTTGATGCCTCCCTATTTTCGTTTGTCTTTTATTTTGGTATATGCCAAGTATCTATTTTTGCTGGGCTGATTGATTCCACATTGTGGGCTTGATGATTGGTTCCACATTATGGGCTGATTGATTCCACATTGTGGGCTTGATGATTGGAACGAAATGGCCTTATTGCCATGTGGCTGGGCTGGCTTTGGAAATTCGATTTATTTTGGAATCTTGGCATAACATGGTTTAGTTGGATTCCAACATAAAAACTAAACCTCAATCTATTTTCAAGCGTTGCCTTTGTGTATTCTGGAGGGCAGTTTTAGTTTAGAGTGGTCAATGGCTGTTTACTTTGTTGCTGGCTAAACCTTGACCGAATTTCTTGTCTGTGTTTTTTATGGCTTTCAGTGAAGAAGAAAGACCAAGTACTTCATCCATGCAGTTCTGTACAGTAGAGGTTAAGTCCCAAGATAATTTACCCTCTCGACATCAAGTAGTAGGCTGAAAGGAGAGGACGTCAGAGCTGGGCGAAGGCAGCAACGCCATTGGTTCGAGGCTGGAGTTGGTTGAGGCCCACTTGGAGAAGCGGTGCGAGTCAGCCATCGTGCTGGTGCTCAAATACGAGAGCACTAACAAGGTACTGGGTTTATAGTTATGCTCATTTGGTCATGTGGTATGATTCTATCAATTGAGGTGTCCACTTTGTGGTGATTTTGATGATTTGTGTGTTTATGGTAATTGTTATTCCATTCATGGTGTCCTTTTCGATTCCTACAAGTATTTGTCCTTACTCGTCATGTTCTATAAACCGGCCATCGAACCATGATGCCAATCATCTTGTTTTCTATAAATTCACCTGAACTGGCCATCAAACCATGCTTCGGTGATGCATGTGGTGTTTTGTAGGATTTATAATTGCCACTATTTTGCGTTTCTTAGTCTCCCGGTTTCGCCACATGATAATATGTTCATATGTTCTTTCAGTATGCTTTTGATGCCCACATGGCGGTTGTGAAGCAGTTCTCGTGGGAGGGAGTGTAGGGAAAGGAAGGAGTTCCCGGTGGAGGTGTAGATACAGATGGTGCTCACCTACCCAAACCTTGTTAGCCTGGTGGGGATGAGAGGTTTCTGTGTGAGAGTACTTGCAGTTCCGCATCCAGGAGAGACATCTTTTTTGGTTAGTTCTTCTCACAAGTCAGACTTGCTGTTTATTCTAGTTCGTATGTCTGCAATGCAGTCTGGTTATGGAGTTGATATGAATCTATCTCGGCTTTACCAGGTTGAAATATGCAATAGTTCGTATTTTTGCTTTTCCTGTACCTTATGCCTGTGGTAGCCCTTCATACCAGTAATGCGTTTTTCGGATAAAGAACTCAACTTTGTGAAGTTTTTCTCTTTTCTTTCATTGTAAATAGATATTTGTGTAGAAAATGAAAGGGGAAAAGAAATGTGAGCTCAAGATATGTGGCGAAATCTATGTTTTCACAAACAAACAGAAAAAAGGCCAATGGTATATGTTCGTCTTCTTTTGAGCTGTTGGTCTAGGCCTGTTGCTATTTAGTTCTGAACGCCACTAGTTGGTACCATTGAGTGGTCTTTAGGGTGGGATGGCGCCATTTATTTGACATTGTTCTAGTTCAAGCTATTATGGGATGTGGTAGAAACAGAATCTCCCTTACCCTTGAGTGGTCTGTTTTCGTGTGTGATACCGGACAAGTCGAGCTTCTACTTCAAGAAGTGGTAGTCGCTGGGACTTGGTAGATGGAGTGGCAACTGCCGTGGCGCTTGGGAAGGCTACCATCTCTGTTTTGGCTTCATACCTGCCAAATCGTGTCTGAAGCTGCAAAAAGGAAAAATTGTCTTCGTGCCTACCGGGACTGCGACGTGAAAAGCATAGGGCGGTGATAGGTGAAGAGAAAGCTAGCTTTGGCTGTTTGTAGGTCTGCAATTGCATTACTTTATGAACTTAGCTAGCTGGTGTTGATTGTATCTTGTTGAAGATTGTGGGCCTCCTAATACCTAGGGCCGAGTTGGGTTCTTGATGTTCTTGATGTGCATATGCAGTCATGGGCAGTGAGTCAATGAGAATATGAGATGTATATATGTGCTGTTGCTTGTATCTATACCGTATGTGTGGTCACCGTTTGCTCACCTCCCTATACAATATACTCGTTGGACTGTGTCATGAGTTTTTCTACAGGCTGAGCGTGATATTTACTGCGCGGCTCCGGTGGCCGCTAGCAGCGCGGAGCACGCCTCGTAAACCTCCCTCGTGGAAGGATTGTGCTCCTCAACGCCGTCCTGGACGACCTGCCTGCCTTCGCGATGGACACGATGGAGTTCCCCCTGCTCTGCTGCGTGCCATCGATGCTCTTTGGCGCTGCCATGGCGCATTGCCGCAAGCGGGGTGGCACCGTTGATGTCGGGGCACTCTACCGCGTCTCCTAGCACGATAGTGTCGTTGCACCGTTCGCGAGCTTCGTCTAGGATGCGTGCCCTCTAGTGTTGCCGCAAGTGGGGTGGTGCCGTTTATATCGGGGCAATCTACCTCCTCTCCTAGCACGGCGGCTTCGTTGCGTTGTTCGTGAGCTTCGTCTAGGACGGGTTCACGCCATCAAAGGCCAAGTTTTTTTGCATGGTTGCTGGTGCTGTCGAGGATTCAATCCCGGGCTGCCCTCCTGAAGAAACACATCCTCTCGAAAGACGAGGCTGGATGCCCCATCTGTGGCGAGGCAAGAGAGACAACCTCCCATATCATCTTTGCCTTCTCTTTCTCTGCCCGCTTCAGGTCGACCGTCGGTGGGCGTTTCCCTGACGACGAGGACGTCCATGTCTATTATTATGACGCTCCTGTCGGATGGCTCCCTTGCGTTCACCTTCACCATCCTCTGTTACTGGAACATATGGAAACACATGAACATGGTTGTGTTCCAACACGATCGCCCGTCCCTCCCCTGGCTCCTTGCCGCGTGTCGGCTTGACGCCGAGTTGTGTTCCAACACGATCACCCATCCCTCCTCTGTCTCACCTCACCCATTTCCATTTTCTGTAGGTTGGCTCAACCTTTTTAGTTCATGCACTTTCTATTGATGTTCTTTTGTTGTCGATATGGTTATAGGGTACGACACATTGGTAGTTTTTCTTCATTCTTTTCTAAAAAAATGTCAATAAAGGGCACTAGGAAATGGGTGACAATTCTTAGAAAACTTAGATACAACCCCACTAGTAACAAAACAAAACCCAGTTACAATATACTTTGTCTGGAAATTCTCATTTGCAACATCATTTGCAACTAGAAGACACTTGCTACCCGAATTGCAGCTAGACAAAAACTCAGTTGCAATATTACTTGCAAATGGAGAAAAACTCAGTTGCAACCTGACTTGCAACTAGAAAAAAACTCTGTTTCAATTTAAAAAATCTCTGTTGCAATCCGACTTGCAACTCGAGAAAAATTCATTGACATAGACATACATACCTCTCAAAATATATTTTCAACACCTCTATTGTATTCATAATAAAAAGCTCTAACACATGAGTAATCTTGCTTCCCGAAGAGGAGGCTGATGCCCCATCTGTGGCGCAAGACAAGGGAAACAGCCACCCATATCATCTTTGCATGTTGTTTCTCCGCCCGCTTCAGGTCTATCGTTGGTGGGCATTTCCCTGACGACGAGGATGTCCGTGTATCCATGATTATGACGCTCCCGTCACAATTGATGGCTCCCTTGCCTCCACCTTCACCATCCTCTGTTACCGAAACATATGGAAGCACAGGAAGAGGGTCGTGTTCGAACACGATCGCCCATCCCCGGCTCCTTGCTGTGTGCCGGCGTGAACCGAGTTGTGGAGTGCTCGGGGCCCTGAGTCTGCCCGCGACGCTGTGATTGCCTGGGGTGCACATTTTGCTAGCTGATACGTCTCCAACGTATCTATAATTTCTTATGTTCCATGCTAGTTTTATGACAATACCTACATGTTTTATTCATACTTTATATCGGTTTGATGCATTTTCCGGAACTAACCTATTAACAAGATGCCGAAGTGCCAGTTCCTGTTTTCTACTGTTTTTGGTTTCAGAAATCCTACAAATAAAATATTCTCGGAATTGGACGAAATCAACGCCCACGATCTTATATTTCACGGAAGCTTCCAAAGAGCTAGAGAGGGACCAGAGGGGAGCCCTGAGGGCCCCACCCCACATGGCGGCGCAGCCAAGGGGGGGGGCACGCCAGCCTATGGGGGGGCCACCCCTTGGCTCCTCCGAGGCCGCCCTTCTGCCTATATATTCTCTCCGCCTCGAAAACCCTAAAAAGATAAGCCACGAGACGAGAAAAGTTACGCAGCCGCCGCCATCGCGAAGCCAAGTTCGGGGGACAGAAGTCTCTGTTCCGGTACGCCCCCGGGACGGGGAATTGCCCCCGGAAGCCATCTCCATCGACACCACCGCCATCTTCATCGCCGCTGCTGTCTCCCATGATGAGGAGGGAGTAGTTCTCCCCCGAGACTAAGGGCTCTACCGGTAGCTATGTGGTTCATCTCTCTCTCCCATGTACTTCAATACAATGATCTCATGAGCTGCCTTAAATGATTGAGATCCATATGATGAGCTTTGTAATCTAGATGTCGTTATGCTATTCAAGTGGATTTTACTTATGTGATCTCCGGAGACTCCTTGTCCCACGTGTGTAAAGGTGACAGTGTGTGCACCGTGTGGGTCTCTTAGGCTATATTTCACAGAATACTTGTTCACTGGGTTATGATTTGAGTTGGATGTCTCTATGAAATTGTGGTGTGTTAGTACCTCCTATGAATGCTCATAGTGACAGCGTGGGGTGTTTATTAGTACTTGGGAATACATCTTTAAGGTTTACTTTTGCAGCCCTACACGGTGAATTAGTGTTTGTTATCCCGCCAGAGAGTAATTCAGAATAGCATAGTGAAGTGCTTATATTTATATTCAATTATGATTGCAATGTTGAGAGTGTCCACTAGTGAAAGTATGATCCCTAGGCCTTGTTTCTAAGCATTGAAACACCGTTTCCAACAAGTTCTGCTACATGTTTACTGATGTCTACGGGTGCTTCTATTCTTGTAGACAGTGTTGGGCCTCCAAGAGCAGAGGTTTGTAGAACAGCAACAAGTTTCCCTTAAGTGGATCACCCAAGGTTTATCGAACTCAGGGAGGAAGAGGTCAAAGATATCCCTCTCAAGCAACCCTGCAATCACGATACAAGAAGTCTCTTGTGTCCCCAACACACCTAATACACTTGTCAGATGTATAGGTGCACTAGTTCGGCGAAGAGATAGTGAAATACAAGTGGTATGAATGAATATGAGCAGTAGTAACGGCGCCAGAAAAGTGCTTGCTGGCGTGCAGTTGATGGTAGTAATATTGCAGGAAGTAAAGTTGCAGTAAAACAGTAAACAAGCAATGATTGCAGTATTTGGAAACAAGGCCTAGGGATCATACTTTCACTAGTGGACACTCTCAACATTGATCACATAATAAATAAGTTCTCTTCCTTTGTGCTACATATACTCTTGTTTGATAATGAACACTATTCGTTGTGTAGGGCTACAAGAGCTCCCTCAAGCCGGAGTTAACAAGCGCCACAACATTCGACATTCATATTTAAGTAACCTTAGAGCATAATAGATCTTTGCAATTCAAACCGAGTACTAACATAGCATACACACTGTCACCTTTACACTATGAAGGGGGAATAAATCACATCAATACTATCATAGTAATAATTAACTCCATAACCTACAAGAGATTATGATCATAACCTACGCCAAGTACTACACGATGCACACACTGTCACCATTACACCGTGAAGGAGGAATAGAGTACTTTAATAACATCACCAGAGTAACTAGATCACAAAGAGAGAGATGAACCACATAGCTACAGTAGAGCCCTCAGCCTCGGGGAAGAATTACTCCCTCCTCATCATGGAGACAGCGATGGCGGTGGAGATGGCTTCCGGGGGCACTTCCCCGTCCCGGCAGGGTGCCGGAACAGAGACTTCTGTCCCCCGAATTGGAGTTTCGCGATGGTGGCGGCGTCCCTGGAGTCTTTCTGGAGTTTCGTCAATCGGTGTCGAGAATTTAGGTCAGGGGGCATCTTATAGGCGAAGAGGCGGAGTCGGAGGGGCCACGGGGCCTCCCCACAATAGGGGGGCGCCCCCCCTTGGGCCGCGTCGCCCTGTGGGGTGGGGCCCCCTGGCTCCCCTCTGGTCCCCCTTTTGCTTTCTGGAAGGTCCCAGGAAAAATAAGATGTTGGGCATTGATTTCGTCCGATTCCGAGAATATTTCCTTTGTAGGATTTCTGAAACCAAAAACAGCAGAAAACAGGAACTGGCACTTCGGCATCTCGTTAATAGGTTAGTTCCGGAAAACGCATCAAAACATCATAAAGTATGAACAAAACATGTAAGTATTGTCATAAAACAAGCATGGAACATAAGAAATTATAGATACGTTTGAGACATATCAAGCATCCCCAAGCTTAGTTCCTACTCGCCCTCGAGTAGGTAAACGATAACAATGATAATTTCTTAAGTGACATGCTACCAACATGATCTTGATCAACATTATTGTAAAGCATATGAAGTGAATGAAGTGATAGTAAAGATAATGACTAAACAACTGAATCATATAGCAAAGACTTTTCATGAATAGTACTTTCAAGACAAGCATCAATAAGTCTTGCATAAGAGTTAACTCATAAAGCAATAGATTCAAAGTAAAAGGTATTGAAGCAACACAAAGGATGATTAAGTTTCAGCAATTGCTTTCAACTTGTAACATGTATATCTCATGGATAGTTGTCAACATAAAGCAATATAACAAGTGCAATAGGTAAACATGTAAGAATCAATGCACAGTTGACACAAGTGTTTGCTTCTAAGATAGAAGGAATAGGTAAACTGACTCAACAATAAAGTAGAAGATAGGCCCTTCGCGGAGGGAAGCATTGATTACTATTTTTATGCTAGAGCTTTTATTTTGAAAACATAGAAGCAATTTTGTCAACGGTAGTAATAAAGCATATGCGTTATGTATAAAATATCCTATAAGTTGCAAGCCTCATGCATAGATTACCAATAGTGCTCGCACCTTGTCCTAATTAGCTTGGATTAACATGGATTATCATTGCATAGCATATGTTTCAACCAAGTGTCACAAAGGGGTACCTCTATGCCGCCTGTACAGAGGTCTAAGGAGAAAGTTCGCATTGGATTTCTCGCTTTTGATTATTCTCAACTTAGACATCCATACCGGGACAACATAGACAACAGATAATGGACTCCTCTTTTAATGCTTAAGCATTTAACAACAGATAATATTCTCATAAGAGATTGAGGATTTGTGTCCAAACTGAAACTTCCACCATGATTCATGGCTTTAGTTAGCGGCCCAATGTTCTTCTCTAACAATATGCATACTCAAACCATTTGATCATGAAAATCGCCCTTACTTCAGACAAGACGAACATGCAAAGCAACTCACATGATATTCAACAAAGGTAAAAGTTGATGGCGTCCCCAGAAACATGGTTACCGCTCAACAAGCAACTTATAAGAAATAAGATACATAGCAACATATTCAATACCACAATAGTTTTTAAGGCTATTTTCCCATGAGCTATATATTGCAAAGGCAAGGAATGAAATTTTAAAGGTAGCACTCAAGTAATGTACTTTGGAATGGCAGAGAAATACCATGTAGTAGGTAGGTATGGTGGACACAAATGGCATAGTTTTTTGCTCAAGGATTTGGATGCACGAGAAGAATTCCCTCTCAATGCAAGGCTAGGCTAGCAAGGTTGTTTGAAGCAAACTCAAGTATAAAACGGTGCAGCAAAACTCACATATGAACATATTGTAAGCATTATAAGACTTTACATCGTCTTCCTTGTTGTTCAAACACCTTAACCAGAAAATATCTAGACTCTAGAGACCAATCATGCAAACCAAATTTTAACAAGCTCTATGTAGTTCTTCATTAATAGGTGCAAAGTACATGATGCAAGAGCTTAAACATGATCTAAATGAGCACAACAATTGCCAAGCATCAAATTATTCAAGACATTATACCAATTACCACATGCAGCATTTTCTGTTTCCAACCATATAACAATTAACGAAGCAGTTTCAACCTTCGCCATGAACATTAAAAGCTAAGAACACATGTGTTCATACGCAACAGCGGAGCGTGTCTCTCTCCCACACAAGTATGAATTTATTCATAGAACTAAGATAACAAAACAAAAACAAACAGACGCTCCAAGTAAGGTACATAAGATGTGACCGAATAAAAATATAGTTTCGAGAGAAGAAACCTGATAAATTGTTGATGAAGAAGGGGATGCCTTGGGCATCCCCAAGCTTAGATGCTTGAGTCTTCTTGAAATATGCAGGGATGAACCACGGGGGCATCCCCAAGCTTAGACTTTTCACTCTTCTTGATCATAGTATATCATCCTCCTCTCTTGACCCTTGAAAACTTCCTCCACACCAAACTCGAAACAAACTCATTAGAGGGTTAGTGCATAATCAAAAATTCACATGTTCAGAGGTGACAGAATCATTCTGAACACTTCTGGACATTGCCCAAAGCTACTGGAAGTCAATGGAACAAAGAAATCCATTCAACATAGCAAAAGAGGCAATGCGAAATAAAAGGTAGAATCTGTCAAAACAGAACAATCCGTAAAGACGAATTTGTTAGAGGCACTGGACTTGCTCAGATGAAAATGCTCAAATTGAATGAAAGTTGCGTACATATCTGAGGATCACGCACGTAAATTGGCAGATTTTTCTGAGTTACCTACAGAGAACCCTGCCCAAATTCGTGACAGACAGAAATCTGTTTCTGCGCAGTAATCCAAATCTAGTATGAACCTTGCTATCAAAGACTTTACTTGGCACAACAATGCAATAAAATAAGATAAGGAGAGGTTGCTACAGTAGTAACAACTTCCAAGACACAACAAAACAGTAGCAAAATAAAGACATGGGTTATCTCCCAAGAAGTTCTTTCTTTATAGCCATTAAGATGGGCTCAGCAATTTTAATGATGCTCGCGCAAAGAAATAAGAGTTGAAGCAAAAGAGAGAATCAAGAAGCAAATTCAAAACACATTTAAGCCTAACCCACTTCCTATGAAAAGGAATCTTGTACACAAATAAATTCATGAAGAACAAAGTGACAAGCATAAGAAGGCAATACAAGCGCAACTTCAAAATTCTCAACATAAAGAGGGGAAACTTAATATTATTAAGATGCATATAACCATGTTTCCCTCTCTCATAATAACTTTCAGTAGCATCATTGATGAAATCTAGTATATATCCATCACTTAAAACATTCTTATCATGGTTCATATGCATAAAAGTATCATTATTTTTGGCATAAGAAAAACTCTTCTCATTAATAGTAATTGGAGCAGGATCATTATCAAGAATTTGAACATGGTAAACAAGTTGCATACTAAGGGGATTGTTTTTGGCAATCCAATCATAACTATGACAAGTTTCATAAGGATAGTTATAACCTATATCATAGCATTCTTTATAATAATCATCAAAGATTGGAGGCACAGTGTCATCATAAGAAATATAATAGTTATCTTTCACAGTATGTTCATCTGTGACCATACCATCATTGTTACTAGAAGGAGATGTATCAAACATATAATGATCAGTAGCAAAAGGATTTTCAAACACCTCATCCCCAAGCTTAGAGCTTTCTATATCATTATGGGAGGAAGCATGGATAGTACTGATACTATGGCAATTATTAACATTATCATTTTCAGAATTAGTTTCCCAGAGATTTGCAATATCAAAAGTAGTGTGCTCTTTCAAATCATGATCACTAATGTAGGTAAAGGACATAGGAAGATCATTGTATTCAGATTCATTATCATAATAATCATCAGGAGCAACATACTTACGGTTACCTATCGTTATCTCATACACGCAGGGATATGCTGTTACCTCTTTCTTTTTATTCCCCTTCTTCTTCTTCTTCTTCTTCTTCTTCTTCTTCGTTCCCTTCTTCTTCTTCTCATTCTCCTCGTTCCTTTCTTTAGGGGGGAGAGGCTTGATGAGAGGCTTCTCCACATAACCTGCTTTATTTCTAGAAACAATAGAAGAAACTTGGGAGGATTCCTCCTTTTCATTAATGAGTTCAAAACACACAGAGGTCCTATCATATTTTGGCAAAGTGTCATCTTCTAAAATATTTTGTATGGAAGTATTTGTATGGGAATTATCAATGCAATAAGAAAAACACCCATGCAAGACATCATCAATATCAAGATCACTCATATGTAACAAAGAGATTTTTCTTGATAACTCTTCACGCCACAAAAATAAAGTAAGTTCATCGTGCTGATTAGGAGTAATTTCATCATCACAATACAAATTTGCAGCACTCATGGGGTTCGAATTATCATTGGAGGAGCATTGAAAATTAAAATGACCCGCTCTATGGCAAAGTTCACAAATAAAAGGATAGAGGGCACAAACTTTTTTACCAAGATCATCTAGAGCCCTAGACCACTTTCTAGTTTTTTCATTAATATGATGGATACAATATTCATCTTCGATTTGATTAATTCCACAAGGTCTATGCATTCCACAAAAATTAACATGCTTATAGGAAATAACATTCTCAGAAGTTTGAGCACGTTTATTGCAATCATTAACAACAATTTCATTTTCCATGCAAGTGTCTTTGAAAGGTTCATGATACTTATCAAAATTCTTCCTAGGCAATTCAAAATGAGAGGCAAAAGCTTTATAAAGATTTGCAACAACTTGAGAGTCAAGACCATAAGTAGCACTCATATTTCGAATTTTATCAGTATCCATAAAAGTTTCAATGCATTCATAATCATAGTTTATACCTGATTCTTTACCTTTGTCGTCCTCCCAATCTTCAGCGTTCTCCTGAATCCGATTAAGAAGGTCCCATTTAAACTCTTCTTTATTGCGCGTGAATGATCCAGAACAAGCAGTATCCAGCAAGGTTTTATCTTGAAAAGAAAGTCTTGCATAGAAATTATCAATGATGATATTACCAGGAAGCTCATGATTGGGACATTTGAGCATTAAAGACTTCAATCTCTCCCATGCTTGGGCAATACTCTCTCCATCATGAGGTCAGAAATTATATATTCGGTTTCGGTCTTTGTGAATTTCACTTGGAGGATAGAATTTAGAATAAAATAGAGGCACAATATCCTTCCAATCAAGAGAATGCTCATCCTTCAGCAGTTTATACCAATGCGCCGCTTTACCAGACAACGACATAGAGAATAATTTCTTCTTCACTTCATCCATAGAGATACCTGCACACTTGAATAACCCGCATAATTCATGCAAAAACAGTAAATGATCTCCAGGATGGACGGTTCCATCCCCTTCATAGCGGTTATCCATAACACGTTCAATAATTTTCATAGGTATTTTATATGGAATACTTTCAGTAGGTGGATTTAAAATATCACAAGCATCATTAGAGTTATCGCATATGGGAGATAAAGTATTATCAGAGCAAATTTTCTCCCCTAAAGATGGGAAGCTAAAAATATCACAAAAACTAGCTTCCCCAAGCTTAGACTTCTCCATAGCATTAGTAGTAATTGCGTTCATACTAATAACATTGCTACTAGCATGCAAATAAGGTTCCATAAGTTTTTTAATTTTCGCATCAAACAATTCTAAATCAGGAAAAAGATTAAAAAGCTCACCAAATTTTTTGTTGTTTTCCATTATGCCTAACTAGTGAAAATAAAAACAAGAAACAAAAAGATGCAATTGCAGGATTTAAAGGAAATAGCTTCGAGCACTCACACACCGGCAACAGTGCTAGGAAATAGCTTAATAGTCGGAGGATGTGAATACCTTTTACCTTACCTCCCCGGCAACGGCGCCAGAAAAGTGCTTGATGTCTACGGGTGCTTCTATTCTTGTAGACAGTGTTGGGCCTCCAAGAGCAGAGGTTTGTAGAACAGCAACAAGTTTCCCTTAAGTGGATCACCCAAGGTTTATCGAACTCAGGGAGGAAGAGGTCAAAGATATCCCTCTCAAGCAACCCTGCAATCACGATACAAGAAGTCTCTTGTGTCCCCAACACACCTAATACACTTGTCAGATGTATAGGTGCACTAGTTCGGTGAAGAGATAGTGAAATACAAGTGGTATGAATGAATATGAGCAGTAGTAATGGCGCTTAAAAGTGCTTGCTTTGGCGTGCGATTGATGGTAGTAATATTGCAGAAGTAAAGTTGCGGTAAAACGAGAAACAAGCGATGATTGCAGTATTTGGAAACAAGGCCTAGGGATCATACTTTCACTAGTGGACACTCTCAACATTGATCACATAATAAATAAGTTCTCTTCCTTTGTGCTACATATACTCTTGTTTGATAATGAACACTATTCGTTGTGTAGGGCTACAAGAGCTCCCTCAAGCCGGAGTTAACAAGCGCCACAACATTCGACATTCATATTTAAGTAACCTTAGAGCATAATAGATCTTTGCAATTTAAACCGAGTACTAACATAGCATACACACTGTCACCTTTACACTATGAAGGGGGAATAAATCACATCAATACTATCATAGTAATAATTAACTCCATAACCTACAAGAGATTATGATCATAACCTACGCCAAGTACTACACGATGCACACACTGTCACCATTACACCGTGAAGGAGGAATAGAGTACTTTAATAACATCACCAGAGTAACTAGATCACGAAGAGAGAGATGAACCACATAGCTACAGTAGAGCCCTCAGCCTCGGGGAAGAATTACTCCCTCCTCATCATGGAGACAGCGATGGCGGTGAAGATGGCGGTGGAGATGGCTTCCGGGGGCACTTCCCCGTCCCGGCAGGGTGCTGGAACAGAGACTTCTGTCCCCCGAATTGGAGTTTCGCGATGGTGGCGGCGTCCCTGGAGTCTTTCTGGAGTTTCGTCAATCGGTGTCGAGGATTTAGGTCAGGGGGCATCTTATAGGCGAAGAGGCGGAGTCGGAGGGGCCACGGGGCCTCCCCACAATAGGGGGGCGCGCCCCCCCTTGGGCCGCGCCGCCCTGTGGGGTGGGGCCCCCCTGGCTCCCCTCTGGTCCCCCTTTTGCTTTCTGGAAGGTCCCGGGAAAAATAAGATGTTGGGCATTGATTTCGTCCGATTCCGAGAATATTTCCTTTGTAGGATTTCTGAAACCAAAAACAGCAGAAAACAGGAACTGGCACTTCGGCATCTCGTTAATAGGTTAGTTCCGGAAAACGCATCAAAACATCATAAAGTATGAACAAAACATGTAAGTATTGTCATAAAACAAGCATGGAACATAAGAAATTATAGATACGTTTGAGACGTATCATTTAATTGCTGCCATATTTATTTCAGATTGTTATTTCCACTCATATTCATCCATATTACTTGTATTTCACTATCTATTCGCCGAACTAGTGCACCTATACATCTGACAAGTGTATTAGGTGTGTTGGGGACACAAGAGACTTCTTGTATCTTAATTACAGGGTTGCTTGAGAGGACTATCTTTGACCTCTACCTCCCTGAGTTCGATAAACCTTGGGTGATTCACTTAAGGGAAACTTGCTGCTGTTCTACAAACCTCTGCTCTTGCAGGCCCAACACTGTCTACGGGAATAGAAGCGTGCGTAGACATCAAGTTATTTTCTGGCGCCGTTGCCGGGGAGGTAAGGTAAAAGGTATTCACATCCTCCGACTACTAAGCTATTTCCTAGCACTGTTGCCGGTGTGTGGGTGCTCGAAGATATTTCCTTTAGATCCTGCAATTATATCTTTTTATTTCTTGTTTTCACTAGTTAGGCTTAATGGAAAACAACAACAAAATGCGAGATCTTTATGAACTTTATCTTGAATTAGGACATGATGTGTTTGAAGAGAGAATTAAAAAACCCATGGAACTTTATATGCATGCTAATAGGAATGTTATTAGTATGAATGCTTTGAACACCATTGTTGCTAATGCTATGGAAAATTCTAAGCTTGGGGAAGCTGGTTTTGATGAGCATGATATTTTTAGTCCCCCAAGTTTTGAGGAGAAAATTTTCTTTGATGATACTTTACCTCCTATTTATGATGATTATAATGATAGTGGTATTTTGGTGCCACCTTGAAAGGATCTTATGCCGCACCTAGAGGGGGGGGGGGGGTGAATAGGTGCTAACCAATTTTTAGTTCTTTTTCAGTTTAGGCTTGACACAAAGGTAAATTCTCTAGATGTGCAACTAAGTGAATTTACCTATATGACAAGGTTATCAACTAGGCAAGATATAGCTACGCAATATATAAGAGATAGAGTGGGATAGAGGTAACCGAGAGTGGAGCACGCGATGACACGGAGATGATTCCCGTAGTTCCCTTCCTTTGCAAGAAGGTACGTCTACGTTTGGAGGAGTGTGGTTGCTACGCAAGCCAAACCAACAGCCACGAAGGCTTCACTCAGATCTCCTGTGAGCAACGCCACGAAGGCCTAGCCCACTTCCACTAAGGGATTTCCTCGAGGCGGAAACCGGGCCTTTACAAGGTTCTTGGGGCACACATCCACAACCGAATTGGAGGCTCCCAAATCTGTAACAATACAACAATCAACAACAACACATCAACACAAATCAACTAGGGAACCAAATAGGAACACTAGCATGAGATCCCTCAAACAAATGAGGGGGAAATGAAAATCGCTTCGGTGAGGATGTAGATCGGTGGCTTCTCCTTCGAATCTCCAAAGATCAAGAGCTTTGGTTGGGGGAGGAAGGAGATCTTGTAAATCTTGTGTTTCTTGAGGTGGCTCTAATGGAGGTGGCTTGGCAGATTTCTTGAGTAATGATTGAGCCAGCAACCAAGGTAGAAGAAGGGGGGTATTTATACCTCCCCTCAAAATTGAGCCGTTGCAGCTTCCGGGGGGGCGGATATTCCGGCCTAAGTAAGGGCCGGATAATCCGCCCCCCCCCCCCCGGATAATCCGGCCTTCGGGACAAAACTGTGACTTTATCTGGCCAAATGTCCGGCCCTTGTACTGACTAGCTTTTCTTCCAGTCCTTAGCCAAAAACGAGGGGGCCGGATATTTCCAAAATATCCGGCCCGGATATTCCGGCCCTGGTACAATACCGGGACAATATCCGGGCAAATATCCGGCCCTTGTACTGCGCTGCTTTTCCTCGAAAACTTAGCCAAAATCAGGGGCCCGGATATTTCAACAATATCCGGCCCGGATTATCCGGCCTGGCCATCTTTTTGCTGTTAACTTTTGACAGACCGACCAAATCCAACACACACAGATATGAAACTATGTAATCCCTGTACCACTTAAACAAACATTAGTGTATCACATATATTGACATAAAACACACAAAACATAATGTGAGAGATGTTCTTTCAATCTCCCCCTTTTTGGTGTTTGATGACAATATACGGATTTGCAAAAGAATCACTAAAGAGACAAGCATGATGGCAAACCATAGAGGCACTCCCCCTACATGTGTGCATCTAAGTAATTTGCATTTGAATACAAATACACAACACATAGGAGTATGGTGCCTCAACACAAGAGATATCCAACATGAGCTCTAACACTAGACATTGACACATATGAAGTTGAGATAGGATGTAAGAAATCATACCCATGTGTAGATATATAATACGGAGATATAGCATCACACATAATGTAATATCCTTGATCTCAACAAATAGAAATCCGAAAACCATAACAATGTCTCACACCACATAGCACATAGTTTTAAACGGAAACGGAACACAACCAAAGCAAATAGTTCAAATAATAGGGAACACAAGCAATAAAGGAATGATAAACGCATATGCTTGTGCCCAAACCATGCAAATCCCCGAGAGAGTTCCTAATATAACGCTTCTCCCCCTTTGGCATCGAGACGCCAAAAAGGGGACAAGCGCGATGCTACTCGCCCCATGGGGATCACTCGGAGGCATAATCATCATCGGACTCTTGCGCCACTTCTTATTCTTCTTCTTCTTCATCAGTGTCAGGTGCATCTGAAGAACGATGAGAGGTGTTGGACCTTTGAAGGCAATCATCAAGATCACTCCATGGAACCTGTGCAGAGTGCCATCCACTGTAACCCTGGTGAGCTGGAGGCTGAGGCGGGGGACCTTGATCACCACTGAGCTTGTGTAGAATAACCGCCTGAGTATGCTTAATCTCAGAACGCTCTCGGCTAGCTGTATAGTTCTCCTTATGGATCTCAATGTTCATGCAAAGGATGTGACGCTGAAACCAACTAAGCCGGCTCACTTGCTTCCTCATAGCCGGGATATCAGGATGACGAGCAGGAGCAACACCACTAGAACGAGCAGCACCCATGAAAGTGTCAGGTGCGATGAGAGAGGCGGCTTAAGCTTGTAGGCCTTCTTGACATTGTGCTTCACCAAAGGATACCCACTCAAATCTTCACCATTCACAACCACAGAGTTGTTGATGAGAAGCTGGATGTAGGGTGCATATGGTATGGTGGTCCGGGAGACCATGGCATCATGGATCTCATGGAAGATAAAGTCCATGATATCAAGAGTGTAGTCCCGTTCCTCATTACCATCACGAGCACACTTAAAGCTGAGGTGCATAAGGTCCACAAGGACTCCCCGGAGAGCATCATTGTTACCACCACTTGGGCAAATGGTTGCCCGAAAGAACCAGAGCAACTGACTGTATATGGGAAGCAGCCCCTTAGCAAAACCAATTTTTCCCGCTGAGGTATAGTGATCCACAAGAGCATTCTTATCTGTCTGTTGTGGTCCATGAAGACGACGACCCTCATCAACAGGAACTCCAAGAATACCAGCAAAACGGCGCAGAGTGGCGCTGCAGTGAGTGGAGCCAGTCATCCATTCCATAGTGCGTTCCTCATCTTTCTTGATTGCCAAAGTGGCAAAGAATTGCTTCACCAAATCTGGGCTATAGTCACATTCAATCTTCATGATATCATGCAAGCCCATCCTTCCAGCTACCCAGATTGCATCTTCAAAGTGATTGTTTTCAGCCAGAATGTCCACATTGATAGCTTGCATGGGTCTCAGATTCTTCATGGGCTCATAGACGTCCTTGTAGATGAACTCCTGCTCCATGCACCAGTATCTCCTGCCCTCTATCTCTTCATCCCTTGGAACATCTTCATACCAGTTCTTCATGCGGATAGTGGAATAAGAGACTGGATCCATGGCCTTGTAGTTCTCCCTGACTTCCTTGTTCTTCCGCCTTGAAGTGACGGACTTGCGAGGTGCATTGGGTGCATACTCGTCACTAGATCGATCATGCCATGAGCGTCTCCGACCACCCCGAGAAGCACCACCTGTGAGAAGCAAAGGCGGGTAGCAAAGAGAAGGTAATGCTCATAAGTCATGTAAGATACAGTAATATACTCGAGAAACATGCTATAAGTCGGTACAAATCTAGACATGATAGATTGAAGCAAAAACTGCAGCGGCGATGAAGCTCCAGGCCGGATAATCCGGGGTCCCCAGGGGGCGGATAATCCGGCCAGGCCGGATAATCCGGCCAGCGCGGGGCCCGGATAATCCGGCCCTGCGAAAGTTGCAGTTTTCCAATCAAAAGTTTGTCTAAGACTAGATCGGCCTCATAGCATGCAAGAGGAGTACACTACACGTGATTTGGAACAACTAGGCACCAATTCCACCAAGAAAATAGCACATATAAAACACAACATCTAGGTTTAGAGATTGTGAATCATACCCACATCCATTGTGGAAACCGCTTGGAGCATAAGGTAGCTAGGGAGGAGATGCACCCGATCCACCCAAGAACTCCGAGAGGGGGCGGACAGGGCGTCTCCGGCGAGGAGGAGGAGGTTCGGCGATCTTGAGAGGAGAAAGAGGAGAGAGAGGCGCGTGGGGGGTGGTGTGAACCGTTTGCCCCCACGCGGCCTCGACCTCGACCCTTTCAAGATCTGCCCAGGCCGGATAATCCGGCCCTAGCTTAGGGCGGATAATCCGGCCGGGCCGGATTTTCCGGGGTCTCCTGGGGCCGGATTATTCGGGGTTCTGGAAAATTTCAGAATCACCGGGAATCCGGCCCATCTTTCGTTGGTTATTTGCATGACCCATGTGTGATGCAATAAAGTATCACGTCACATATAAGGTGCAAATTTACCAATAAGATGGAGCAACCTAGATCATCCGACCGAAAAACCTCAAACTCCAAGTTTTTACCAAACATGACAAATGAGCAAGATGGAAATGGCTTATAGGAGAGAGTAGGCTTAGGTTTTAGAAGATACAAACTGTTAATGGTACATGATCACTCAAGTTTGCAAGATATGAGCAAATAAGGCCAAACTAGAGTGATTTCCCATAAGAACATGGAGTCGTCAAATAAAAGGCGATAAGATCCAAATAACTCCAACTCTTCACAAAGAAGAGTGTGGTGGCCTAGGCCACCATATATGAGTGTTGTGGCATGGCACCGCGAAGATATATCTTGGGTCCAAGCCACTACTCATCATTGAAGCTCACATATCAACATATGATATAAAGAGAATGATTTCTTAATGTTGGCATTATGGGGGAGGGATAGCTCAATAATTTAAACCGCACTCCCCCTATCTCCATGCCCACATCTAAACCAAATAACGTTTTGAGACAAAGGTGTGTTTGCAAGATGGTCAAGCTATACTCCTTGAATCAATGATATTTAGCTCATTCCTCAAATAAGAGAACCTTGCTTCATCAAGAGGCTTCGTGAATATGTCGGCAAGTTGATCTTTGGTAGGAACATAGATAAGCTCAATATCACCACGGGCAACATGATCCCTAATGAAATGATTCCGGATCTCAATATGCTTCGTTCTTGAATGTTGCACCGGATTATAGGCAATCTTGATGGCACTTTCATTGTCACATAATAGAGGCACTTTGTCACAAATGACACCGTATTCTTTAAAGTTTGCCTCATCCATAACAATTGAGTGCATCCACTTGCGGCGGCAACATATTCGGCCGGCGGTGGAGAGAGATATGCAATTTTGCTTCTTAGAAGACCAACACGCCAAGGACCTACCAAGGAATTGGCAAGCCCCGGAAGTTGATTTCCTATCATCCTTGTCACCCGCCCAATCCGCATCGGTGTATCCATTGAGAATAAAACTTGAGCCTTTGGGGTACCAAATACCATATCTTCGGGTATCAACCAAATATCGAAAGATTCTTTTGAGAGCCATCATGTGGCTCTCCTTAGGAGAAGCTTGATACCTTGCACACACACCAACACTCAACACTATGTCCGGTCTAGATGCACAAAGGTAAAGCAAGGATCCAATCATGGAGCGATATACCTTTTGATCCACCTCTTTACCATTGGGATCTAGTGCAAGATGACATTTGGTAACCATAGGAGTGGCCACACCCTTCAACTCGGTCATCTTGAACCTCTTGAGCATGTCTTGGAGATATTTTGCTTGATTGATGAAGGTTCCTTCTCTCAATTGCTTGATCTCAAAACCAAGGAAAAACTTCATCTCTCCCATCATAGACATCTCAAACATATCGGTCATAAGCTTTGAAAATTCATCATTGAAAGCTTTGTTAGTAGAGCCAAATATAATATCATCAACATATAATTGGCAAACGAAAAGCTCCCCATTGACCCTCTTAGTAAAAAGAGTGGGGTCGATTAGCCCAACATCAAACCCACGGTCTACCAACAATTCCTTAAGGTGCTCGTACCAAGCTCTAGGAGCTTGTTTGAGACCATAAAGTGCTTTATCAAGCTTGTAGACATGGTTAGGAAAGTTGAGATCCTCGAACCCCGGGGGTTGCTTAACATAAACCTCTTCATGCAACGGACTATTAAGAAATGCACTCTTCACATCCATCTGTTGTAACTTAAAGTTATGATGCGATGCATAAGCAAGAAGGATACGGATGGACTCAAGACGAGCCACGGGAGCATAGGTCTCTCCAAAGTCAATTCCTTCAACTTGAGAGAAACCTTGAGCCACCAATCTTGCCTTGTTCCTCACAATGTTTCCAAACTCATCTTGCTTGATCTTGAATATCCATTTAGTGCCTATAACATTGCGGCACTCCTTTGGCTTCTTTACTAAGGTCCACATTTTGTTGCGCTTGAAGTTGTTGAGTTCCTCATGCATAGCTTCCACCCAATCCGAATCTTCAAGGGCTTCAAACACTTTCTTGGGTTTCACTACGGAGATATAAGCATGATGATTGCTAAAGTTAGCCAATTGTCTTCTTGTGGAGACTTTTGCTCGAACATCACCAAGGACCTTGTCATGAGTGTGTCCACGAATTTCAAGGGTCCTATCTCTTCTTGCTAAACGACGGGCCTCGATCTCCTCCTTGGTTCTTCTTGGCCTTGGAGGTGTCACTTGATCAACTTGATCATTTGGGTCCCTGTCTTGACCTTCAACTTGAGCTTCCTCAATTACTTGAGGTTGCTCATCCTCATGTGCTTGATCTTGGACATTATCCGGTGAGAGTAGAATGTTGAAAGGAGATTCATCGGATCCATCATGAATCCATGGTTGATCTTGTCCTTGATCTTGTCCTTGATCTTGCACACAAGAGGGAGGGTTTTGTTCTTGTTCTTGGGTTGGTGCATTATTTGCTTCAAGAGATGGGGTTTGTTGATGTTGAGAGGATGAGGGCTCCACCGTGGTAGAGCATAGTTCTTCCCGAGACGCCACACCGTGTCCCTCAATGGGGCGGAAAAATCCCACACCCATTCTTACTATGGCATCTTGAGGTATTTCATCACCTGCACATACATCAACTTGCCCCACTTGGGAGCCATCATTTTCTTCGAACTTCACACTACAAGATTCAATGATAATCCCGGTGGATACATCAAAGACTCTATAAGTGTGAGATTCGGCACCGTAACCAACAAATATACCCTCCAAAGCTTTAGGAGCAAATTTAGACAAACGAACTCCTTTGATTTTATAGAAACACTTACAACCGAACACCTTGAAGTATGAGATATTGGGCTTGTTGCCGGTGAGTATTTCATATGGAGTCTTGTTCAATCCCTTGCGGAGATAGAGCCGGTTAGAAGAGTGGCAAGCGGTGGAGATGGCTTCGGCCCAAAAATTATAGCGGGATTTATACTCCGCCATCATAGATCTTGCCATATCCATAAGAGTCCGGTTCTTCCTCTCCGCAACACCATTTTGTTGAGGGGTGTAAGCAGCGGAATATTGATGACGTATCCCCTCATCACTAAGAAAATCATTGAGTGTATAGTTCTTGAACTCGAAGCCGTTGTCACTTCTTATTGCCATAATGAGGAGGTTGTGTTGGCGTTGCACCTCGGTAGCAAAGTCAATGAATATTTGTTGAGTCTCATCTTTTGTCTTGAGAAAGTAGACCCAAGTGTATCTTGAGTAATCATCAACAATCACCAAGCAATGTTTCTTCGCACCAAGACTTGCATGAGTAACGGGACCAAAGAGATCCACATGAAGGAGCTCCAAGATCCTCTTGGAAGAAATGATAGTCTTGCTTGGATGCGGAGAGTCATGCATTTTGCCTTCAACACAAGCCCTACAAACACGATCTTTGGCAAAAGAAACATTTTCCATTAGTCCCACAATATGGTTCCCCTTGTGAAGACTTTGCAAAGTTCTCATGTTGACATGGGCTAGGCGGCGATGCCACAACCAACCCACATCCGCCTTTCCGAATAGGCACATCGCACTTGAAGTGGTGGTCCCCGAAAAGTCCACCACATACAAGTTATGTTCGCGATACCCAACGAAAGCGACTTTTAGAGTCTTGCTCCACAAGAGGACCACAATATCATTATCAATAAAGACGGCGAAACCCATCTTGCCAAGGGCGGAAACGGAGAGCAAATTGTAACCAATGGTTTTGACAAGCATGGCATCCACAAGAGTAATGTTGTGTGCAACCACAACCTTGCCAAAACCGATTACCTCGGATGTAGAATTATCGTCAAAGGAGACGGTGATATTATTTGTATTGGGCCTCAACTCCTTGACGAGGTTCTTGCCGCCGGTCATATGACTTGTACATCCACTATCAAGTACCCATTTTGACCCTCCGACGGCATAGTCCTACATGAGATCAATTCTTGGATTTAGGTACCCATTTCTCAATGGGTCCTCTTTTGTTAGCAACAAGGGTCTTTGGGACCCAAATAGACCAAGCAACATAACCATCATATGGGCTAACATATTTAGCATAAACATCACCATAATAATCTTTAAATAAAACGTAGTGAGGGTTAGCATTTCCCGCATCATCATCATTCATGGTTTTGCCCTTAGGGGCTTCACCATTAGTGATATCTTTCTTCTTCTCTTGTGCGGGCTTGACCTTTTGCTTGTTTGCCTTCTTTGCCTTGGCCCCATAACCAAGGCCCTCCTTCCCATTGTTTGATCTTTGCTTACTCAAGAGATCATCCAACGAAAATTTACTTTGGGGAGAGGAGGCCTTAGCAAGTTCATCCTTCAACCTAGCATTTTCCTCAATGACATTTGCATGATCACATGAAGGAGTAGAGGAACTAGGCACATCATATGAGGCAAGCCTAATTTGAAGTTGCTCATAAGACTTGGATAAGAGAGTGTATTCACTCTTCAAAGCTTTGTGAGCTTTGTCTAGTTCATCTAGATCTTTCACAAGTTTCTCATGATCAACCTCAAATTTGGCCTTTTCCTTTTTAAGCACTTTAGACTTAGCCCTAGCAAGATCTCTAGCTTTTGTGAGCTTGTTAATTTTATCTTGAGGCTCTTCAAGAGTTTCTAGCCTCTCCTCAAGAGAAGCTATAGTTTCTTGACTATCCTCAAGAGCATTTTTAAGATCATGGATTTCAAGAGAATCTTCTCTCTCTATTTGACCCTTTTTCTCAAGAATATCACTTTGTTGAGCTATACGAACCATGAGATTTGAAACATGCTTTTTAGTGTTACCTTGTAGGTTGAGAATGAAATCATCAAACTCTAGCATTTCTTGTTTCACTTTTAGACTAGCATCATCAACCCCTAGATCACTAGATATGTTAGGCATAGAGGGGTTAGGGGAAGATACAACGAAGGATTTAGCCATGAGGCAACTTTCTTCCTCCACATGAATGACCTCATTGGGGGATTCACTTGGTGATGAAGAGTTAGTGGAGAGAGAGGCAAGAGCGACCAATCCATTAGAGGTTGCATCTTCTTCATCATCAACATCATCATCTCCGGAGGTATACTCTTCTTGAGTTGATAGCACAATAGATGTGTCCAAGGAGGACCTTGCCATGAAGCAATGTGCATTCTTGATATGAAGATTCTCATTGGGAGAGTCAAAGAGAGATGAAGAGGGAATGTTGGTGGTGACGATGGCGGCCAACTGCTTTGAGCTTTCTTCATCTTCCTCACTACTAGAGCTTCCCACTTCATCAGAAGAATATTCTTCCTTTGTTACTAGCACAACTCTTGAGGGCCTCTTGCCCTTCTTGGTCTTGTTGTTGTAGAATTTCTTGTTGGGGGCTTTTGAATATTTGCCCTTTGTGTCTTTGCTCTTGTCCTTGGGAATGAGCCTCCCATTATGAAGCTCTCTATTCTCATAGGGGCATTCGGCAATGAAGTGGCGCTTGTCATCACAATTGTAGCATGATCTTGTCTTTGGACCAAAGCTAGTGAACCCACTTTTGTTGTTTCTCTTGATGTTGTCTTCCTTGGCCTTGGACGGATCAATCCAAAACGACTTTGCATGGAAGGCCATGTGGTCATGGTAGTGGCATTGCAAATCTTAGGATATGACATGCTCCAAGATGCCCTATAAGATTCTTGAGGAATCACTTCTTCAACGGAGTTGACCGTCAAGGCAAGATTGTTCCCTTTTGACATCCCAATGGCACGATTGAGGGAATCATGAGAGTTCTGCTCGAACACCTTGAGGGCTTGCATCTCGTGCACGGCATCTTGAGATGAGAGAGAGGAATAGCATTCTCTCCCAACAAGGGTCTTGACATCAATGGGTACATACGGCATCATGCATTCAATGTACTTCTCCTTGATCCAAGAGTCATTGATGTGCGTTGCACCAATAAGCCGGAAGGAGTCGGCAACGATGAGAAGTCTTGAATACATGACTTGATGATCTTCATCCGGTAGCCTCATGAATCCTTCGGCTTGATTCCGAAGAGCATTATACTTGTTCCTTCTCGTGCTCTCACTTCCAATGCAACTAGCGGCCAAACCTTCCCAAGCTTCCTTGGCGGTGGTGTAGTTCCGAACACGAGGCAAATCCTTTGTCCCCACACTAGTTTGAATCATGTGCAAGGCGGTGTTGTTGAGTTGACTATCAACCGCTTCTCTTCTAGTCAACTTGTCGGGGTTGTAAGGGTTGAAGCCTTCCAAGATGATTCTCCACAGTTCATTGGAGGCACTGCAAACATGAGAGCGAAACTCAAATCGCCAAGTATCGAAATTTTCAACGGAAAACTTAGGTGGGTTGCCCCGAATGTTCAAATGGGGATGGGGAACCGGTATATCGGGAGATAGAAAAGGTGAAGCTACTCGATTGTAGCTCTCACCTCCACTAGTATCCCTAGGAGATGCAATGGGAGATTTGTTAGTGTTTAAGTTATCACCTTCCACGGGTTTAGTAGAGGAGGGTAATGCCGAAGCACCTCCCTCTTCTGACACACCCGTGTCCTTTACCTCTACGGTGGGAGCCTTAGGAAGGACCGGAGTCAAAAGCTCGGAAACCATTTTTCTCATGCTTTCCATTTGAGCGTCCATGGAGGATCTCAACGAATTGATGTCCTCCATGGTGACCATCTTACCGGCCTCTTCCGAAGCCCCATCTTCCGGCATACTCTTAGGCGGTTAAGCCCGAAATAAGAGCCGAGGCTCTGATACCAATTGAAAGGATCGTATGCCGCACCTAGAGGGGGGGGGGTGAATAGGTGCTAACCAATTTTTAGTTCTTTTTCAATTTAGGCTTGACACAAAGGTAAATTCTCTAGATATGCAACTAAGTGAATTTACCTATATGACAAGGTTATCAACTAGGCAAGATATAGCTACGCAATATATAAGAGATAGAGTGGGATAGAGGTAACCGAGAGTGGAGCACGCGATGACACGGAGATGATTCCCGTAGTTCCCTTCCTTTGCAAGAAGGTACGTCTACGTTTGGAGGAGTGTGGTTGCTACGCAAGCCAAACCAACAGCCACGAAGGCTTCACTCAGATCTCCTGTGAGCAACGCCACGAAGGCCTAGCCCACTTCCACTAAGGGATTTCCTCGAGGCGGAAACCGGACCTTTACAAGGTTCTTGGGGCACACATCCACAACCGAATTGGAGGCTCCCAAATCTGTAACAATACAACAATCAACAACAACACATCAACACAAATCAACTAGGGAACCAAATAGGAACACTAGCATGAGATCCCTCAAACAAATGAGGGGAAATGAAAATCGCTTCGGTGAGGATGTAGATCGGTGGCTTCTCCTTCGAATCTCCAAAGATCAAGAGCTTTGGTTGGGGGAGGAAGGAGATCTTATAAATCTTGTGTTTCTTGAGGTGGCTCTAATGGAGGTGGCTTGGTAGATTTCTTGAGTAATTATTGAGCCAGCAACCAAGGTAGAAGAAGGGGGGGTATTTATACCTCCCCTCAAAATTGAGCCGTTGCAGCTTCCGGGGGGCCGGATATTCCGGCCTAAGTAAGGGCCGGATAATCCGCCCCCCCCAGATAATCCGGCCTTCGGGACAAAACTGTGACTTTATCCGGCCAAATGTCCGGCCCTTGTACTGACTAGCTTTTCTTCCAGTCCTTAGCCAAAAACGAGGGGGCCGGATATTTCCAAAATATCCGGCCCGGATATTCCGTCCCTGGTACAATACCGGGACAATATCCGGGCAAATGTCCGGCCCTTGTACTGCGCTGCTTTTCCTCGAAGACTTAGCCAAAATCAGGGGCCCGGATATTTCAACAATATCCGGCCCGGATTATCCGGCCTGGCCATCTTTTTGCTGTTAACTTTTGACAGACCGACCAAATCCAACACACACAGATATGAAACTATGTAATCCCTGTACCACTTAAACAAATATTAGTGTATCACATATATTGACATAAAACACACAAAACATAATGTGAGAGATGTTCTTTCACACCTACTATGGAGGATAAAGGTTATTATGATTATACCATGCCTGCAATTTATGATGATTACAATGATGGTTATGGTAGTTTTACTCCCACTATTACTAATAAAATTGATTATGCTTATGTGGAGAGAAATAATTTTATGCATGTAGCTCATGATAAGAATGTTTCATGTGATAGTTATATTGTTGAGTTTGTTCATGATGCTATTGAAAGTTATTATGAGAGAGGGAAACATGGTTATATGCATCTTAATAATATTAAGTTTCCCCTCTTTATGTTGAGAATCTTGAAGTTGCGCTTGTGTTGCCTTTCTATAATAGTGGCTTCATGCTTCAATAACTTGTTTATTTACAAGATTCCTTTTCATAGGAAGTGGGTTAGACTTAAAAGTGTTTCTTATTTTCTTCTTGATGCTCTCTTTTGCTTCAACTCTTATTTCTTGCGCGAGCATCATTAAAATTACTGAGCCCATCTTAATGGCTATAAAGAAAGCACTTCTTGGGAGCTAACCCATGTTTTTATTTTTTTTGCTACTGTTTTGTTGTGTCTTGGAAGTTGTTACTACTGTAGCAACGTCTCCTTATCTTTATTTTATTGCATTGTTGTGCCAAGTAAAGTCTTTGATAATAGGGTTGATACTAGATTTGGATTACTGCGCAGAAACAGATTTCTTACTGTCACGAAATTGAGCAGCCCCGTCTGTAGGTAACTCAAAAAAATCTGCCAATTTACGTGCATGATCCTCAGATATTTACGCAACTTTCATTCAATTTGAGATTTTTCATCTGAGCAAGTTAAGTGCCCCAAAAAAATTCGTCTTTACGGACTGTTCTGTTTTGACAGATTCTGCCTTTTATTTCGCATTGCCTGTTTTGCTATGCTTGATGGATTTCTTTGTTCCATTAACTTTCAGTAGCTTTGGGCAATGTCCAGAAGTGTTAAGAATGATTATGTCACCTCTGAATATGTGAATTTTTTTATTATGCACTAACCCTCTAATGAGTTTGTTTTGAGTTTGGTGTGGAGGAAGTTTTCAAGGATCAAGAGAGAAGGATGATACAATATGATCAAGAAGAGTGAAAAGTCTAAGCTTGGGGATGCCCCCGTGGTTCATCCCTGCATATTTCAAGAAGACTCAAGCGTCTAAGCTTGGGGATGCCCAAGGCATCCCCTTCTTCATCGACAACTTATCAGGTCACCTCTAGTGAAACTATATTTTTATTCCGTCACATCTTATGTACTTTACTTGGAGCGTCTGTGTGCTTTTATTTTCGTTTTGTTATTTTTATTCTCTGAATAAATTCATGCTTATGTGGGAGAGAGACACGCTCCGCTTTTTCATATGAACACTGGTGTTCTTAGTTCTATCTTTAATGTTCATGGCGGAGTTGAAAACCGCTTCGTTAATTGCTATTTGGTTGGAAACAGAAAATGCTTCATGTGGTAAATGGTATATGGTCTTGAATAATTTGATACCTGGCAATTGTTTTGAGCTCTCATAGATCATGTTTAAGCTCTTGCATCATGTACTTTGCACCTATTAATGAAGAACTAACATAGAGCTTGTTGAAATTTGGTTTGCATGATTGGTCTCTCTAAGTCTAGATATTTTCTGGTGAAGTGTTTGAACAACAAGGAAGACAGTGTAGAGTCTTATAATGCTTGCAATATATTCTTATGTAAGTTTTGCTGTACCGATTCATACTTGTGTTTGCTTCAAACAACCTTGCTAGCCAAAGCCTTGTACTGAGAGGGAATACTTCTCGTGCATCCAAATCCTTCAGCCAAAAACTATGCCATTTGTGTCCACCATACCTACCTACTATGTGGTATTTCTCTGCCATTCCAAAGTAAATTACTTGAGTGCTACCTTTAAAATTTCATTCCTTGTCTTTGCAATATACAGCTCATGGGAAAATAGCCTTAAAAACTATTGTGGTATTGAATATGTTGCTATGTATCTTATTTCTTATAAGTTGCTTGTTGAGCGGTAACCATGTTTAGGGACGCCATCAAATATTACACCTTTGTTGAATATCATGTGAGTTGCTATGCATGTTCATCTTGTCTGAAGTAAGGGCGATTTATCATGATCAAATGGTTTGAGTATGCACATTGTTAGAGAAGAACATTGGGCCGCTAACTAAAGCCATGTATCATGGTGGAAGGTTCAGTTTGGACATTAATCCTCAATCTCTTATGAGAATATTATCTGTTGTTGAGTGCTTATGCATTAAAGAGGAGTCCATTATATGTTTTCTATGTTGTCCCGGTATGGATGTCTAAGTTGAGAATAATCAAAAGCGAGAAATCCAATGCGAACTTTCTCCTTAGTCCTTTGTACAGGCGGCATAGAGGTACCCCTTTGTGACACTTGGTTGAAACATATGTTATGCAAT
Source organism: Lolium perenne (assembly GCF_019359855.2). Lineage (NCBI taxonomy): Eukaryota > Viridiplantae > Streptophyta > Magnoliopsida > Poales > Poaceae > Lolium > Lolium perenne. The sequence goes on along the minus strand of NC_067250.2, from coordinate 327,047,992 downwards.
GATAATCCATGTAAATCCAAGCTAATTAGGACAAGGTGCAAGCACTATTGGTATTCTATGCATGAGGCTTGCAACTTATAAGATGTCTTATACATAACGCATATAAATTATTACTACCGTTGACAAAATTGTTTCTATGTTTTCAAAATAAAAGCTCTAGCACAAAAATAGTAATCCATGCTTTCCTCTGCGAAGGGCCTTTCTTTTACTTTATGTTGAGTCAGTTTACCTACTTCCTTCTATCTTAGAAGCAAACACTTGTGTCAACTGTGTACATTGATTGTTACATGTTTACTTATTGCACTTGTCATATTGCTTTATGTTGACAACTATCCATGAGATATACATGTTACAAGTTGAAAGCAATTGCTGAAACTTAATCATCCTTTGTGTTGCTTCAATGCCTTTTACTTTGAATTTATTGCTTTATGAGTTAACTCTTATGCAAGACTTATTGATGCTTGTCTTGAAAGTACTATTCATGAAAAGTCTTTGCTATATGATTCAGTTGTTTAGTCATTATCTTCACCATTGCTCTGAATCACTTCATTCATCTCATATGCTTTACAATAGTATTGATCAAGATCATGTTGGTAGCATGTCACTTAAGAAATTATCCTTGTTATCGTTTACCTACTCCAGGGCGAGTAGGAACTAAGCTTGGGGATGCTTGATACGTCTCCAACGTATCTATAATTTCTTATGTTCCATGCTAGTTTTATGACAATACCTACATGTTTTATTCATAATTTATATCGTTTTGATGCATTTTCCAGAACTAACCTATTAACAAGATGCCGAAGTGCCAGTTCATGTTTTCTGCTGTTTTTGGTTTCAGAAATCCTACAAAGGAAATATTCTCGGAAATGGACGAAATCAACTCCCACGATCTTATATTTCACGGAAGCTTCCAGAGAGCCAGAGAGGGACCAGAGGGGAGCCCTGAGGGCCCCACCCCACATGGCGGCACGACCAAGGGGGCGCCAGCCTATGGGGGGGCCACCCCTGGCTCCTCCGAGGCCGCCCTTCAGCCTATATATTCTCTCCGCCTCGAAAACCCTAAAAAGATAAGCCAAGAGACGAGAAAAGTTACGCAGCCGCCGCCATCGCAAAGCCAAGTTCGGGGGACAGAAGTCTCTATTTCGGCACGCCGCCGGGACGGGGAATTGCCGCCGGAAGCCATCTCCATCGACACCACCGCCATCTTCATCGCCGCTGCTGTCTCCCATGATGAGGAGGGAGTAGTTCTCCCCCGAGGCTAAGGGCTCTACCGGTAGCTATGTGGTTCATCTATCTCTCCCATGTACTTCAATACAATGATCTCATGAGCTGCCTTACATGATTGAGATCCATATGATGAGCTTTGTAATCTAGATGTCGTTATGCTATTCAAGTGGATTTTACTTATGTGATCTCTGGAGACTCCTTGTCCCACGTGTGTAAAGGTGACAGTGTGTGCACCGTGTGGGTCTCTTAGGCTATATTTCACAGAATACTTGTTCACTGGGTTATGATTTGAGTTGGATGTCTCTATGAAATTGTGGTGTGTTAGTACCTCCTATGAATGCTCACAGTGATAGCGTGGGGTGTTTATTAGTACTTGGGAATACATCTTTAAGGTTTGCTTTTGCAGCCCTACACGGTGAATTGGTGTTCGTTATCCCGCCAGAGAGTAATTCAGAATAGCATAGTGAAGTGCTTATATTTATATTCAATTATGATTGAAATGTTGAGAGTATCCACTAGTGAAAGTATGATCTCTAGGCCTTGTTTCTAAGCATTGAAACACCGTTTCCAACAAGTTCTGCTACATGTTTACTTGCTGCCATATTTATTTCAGATTGTTATTACCACTCATATTCATCCATATTACTTGTATTTCACTATCTCTTCGCCGAACTAGTGCACCTATACATCTGACAAGTGTATTAGGTGTGTTGGGGACACAAGAGACTTCTTGTATCTTAATTGCAGGGTTGCTTGAGAGGACTATCTTTGACCTCTACCTCCCTGAGTTCGATAAACCTTGGGTGATTCACTTAAGGGAAACTTGCTGCTGTTCTACAAACCTCTGCTCTTGGAGGCCCAACACTGTCTACAGGAATAGAAGCGTGCGTAGACATCACTAGATGATGTTGCATGTACTCTCTCCCCAGTCCCATACCTCTTCTCTGTCTACCACTTGTACCTCTGTTGTAAAACCTCTGCCGGATTTTGAGCCTTTTTTCGAATGAAAAGATTCAGGTGGGCAACCTCCCCCCTCCCCTGGTGACCATTCAAAAAAATGTAGAAGATGTCCAGAAAAAACTTATATTTTTATATTTGTGAAGCAGATAATAAGCAGTCATATTATGTAACTAAAATTTACACACACCACACGTAGCTAGCATGTGTGATTTTTCTTTAACAGATTGAGGACCTTCTAGGCAAAGGTTTGTCCACCAGGAACCAACCTAAGAGAAAAGTATTTGGATATATGATATTTTAGGCAGTCAAATGGTTCCGGAAAAAAGATATATAGATGAATAGAGAGGAAGGCCAATAGTTCATAAGGAAAAGTTAAACTTTTACAATAGTATAAGTATGCATGTGTCATATGTGGCTTGTTTGCCATATGTAGCTACAAAAGTGTTCATTCCATTTTGGAATATAATGGGAGAATGGTTAACATGTTATCTCAGTGCAGACCATTCCACAATTGTGCGCTTAGCAACTTAACATGGAGAAACTTTTCTCAAGTACTAAGAAATATAGTAAACTACAGTTTGCACCAACTAAAAATGTGGTTGTTGTATTATAATTATTTTTCAGAGACATGCTAAATTAGTACTACTATTTATTTGAAAGTAACAGCTGGTTTCAGGTTCCTACTTCAACTTTTAGGTCCAACTAGAACTCAAAATTAGTTCTCAGTCGGTTCACGTTGTCGTATTTGATGTCGGTTGTTCTGTCTCACCTCAACTATTTCCATTTTATGTTTGTTAGTCAACATTTTTAGTTCACCCACTTTCTATTGATGTTGTTTTGTTGGTCGATGTGGCTATAGGGTACGTCATGCTGGTAGTTTTTCTTCATTCTTTTCTAAAATAATAAAGGGAACTAGAAAATGGGAGACAATTCTTTGAAAAATAGATACAACCCCACTAGTAACTGAACAAAACTCAGTTACAACCTACTTTGTAACTAGAAATTCTCATTTCTAACATCACTTGCAACTAGAAAACAGTTGCTACCCGAATTGTAGCTACACAAAAACTCTGTAGCAATCCGACTTGCAAATGCAGAAAAACTCAGTTGCAACCTGACTTGCAACTAGACAATAAATCTATTTCAACTAGAGAATTTTTTGTTGCAACCCGACTTGCAACCGAGAAAAAAAATCTTGACTCATTTGGAGACATATTGTTGGACAAAAAAAATCAACAAAAGGATAATCTATGCAAAATATATAGGCACGCGGTGAAAAAATGACGAGTTCTAATTGCCTTCACCGCACACAATCACTTCCGTTAAAAACTGCACAAACAAGTATTTTTTACCATCACACAAACTGCAATACAATAGCAAAAACAATGCAGCTCATATGCATAAATAGTCCATTGAGACTTGGTAAGATCCAATAGCATCAAACGGCCTGCACAAACACACAAACAGGTCGATCCATGCTAGCCCACCTATAGCACGAATCTTAGGACATGGATGATCCTAAAGAACGAATCTTAGCACAAGAACGATCAAGCGGTGATGGACTTGACTGAGCACTAACTTTGTTCTCAGCTAGCTGACAATTACCAAATCCCTTAACTTTTTATTGAATTGGTGAATCAAGATTTACTACAACATGCAAAAAATACATCTTTGGGGAGTTAGCGTGATAAATAACTCTCGGATGTTGTGTTGGATATATTGTCATTCCAAATATTGAGCAACATGTTGTGTTGTTGAACTAGTATGAACTGAAACTAGATATATGCTAGACAAACAAAAATGTAGTACTCTCCATTCAAGAACAGTTGCATTTCTAGTTTTATCATAAGTCGAACTATTTCAAGTTTAACCATGTTTGCAGAAAAATATATCAACAAATGAAATACAAATATACTTTCATCAGATCCATTGTATGACAGTTTTTTCATGCTATGCCGATTTGACGTTGTAGATATTCACATTTTTTATTTAAATTTGGTTAAACTTAGAGAAGTTTGATTTACAATAAAACTATAATTCTGTCATATTGGAACATGTAGTCAGAACTAGACAAATCCGGAAAAAGAAAAACAGTCAGAACACATTTTATGCAGATTTCGAAGAAGCCAGCGGCTCCAACAGAATTGTTTGTGAACAAATAATGATTGATTCATGAAAAACATATAACAAAAAAATGTATACATGAGAACGAACAAAACAGCTAAGCTATAGCGTGTGGGAGCCAGCCAACTGTGAACAGGTCAAGTAGCTAGGCAGCCAGGTTGACCATGACGTGCACCACGCCGAGCACCACCAACCCTCCCCACGCCGCTGTCCAGCTGCTCCTGGTGGCCGCCGACGGGGAAGGCGGCGGAACGTCTATCGTCGGCGATCCGCCGGGAGCCCCGGCGCCGGAGACGTTGACGGCGAGCTTCATGCCCCCGATGCAGTGGTTGGGGATCTCGCAGATGAACCAGTAGGTCTTGGCGTCGGGGAGCACGATCCTGTCGAAGCCGGTGTCGTAGGTGGCGAGCACGGAGCCGGGGGCGGTGGCGTCGCAGGACCGGTAGGCCGCCTCGGTGACCTCGTAGACGTTGTGCTGGCTCTTGACGTAGTTGAACACTGCAACGAAGATCGATCGGTCAATATATTCACGCACCTCGCTAGTTAGTTGCTTACGCTGCGACGTTGTGTGGAGAGAAGAAGAACTGACGTAGGGCGTCGCCGGCGACGAAGGATTGGGCCTGCGCCCATGTGGCGTAGTTGGTGCCGGTGTCCCAGCCGTTGATGCCGTCGCCGCCGACGCTGTACTCGGCCGCGCCCGCCGGCCGCCACAAGAGCAGCAGAGCGGAGACCAAGGCCGCTGCCAGCAGCTGAGACGGTGGCATATGCATATCGATGGAGGTCGTCGGTGTTGGCGAGAGGATGGTTGCTGATTGAGCTTGATGACAGGCTAGGCCGGCCGGTTAGGTAGTTCAGGAAATGGCGGCGTTGACGTGATGTATCATGTATGTACGGATGCCGCTAGTGGCTTGTGGCCATATATGTATTGGGCAGTGTCGACGTGACAAGGCGATCGACCGGCCGTTGAGGCGCGGACTGGTTCTACAAGAACACATGATGACCTGATCGATGATGATTGATCGATAGAGTCCATTGGTGGATATATAGCTGTCGAGAGACGATGTCAAAGACTGAAAGTGTATATGATCCACGAGTTCCACCTTGTTAATTCAGCAGCCGGGAGGACATATGGAGGAGAATGGTTGAGTGGAGCCAAAGATCACGTACGCCGTCAACGCGGTTATATTGTTATATACTACTATTAGAGACTGATTGTTTCCCCACAGCTAGATAGCACATGTTTATCTGACCGTTTCTAAATATATAGCTAGCTCCCTTGTGATTGATGTGGGTAGCTTGTGTCTTGAACTTTTGTTTCTTGTTTTCTTTTGACTTTGAAAACTATTGTTCTGACAAAAGCCAATACGAAACTTCCGTTTCGCAGCCAGGAAATAGTTTGCAATATAAAATTAGGTAGAGTTTGAGAGGAGATGTGGTATTGATTCTACTTTTCTTCTTTTTGATAATGGGATGTCCAATTAATGTTAGCATCAGGAAATAGTATTGTACTTATAGAAATAAATTTTAGTTCCAAACCAAAAAGTTCGATACAAAATAATGTTACATAAAGTGCAGCTAACTCAGTTGCACACAAAAGGGGATGCAATATAGAAACTTAGGTATCGAAAAGTGCTTTTAGCTCCCGAGCTCCACTGCTCTCTCTATTTTTTTAAAAAATGAAAATATTTATTACAAATTATAAAAAATCATGAAAATAATTTTGAAGATTGTCATTCACTAGTAGAAAAATGGCCTTTAATCCCGGTTCATAACGGGCTTTAGTCCCGGTTGTGCAACCGGGACTAAAGGGTCAAGACTAAAGCCCCCCCCCCCCCCTTTAGTCCCGGTTGCTTACGAACCGGGACTAAAGGTCCATCCACGTGGGCGGCTGGCGTGCGCCGGGGCCAATGACCTTTAGTCCCGGTTTGTAACACGAACCGGGACTAAAGGCTATTTCGTTAATTTTTTTAATTTATTTGGGTTTCTAATTATTTTCCACTCCCTCTTTTTTTTCTATTTTTTCAGAATTTCTATTATTTCAGTTATTTGCATAGTTTAGTATCTAACTACAATTATCTCTAGTCAATTTACTTACTCGTGGTCAAACTTCCCGCTCGGTCACCCATCCTCCCACTACTCTAGCACTAGCACGCTTAACTTTCGAGTTCCATTCCGTCCCGCATCCAAGTGCTTCGCACGCATGTATGTGATACTAGTATCATATCAATCCTATTAACATGTTGGTCGATGTCACATTTCTTTATTATTTGAATTTCAAATAAATCTTTTAATAAACAAAAGTAATGATGTAATAATAATCTTGAATAAATAAATAAACATTAACTTTTTAATTTGTATTATTTCTAATTTTTTTAATTTTTTAATTTTTTAAATATTTATTTTTTTGGCAAACCCAAAACCTAAAAATTTGAAAATCTAAAAATTGGGTAAAGGTAATAGTAATCTTTATGCAGGATGCAATTATTAATTTTAATTTTTTGAAAAATTTAAAAAATATAAAATCCGTAATTTATAGCAAAAACTAAAATCTTACTGCTTTCATATTTTCATTTGGAATTTTAAGAATCTAAAAATTGGCTAACCGGGTAAACCCGGGTGAATTCGGATGTAACTTTTTCCCACGATGATTTTGATATATTATACGTTTTTTTCCGACGTCGTATGCAAAAGTTAATGCGGTTTTACCATTTTTCAAACTTTTTTTGCAAAAAAAGTGAAAATTAGAATTTCTTAATTTCACCGAATAGTAGGTTGCATAACATACAAGAATCTGAAAACATTTTATTTTTTGAATTTTCTATCATTTTCTTTTGTATTTTACAAAACAAAAAAGGCGATCCACGGGGGGGGGGGGGGGGGGTGAAGGGTGCGTGGGGGAGTAAAAAAACCAGGAGAGACCTTTAATCCCGGTTGGGCCCCAACCGGGATTAAAGAGGCCTGCGCCAGCCGGTAGCCCACCATAGCCCTTTAGTCCAGGTTGGTGAGCATTAGTCTCGGTTCACCAGTAGATCCGGGACTAAAGACCCCATTAGTCCCGGGTCAAAGTATTTGGGGACTAATGGGTTGGGATAGAAGGTCTTTTTTCTACTAGTGATTGATACATTCCACAATCGTGAAAAATCTCAATCCAAAATTATTTATATTTTGAGCTAGACAAAAATGACAAAATCTGATATATTTTGGAGATTTGAAAATGACTATTCAGATCTACAATTTTGTCATTTTTGTGTAGCTCGAAATATTAAGTATTTGAAATTGATTTTTTGCACGTTTGTGGGATACATCATTGACTATGTGTGGATTTTTTCCAGAATTTTTTACAACTCAAAAATATGAATTTTAATTTCTTTTTGAAACGAGATCATTTGTGTCCAAGTGCACCAAATCTCTATCCCTTAGGTATATGCAAATTAGGTCTCTCGTGAGCAATGCGAAAAAGATACATACTTGGCCAATCCACCATTACCAATCATGTACATTCACATGTAAGATGTGAGGAATATTAGGCGTCATGCAAACTTGGCTGACAATTAATTGGGATCAAAAAGATTTACATCTCATAAAGAAAACAAACATAAAAACTAGAGGCGGGCCCAATAATGCACTAGGAGGGAGGCAGCTTTATTGGGCCAAGGGATATAATTAAGGCCATGTGAAACCGAGTGTGTCTATTTGGATCCCGGTTCTAGGGAGCCCAGAAATTTAAATTCTTTGAAAATGCTAAAGTTTTCAAAAATTTCTAGTAGATACATAGAGATTTGATCTATATATCGGTAATTTTGGTTAGAGTTTTTTTGGATACACAAGAAAAGAAAAATTGTGATTCCAAAAAGTTTTAATTTGATTTTTGCTCCCTATATTTGTTTTTGTGCGTAGATCACATAAGAGAATAATTGTCGACAAAGACTTGTACGCACATACTACACATACATATATTCTAGTTTTTCTTGAATTTTAAGAATAAGGTTTGATTTTTAAAAGTGATATTTTTGTCTCGGGGTCCAAAGAGACCTCCTTATGTGAAACCATATTATAAAACTTAAAATCGTATTCCCAAGTTTTAGAAAACTATATAAGAAAAGTTACACAACTGAGTAGAACTTAGCCGTTCACAAAAATTATGACCATATGCGACCAGTGCGAAAAATAAGAAAACGAGAAAGATGTGGTTTAAGATCCATAACTTGTATTGTACTTTTTGAATTTTACTTTCTGACTTTTTCCAAAGTTAATGCATATCTCAAATGCTCATTTTTTTAGATCATTATGTTTATCTCCAATATAAATTTATGTATTGATTTAGTTTTTTTTTACTTCAGAAATATGTCGTTAAGTTTCAAATAGTGGGTTCATATGGATCCGGATTCTCTTTATTGAAAAATGGATCCAGATTCTGAATATTCTCTATATATCTACCTCCTCTGGTGGTTGATTATCGAGGGGTCGACTTAGCAAGTCCGGTCTTCCAAACACTAATAATTTAAGTGAAAACAACGATTAAATAGTAAGAGTCACAATTCATCCAATAAAGAGCAGAGTGCACAAAAGCATCAAAACATGAAAAGAAAGTGAAAAATGACCAAAAGGAACAAGCAATGTGAAGATATATGATATGGCCTATCCACAAAAAATTGTGTGGTGATGTACAAAGAAATGAAACACTCTTATTCTCCATGTCACACTATTTATCCCTTGAATCACAAGAAAAGAATACCCATAAACAAGTTAACTAATCATAAAGCAACAGCTAGCTAGTATCTAATCTGAAGTAAGAAAAAAAAGCTAATCTTTGGACGTCGTCTCCGTCGACGGCGACCCATCATCACTATCCTCCTGCTCCGGTTGATGGTGAGGAGGCAGAGGCATGCGTGCTCCTCCAACTCCTCGAGCTGGCACCGCAGATCCTCCCTGCACTGCTCCTCCTCCCTCGCCACCTCTTGCAGCAGCAGCAGCACCATCCATCTCAGCCATTCATCTTTGCTAGCTTCTCTCAGCAAAGCACCTCTGTTATCTCCTTCAACCTCCCTCAACCTTCTCTCTATAAATACAAGAGGGGTGGAGCGACCGCGTGCGGCTTTGCGGGTGCAACCGACTTAGACTTTGACGAGGCGGGGCGAGAAGAAGAGAAGAGAAGAATCGTGTGATGATGTACAAAGAAATTATGAAACACTCTTATTCTTATGCAGAAAGATAGTTGCAAGCTAGATTATGAGCACGTGTGTTTTATCTTCTGCTCTTATGGGTAAAGTGCACCTTCTCGAACAGGTCTGGCGACTCTCGCGGAACAGAATACTTGGTTGGTGCCGGTGCATCAGTTAACAACATTAGGTGCACATAAACATTCATACTCATATATAATCACCTTGATCATAAATTCACAAATAGATGAAATAAAATTGGCAAATCACATCTCACAAATTCCCTACATCTTCCATGCCAATGGGATCTACTCACACATGAGAGGAGAATAACATAATGATATCATAGCAAAATAAATGGTGTTCATCTCGATATTACCGTAGCAAGCCACAATAGTTGAAGATCAAATCAAATACAAACCAAGATGGAATAGAGGTTTCAATCCCTAATCTTACAAGTATGAATCTCTCTCTCTCTCTCTCTCTCTCTCTCTCACAAGTGGGATGTTATGTGATGGATGAGGTGGTGATCTTGATGAGATTCATTTTTCATCAACTGAAACCCTGACAGGTTTGATTTTTTCAAATATATTGATATTTTTGGCTCGGGGTCCAAAGAGACTTCCTTATGTGAAATCGTGTGGTAATGTACAAAGAAATGAAACAGTTTTATTCTCCATGCCACACACTATTTATCCCTTAAATCACAAGAAAAGAATACTCATAAACAAGTTAACTGATCATAAAGCAACAGCTAGGTAGTATCTAATCTGAACTAAGAAAAAAAAGAGCTAATCTTTATCTCCTTTGTCACTATCCTCCAGCTCCGGTTGATGGTGAGGAGGCAGAGGCATGCGTGCTCCTCAGCTCCTCGAGCTAGCACCGCAGAATTCTACCAACCATTGTACTAACAAATGTACTAACAGCTGTATAAATAATTTATACTAACAAATGTACTAACCAATATACTAACAATTCTATACTAACAAATGTATTAACAATTCTACAAACAACTATACTAACAATTTCTACCATACCAACAATTTCTACTAATAAATCTACTAACAAATATACTAATAACTATACTAACAATTTCTAAATCTACTAACAACTATAAAAAATTATACAAACAATTTGTACTAACAAATATACTATATATCAATTATACTAATAAGTCTACAAATATACCTCAATGTAGCGTCTCCCGAGGATGGCGATGACCTCGGCGGCGAGGTGGCGGCGCAGCGACAAGCGGAGAGGTGCGGGGGAGGCGGCGACGACTTCCAGGCATCGGATACTGGGGACGAGGCGGCGCAGAGAAAAAAATCAAGAGGGAGGGGGTGGCGGAGGTGCGAGGGGTACCAGAGCATGGCAGCGACGCGAGGGGTACCAGAGCATGGCATCGCGCGAGGTACCGGCGCGTCTGGAACAAGGGACGAAAGGAGGAATGGGAGAGAGTGAGGAGACGGCGCGAGACGTGGCCGGCCTTTTTTTCTTATTTTTGTGGGCATGACAGACGGTAGGCCAGGGCTGGCGTGGGCTTTCTCGTGGTGCAGCCCATTTCTGAAAGTTATATATCTTGCTATCACATAGTTGCTTGTATTGCTTAGCATAAGTTGTCGGTGCACATAGGTAAACCATAGTATATAGGCTTTGGGCTTGACAAAGTAAACGCTAGTTTTATTCCGTGTCCTTTTAATTGGTATTAGAGCCTTGTCTCTCATTTTAGGCTTCACCGCCTTGAGAGTAAAGATGTCGGCTAGAGGATTCATGCTTGATGAAACTTTTATATTCGATTGCACAAATTATGATGTTTGGAAAATTTGCATGCTTAGTCATTTTCGGGACATTGACCCTCGTACGGCGCAAATTGTAGATATAGGTTTTTCTCCTCGTATGGATTCCCAAAATCTATCTTTAGAGGATGAGAAAAATTTATATCTCAATGCGCATGCTTCTAATGATCTTATGACTGCTTTGAGATATGTAGGTCTTGTTCCATTCTTGCCTTTTTGGAGCGCTCATGAGTTATGGACAAAGATTCAAAATAAATATGATGTGTCCAATATTATTAAGGATGATTGCATTGCTTCCACTTCCGGCCTTGATGAATTCTCATCTTCATCCACTTCACCAATGTGTGGCAAGACACAAGGTAATGATATGGTGACGTGATGAAAATTGCAATGTTGATATTGAGCTTACTATTGATGATTCTTCATCTCTATCTCATTGCAATGCTTCATCTATGGACATAAACACATATAGCACTATACATCATCTACATGCTTGTGTTGATAGTCCTTGCGTATCATGTGTAAGTTGGTTGAATAAATCTCATGATGATATGCTTGCTTTGTCTTGTGGCCATGATAAAAAATGCTTCTATTTCCTCTAGTTGTTGTGTGACTAACAATGTAGAGGAAACCAAAGATTCTATTGGTCAAGATAAGATCTTGAAAGCAGCCTCAAGTAACTCCTCATGTTTATCTCACGGTTCTCATATATGCCTTATGGTCAGGGGTTCCACGGTATCTCCTACCATGGAACCTAATATTTCTCGTGGTGATAAGGATGAGGATGAGTATGAAGAAGAGGATTGGGTTGTGAGTTCAGAGATGGTAAACCTAGAGGGGGGTGAATAGGTTTCTACAAATTTTAATTCTTTCTTTGCAATATTAGGCTTTGCGGAATATAAAGGTGAGCCTAATGCAAACTAGGTGAGGCACCCTATATGATGATACAAGTAACTCGAGCACGAAGGCTCTCACAGGCAGATATATCACAAGTAAGAGTTCGGTTAGAAATAACCGATAGCACGCGAAGACGAAGGTTTATTCCCATGTTCCCTTCCTTTGCAAGAAGGTACGTCACGTTTGGACAGGTGGGGGTCCCACGAAGGATTCCCCAATGCCATGAAGGCTCACCTTCTTCTCCTGAGCCTATCCCACAAAGGAATAGCTCTTCTCACTTGTGGTAGACTTTGAGGTAGCCTCCAAACCTTCACAATCTTGTCGGGAGCAAATCCACAGCTCGGATGCTTCCGGACTTCTTTTGCCCACCCAGGGTTTCAAAGGAACCCTAGAGAGAAGGTATCTCGATGAATACAAGGGGGAACAAGATTTGGCTCAGTGGAACTATAGATCAAGGCCTCCTCTATCTTTTCCCCGAAGGGATTCGAGTTCAGGTGGAGGAGGAGGGAGATCCGAGGCTTTTGGTGTTTCTATCAATGGAGTATGAGAGAGAGAGCTCAAGAACAGTTTGTAATGTAGTGCCTAAGTGTTCTGAGCTAGGTGAAGGGGTATTTATATGGTCCCTTGAAATCCAGCCGTTGTGACTTGTCCAGCTCAGCAAATGGTTGAGGAAGCCAGTCAGCCGGGCCTGGGGCCGGTCCAACCGGGCCGTAGGCCGGACCATCCGGTCCAAACCGGACCGGGCGCCGGGCCGTGACCGGAGCGGGTCCTGGGCTTACAGTACATGCCCCCGGATGTCACCGGAGCAGGAGCCGGCCGGCACACGCCGGGGAGGCCGGTCCACAGGCCGGCGTCACCGGTCGTGGGGCTAGACCATCCGGTCCAAACCGGGCCGGGAGCCGGGCCAGCACCGGGCGAAGGTGTCGGCGATACTGGATCGCGCCTGGATGGCACCGGTCCAGGGGCCGATCGACGTCGGGCCAGTCGGTGCCACGGTCGGTCCAACCGGACCTCAGGCCAGCCAGAGGCTGAACAACCTATCTTCATTTTTGTCGAAGTGGGGGGTCTCCCTTTACCTTCTTGTTCCATTGATACACCATTATGCCTATTTGGCTAATACTTGGGAATAATCTTATAGACATGTATTAGTCCGATTACTCTAGCAACGGTGTCATTTTTACCAAAATAATGGATAAGGGTAAAATACCCTTACAATCTCCCCCTTTTTGGTATACGGTGACAAACCGAGCTAGAGTCACATATAAATATTATGATAAGCTCAAACCTTGATTCCATATAAGATATTAAGACAGCTCCCCCATAATGTGTGCACTTGGAGAGTTTGCGTTTGAATGCAAAGTGCACCATTTGTAGAATATGAGAAGCTCCCCCAATATCTTTAGGAAACAAGCATGGTATGGACAGGTATATATCAAGATATAAGCATAAAGCATAATCATCCTAACATAGAGATTAAGCATACAATAACTTGTCCATACACGAATTATTCAAAGTAGCAAATGGTTCCGGAAATGAAAGCAAGCAAATAGCACAAGCCAAGTAAGAAGCAAATAAAGTATCAATGGCATGGCTTGTGCAACACCCAAGGAACCCCGTGATCCTAGACTCTACTCTCTTCACCCCCTTTGGCATCGGAACACCAAAAAGGCGAAGAAAAGGGTAGGGATGCTAGCGCTCCCATCAATAGAACTCTGTCCCAGTGGATGGAGAGTCCTCATCACCATCCTCATCATCATCTTCTTCATACTCTTCATTATCTTCATCATCATCTCCATATCCAGCAGCCTCAGGAGCATGAGCAGATCTAGTCCAAGGAGGAGGAGCACCACCATGAGCAAACAGGGAGAGATCAAAGTTCTGGAGCATTTCATCATCAATGGGAGGCATCTCCCAAGTTGGTGCAACCACAGGCTCCATCTCAGGTCCAGCTGGAGGAACATGATGGTTTCTTGCAGCCGTGAATTCATTTTGGCGCCTCCTAGTCTCTTGGTTCAGGGCAAGGCTTTGATGAGCAACATCATTGGTATTCTTGCACATCTGCCATAGGCTAGCCAAGAAGCGAGAGGCACCCCACTTGGGGCGCATAGAAGAGCTGGAGCTAGCTGCAGGGTCATGCCTTTCCTTGGACCGGCGCTCAGAAGGCATCATAGATGGGATTTCTAGTTTATTTCCCCGTTGAGGAATCTTGAATGGTTCCATCCTGATCAATTGGTCTTTCTTGTTGTTGGGAGCTGGCACAACTGTATTGATGAGCTGCTGAACATACTGAGCATAGTTTGGAGTCATACGGTTGCGAACAGAGCGCCTCAGCTCACAGTAGAGGAAGTCACAGCCATCAATCGTCCTAATGTTTTCAGGACGGCAGTAGTGCATGAGGTTAAGATGGTAGGCTCGGCATTCACTTGACTTGCTGACGAGACTCTCACGGAATATCTTGGCAAGCACCAAATAAGAGTAGTACATCCCGGAGATGGTTGGAGGAGCATGTGTAGGCTCCGGAGGATAGCAGAAAGCAATATCCCCATGAGTAAATTGCTCCTGAGAGTGAATCTAAAAACCATGAGCACGGCCACTACCAAATCCCATGGCTTCACAGAAGTCAAGGTAGTTGCAAGTATACTTCTCTTTTCCAGTCATCCAAGTCATAGTGCGAGCAGCATCATCATGAAAGAAAACAGTGCAGTGGAATTGACGGACAAGGATTGGGCAATCCACCCCAACTCCCTTTGTACTGCCAGGCTTCAGGCACACAAGATCAAACAGCCCCATCTTCTGCAAAGTATCAACCACAAAGCGGTACTGAGTGGCTTGGAGCATGGTAAGTTCTTCCTTGTTGATGGCCTTGGGCTGCACAATGACACCATTCTTCATGCAATCTGAGCAGTTGTAGAAATCATCCCATATACTCAACTGAGTGTTGGTCCAGAATTCCCTATCTCCACCGTTGTAGGTTCTTTCCTCGAACCTATAGGGATTCTCCTGTCTAAGTCTTCTCCAAGCAGCAACATGTACTATACCAACGTTGAATGTTGGCACTTTCTCAACAAGATCATCATCTGGAACTGGGTCTTTGTTTTTCCTTTTCTTTCCCGTTGACTTGGTCCTACCTCCTGCAGAACTGCCTGGTCCACTGCTCTGAGCTGCTTTGCTAGGCATACGGGTGCTAGTTCGGCACCCCGGGGGCCTCTCATTCCTGCCCCTCTTGGCAACAACACATGTGTCATCACTAGAATCTCTTGTGAATGAGCAAATAGAGCGAGAATAGCAGTGGGATAAGTGTACATGTCATCAGAAATAAGGAGGCCAAAAGTATAACATATATACAAGTGTTTTGACGAAGTTGTGCGAAAATGCAGGCGGGCCAGCGCATCGGCCGGCACAACCGGGTTGTAGACTAGACCAGCCGGTCTGTCAGTCGGTTGGCCGGGAGACACGCCGGCCCGGCCGGTGTGAGAGCTGGCAGGCCAGGCCATGGGCCGGGCACTGATGAATCATTAAGGTTTTTACACATTTTCACCACAAATTCATGCAAAAGCTCATATACTTGTACATATATTAAAACAATGTAGAGTGAAACCTGTGCATAGAGGTGTGTGACATTCTAATGGCATGAGGTACTAGACAAACCCTAACCCTAACCCTAGTTTCTCAAATCTTTCAACAAATGTGCAATGTATGAGGGAATCAAGCTATAGGAAGGAGAGGAGGGGGATTACCCGAAGACATTGCTCTTCCTTGCCCAAGGGAGCAAGAAGAACTGCAAGGAGATGCTTGAGGGAAAAAATCCCAAGAACTCCAAATATGGCTTAAGAGGGACCAAATCCCTTGGTGAAGATCTTCCAAGGTGCCCGATCTATGGTGGGGAGGAGTTTGGGGTGAGTCTATTGGTGGAAATGCCCTAGGGAGTGGTGGAGAGGAAGGGGGCGGTGCCAATGGAGGCTGTGGTGGAAGGGGGAAGTGAGGAAGAAGACCCCCAAGAGGTAACCCCCATTCTCACTTAAGCAGCCATCGACCGATGCATGGCCCGGCCGACCGGGCTGGGGACCGGGCTGGCCGGCGCTAGGGCCGGCCCAACCGGGCTAGGGACTGGACTGCAGGCGTCTGTCCCTTTTTGCCCTTTTCTTTGTGCAATAGTGTGTGTATGATCAGAAGATGACATGTACATATAGATAGATAGACATATGATAAGGGGAGCACAGACATGGGGTAGGAAACGCAAGATCTTCTAGGCATACCCATTGGAGTGAAATCCAAACAAGACGTAAATAGCAACAATGGGCATGATTCGAAAGATATCAAGAATCATAAATCATTTTAAAATTGTTTTGCAATAAGATCATTTAGCCTCATAGAATTAAATCATTTTGCAATTGAGGCCAATGAAGGGCGGGGGCTTACTCCCCCTATGTTAAAGCACAAATGTCATGAGACCTCGAAGAGACATGCTTGGGTCCATATAATGACATTGGGTCTATTTATGTTGCACACATAGGTATGCATCATACCAAGACATGGTAAGATGACTATCCCCATATGTGCTGCACAACTAAGCTAGATAGCAAGATAAATGCAAGAATATAGTGCAAGAAGTTGTTCAATCTAAGTTGTTAGGATCAAGAATACCAAGTTCTCCTCTCAAGTTTACAAACCAGGCTTCATCCAAAGGCTTAGTGAAAATATCCCCCAATTGGTACGTTGTTCCCACATGAGTGAGCTCAATGTCCCCATTGGCAACATGATCACATAGGAAGTGATGGAGAATGTCAATGTGTTTTGTGCGGCAATGTTGAACTGGGTTATTGGCGATCTTTATTGCACTTTCGTTGTCACATAGAAGAGGCACCGTACCAAGAGACACACCATAGTCTTTCAAGGTTTGCTTCATCCACAACAACTGAGTGCAACAAGATTCCGCAGATATGTATTCGGCTTCGGTGGTGGATAGGGCAGTGGAGTTTTGTTTCTTGGATGACCAACTCACCAATGACCGGCCAATGAATTGGCAAGCCCCGGAGGTAGACTTCCGGTCAACCTTATCACCAGCCCAATCGAAATCCGAATAGCCTATGAGTTCAAAGGTTGACTGATGGCGTGTATTTCACACGTTCGTTGGGCAACCCCAAGAGGAAGGTATGATGCGCACAGCAGCAAGTTTTCCCTCAGAAAGAAACCAAGGTTTATCGAACCAGGAGGAGCCAAGAAGCACGTTGAAGGTTGATGGTGGCGGGATGTAGTGCGGCGCAACACCAGAGATTCCGGCGCCAACGTGGAACCTGCACAACACAACCAAAGTACTTTGCCCCAACGAAACAGTGAGGTTGTCAATCTCACCGGCTTGCTGTAACAAAGAGTTAACCGTATTGTGTGGAAGATGATTGTTTGCAGAAAACAGTATGAAACGATGTGCGATGGGTGTATTTCAGTAAAGAGAATTGGACCGGGGTCCACAGTTCACTAGAGGTGTCTCTCCCATAAGACGAACAGCATGTTGGGTGAACAAATTACAGTTGGGCAATTGACAAATAAAGAGAGCATGACCATGCACATACATATCATGATGAGTATAGTGAGATTTAATTGGGCATTACGACAAAGTACATAGACCGTCATCCAACTGCATCTATGCCTAAAAAGTCCACCTTCAGGTTATCATCCGAACCCCCTCCAGTATTAAGTTGCTAACAACAGACAATTGCATTAAGTATTGCGCGTAATGTAACTAGTGACTACATCCTTGAACATAGCACTAATGTTTTATCCCTAGTGGCAACAGCACATCCATAACCTTAGTGGTTCTTGTCACTCCTCCAGATTCACAGAGGCATGAACCCACTATCGAGCATAAATACTCCCTCTTGGAGTTACTAGCATCAACTTGGCCAGAGCATCTACTAATAACGGAGAGCATGCAAGATCATAAACAACACATAAGCATAGCTTTGATAATCAACATAACAAGTATTCTCTATTCATCGGATCCCAACAAACGCAACATATAGAATTACAGATAGATGATCTTGATCATGTTAGGCAGCTCACAAGATCCGACAATGATAGCACAATGGGGAGAAGACAACCATCTAGCTACCGCTATGGACCCATAGTCCAGGGGTAGACTACTCACACATCACACCGGAGGCGACCATGGCGGCGTAGAGTCCTCCGGGAGATGATTCCCCTCTCCGGCAGGGTGCCGGAGGCGATCTCTGGATCCCCGAGATGGGATCGGCGGCGGCGGCGTCTCTGGAAGGTTTTCCGTATCGTGGTTCTCGATCCGGGGTTTTCGTCACGGAGACTTTTTATAGGCGAAAGGGCAGGTCAAGAGGCAGCACGGGGGCCCCACACCAGGGCCGCGCGGCCAAGGGGGGCCGCGCCGCCCTAGGGTGTGGCCCCTCCGTGGCCCCTCTTCGTCTCTCCTTCGGACTTACGGAAGCTTCGTGAGAAAATAGGCCCCTGGGCTTTGATTTCGTCCAATTCCGAGAATATTTCCTTACTAGGATTTCTGAAACCAAAAACAGCAGAAAACAAGAATCGGCACTTCGGCATCTTGTTAATAGGTTAGTTCCGAAGAAAATGCACGAATATGACATAAAGTGTGCATAAAACATGTAGATAACATCAATAATGTGGCATGGAACATAAGAAATTATCGATACGTCGGAGACGTATCAGCATCCCCAAGCTTAGTTCTGCTCGTCCCGAGCAGGTAAAACGATAACACGAGATAATTTCGGAGTGACATGCCATCATAATCTTGATCATACTATTTGTAAAGCATATGTAGTGAATGCAGCGATCAAAACAATGTATATGACATGAGTAAACAAGTGAATCATAAAGCAAAGACTTTTCATGAATAGCACTTCAAGACAAGCATCAATAAGTCTTGCATAAGAGTTAACTCATAAAGCAATAATTCAAAGTAAAGGTATTGAAGCAACACAAAAGAAGATTAAGTTTCAGCGGTTGCTTTCAACTTGTAACATGTATATCTCATGGATATTGTCAACATAGAGTAATATAATAAGTGCAATAAGCAAGTATGTAGGAATCAATGCACAGTTCACACAAGTGTTTGCTTCTTGAGGTGGAGAGAAATAGGTGAACTGACTCAACATTGAAAGTAAAAGAATGGTCCTCCATAGAGGAAAAGCATCGATTGCTATATTTGTGCTAGAGCTTTGATTTTGAAAACATGAAACAATTTTGTCAACGGTAGTAATAAAGCATATGTATCATGTAAATTATATCTTACAAGTTGCAAGCCTCATGCATAGTATACTAATAGTGCCCGCACCTTATCCTAATTAGCTTGGACTACCGGATCATCACAATGCATTGTTTTTACCAAGTGTCACAAAGGGGTACTTCTATGCCACCTGTACAAAGGTCTAAGGAGAAAGCTCGCATTGGATTTCTCGCTATTGATTATTCTTCAACTTAGACATCCATACCGGGACAACATAGACAACAGATAATGGACTCCTCTTTTATGCATAAGCATATAACAACAATTAATAATTTTCTCATTTGAGATTTGAGGATTGTTGTCCAAAACTGAAACTTCCACCATGGAGCATGGCTTTAGTTAGCGGCCCAATGTTCTTCTCTAACATATGCATGCTTAACCATATGGTGGTAGATCTCTCTTACTTCAGACAAGACGAACATGCATAGCAACTCACATGATATTCAACAAAGAGTAGTTGATGGCGTCCCCAGTAAACATGGTTATCGCACAACAAGCAATTTAATAAGAGATAAAGTGCATAATTACATATTCAATACCACAATAGTTTTTAAGCTATTATTTGTCCCATGAGCTATATATTGCAAAGGTGAATGATGGAATTTTAAAGGTAGCACTCAAGCAATTTACTTTGGAATGGCGGAAAATACCATGTAGTAGGTAGGTATGGTGGACACAAATGGCATAGTGGTTGGCTCAAGTATTTTGGATGCATGAGAAGTATTCCCTCTCGATACAAGGTTTAGGCTAGCAAGGCTTATTTGAAACAAACACAAGGATGAACCGGTGCAGCAAAACTCACATAAAAGACATATTGAAAACATTATAAGACTCTACACCGTCTTCCTTGTTGTTCAAACTCAATACTAGAAATTATCTAGACCTTAGAGAAACCAAATATGCAAACCAAATTTTAGCATGCTCTATGTATTTCTTCATTAATGGGTGCAAAGCATATGATGCAAGAGCTTAATCATGAGCACAACAATTGCCAAGTATCACATTACCCAAGACATTTATAGCAATTACTACATGTATCATTTTCCAATTCCAACCATATAACAATTTAACGAAGGAGAAACTTCGCCATGAATACTATGAGTAGAAACCAAGGACATACTTGTCCATATGCTACAGCGGAGCGTGTATCTCTCCCATAAAGTGAATGCTAGGATCCATTTATTCAAACAAAAACAAAAAACAAAAACAAACCGACGCTCCAAGAAAAAGCACATAAGATGTGATGGAATAAAAATATAGTTTCAGGGGAGGAACCTGATAATGTTGTCGATGAAGAAGGGGATGCCTTGGGCATCCCCAAGCTTAGACGTTTGAGTCTTCTTGATATACGCAGGGGTGAACCACCGGGTGCATCCCCAAGCTTAGAGCTTTCACTCTCCTTGATCATGTTGCATCATACTCCTCTCTTGATCCTTGAAAACTTCCTCCACACCAAACTCGAAACAACTCATTAGAGGGTTAGTGCACATTATAAATTGACATATTCAGAGGTGACACAATCATTCTTAACACTTCTGGACATTGCATAATGCTACTGGACATTAGTGGATCAAAGAAATTCATCCAACATAGCGAAAGAGGCAATGCGAAATAAAAGGCAGAATCTGTCAAAACAGAACAGTTCGTATTGACGAATTTTAAAATGGCACCAGACTTGCTCAAATGAAAATGCTCAAATTGAATGAAAGTTGCATACATATCTGAGGATCAGGCACGTAAATTGGCTTAATTTTCTGAGTTACCTACAGGGAGGTGGACCCAGATTCGTGACAGCAAAGAAATCAGGAACTGTGCAGTAATCCAAATCTAGTACTTACTTTTCTATCAACGGCTTAACTTGGCACAACAAAACACAAAACTAAGATAAGGAGAGGTTGCTACAGTAGTAAACAACTTCCAAGACACAAAATAAAAACAAAGTACTGTAGGTAAAAACATGGGTTGTCTCCCATAAGCGCTTTTCTTTAACGCCTTTCAGCTAGGCGCAGAAAGTGTGTATCAAGTATTATCGAAGGGTGATGCATTCTCAGCGGGGTGTGGAGTTTTCTCAACTAGGCATAGTATATTGAATACATAAGTTTCAGCATCTCCCTTTTCATTAGTCTTAGGCGTGCTACTCTCATCAAACAAATTTTCAGGAACTAGCCAAGCATAGTTATTTTCTAATGCATCATTCATAGCTAAGAGCTTACATGGTATTGGTGCTTTTATCTCCCCTCCATCATCAATATTATTAGTGAATCTTATTCTATCCATATCCATCTTTTCAAGGAGACTAACAAAATTAGTAGGAGAACCAAGCATATTAAATTTAGCAAACACCTTTCTAGCTTCTCTTGCTAGACCACCAAATTCTCTAAGAAGGGTTTCTAATACAAAATCTTTCTTTTCCCCCTCTTCCATATCACCAAGTGTGAAAAACATGTGTTGGATTATAGGATTAAGATTAACAAATTTAGTTTCCATCAAGCGAACTAAATGTGCAGCAGCAATTTCATAAGTAGGCGCAAAGTCTACCAAGTGTCTATCTTCAAAATTTTCAATAGTACTAACATGATTGAAAAATTCTTCTATATTATTTCTCCCAACTATAGACCCACGTCCTACCGGTATGTTTTTTGTGGTAAAATTAAAAGGAAACATGATGAATAAAGTAAATGCAAGTAAACTAATTTTTTTGTGTTTTTGATATAGCAAACAAGATAACAAGTAAAGTAAAACTAGCAACTAATTTTTTTGTATTTTGATTTAGTGCAGCAAACAAAGTAGTAAATAAAACTAAGCAAGACAAAAACAAAGTAAAGAGATTGAGAAGTGGAGACTCCCCTTGCAGCGTGTCTTGATCTCCCCGGCAACGGCGCCAGAAAATATGCTTGATGGCGTGTATTTCACACGTTCGTTGGGCAACCCCAAGAGGAAGGTATGATGCGCACAGCAGCAAGTTTTCCCTCAGAAAGAAACCAAGGTTTATCGAACCAGGAGGAGCCAAGAAGCACGTTGAAGGTTGATGGCGGCGGGATGTAGTGCGGCGCAACACCAGAGATTCCGGCGCCAACGTGGAACCTGCACAACACAACCAAAGTACTTTGCCCCAACGAAACAGTGAGGTTGTCAATCTCACCGGCTTGCTGTAACAAAGAGTTAACCGTATTGTGTGGAAGATGATTGTTTGCAGAAAACAGTAGAACAGTATTGCAGTAGATTGTATTTCAGTAAAGAGAATTGGACCGGGGTCCACAGTTCACTAGAGGTGTCTCTCCCATAAGACGAACAGCATGTTGGGTGAACAAATTACAGTTGGGCAATTGACAAATAAAGAGAGCATGACCATGCACATACATATCATGATGAGTATAGTGAGATTTAATTGGGCATTACGATAAAGTACATAGACCGTCATCCAACTGCATCTATGCCTAAAAAGTCCACCTTCGGGTTATCATCCGAACCCCCTCCAGTATTAAGTTGCTAACAACAGACAATTGCATTAAGTATTGCGCGTAATGTAACTAGTGACTACATCCTTGAACATAGCACTAATGTTTTATCCCTAGTGGCAACAAGACATCCATAACCTTAGTGGTTCTTGTCACTCCTCCGCATTCACGAGAGGCATGAACCCACTATCGAGCATAAATACTCCCTCTTGGAGTTACTAGCATCAACTTGGCCAGAGCATCTACTAATAACGGAGAGCATGCAAGATCATAAACAACACATAAGCATAGCTTTGATAATCAACATAACAAGTATTCTCTATTCATCGGATCCCAACAAACGCAACATATAGAATTACAGATAGATGATCTTGATCATGTTAGGCAGCTCACAAGATCCGACAATGATAGCACAATGGGGAGAAGACAACCATCTAGCTACTGCTATGGACCCATAGTCCAGGGGTAGACTACTCACACATCACACCGGAGGCGACCATGGCGGCGTAGAGTCCTCCGGGAGATGATTCCCCTCTCCGGCAGGGTGCCGGAGGCGATCTCCTGGATCCCCCGAGATGGGATCGGCGGCGGCGGCGTCTCTGGAAGGTTTTCCGTATCGTGGTTCTCGATGCGGGGTTTTCGTCACGGAGACTTTTTATAGGCGAAAGGGCAGGTCAAGAGGCGGCACGGGGGCCCCACACCACAGGGCCGCGCGGCCAAGGGGGGGGCCGCGCCGCCCTAGGGTGTGGCCCCTCCGTGGCCCCTCTTCGTCTCTCCTTCGGACTTCTGGAAGCTTCGTGAGAAAATAGGCCCCTGGGCTTTGATTTCGTCCAATTCCGAGAATATTTCCTTACTAGGATTTCTGAAACCAAAAACAGCAGAAAACAGCAACTGGCACTTCGGCATCTTGTTAATAGGTTAGTTCCAGAAAATGCACGAATATGACATAAAGTGTGCATAAAACATGTAGATAACATCAATAATGTGGCATGGAACATAAGAAATTATCGATACGTCGGAGACGTATCATTGACCCCTTTGGATACCACAGCCCGAGAGTAGGAGTGAGAACAAGGTATCTTAGAATCCGTTTGACCGCCACCAAGTGGCTCTCCTTAGGAGCAGATTGAAAACGAGCACACATCCCTATGCTTAGCATGATATCCGGCCTAGAAGCACAAAGGTAGAGCAAGGATCCAATCATGGAACGGTATACCTTTTGGTCCACATCCTTCTCACCATCACATGAGCCAAGCTGCCCCTTTACGGGCATGGGTGTCTTCATTGAACTTGCTTTGGCCATGTCGAACTTCTTGAGCATGTCCCTTACATATTTCTCTTGAGAGATGAAGGTGCCTTTTGCAAGTTGCCTCACTTGGAAGCCTAGAAAGAACTTCAACTCTCCCATCATGGACATCTCAAATTTCCTAGTCATCAATAGCTCAAAAGCTTTGTTACGATTAGGGTTAGTTCCACCAAATATAATATCATCAACATATATTTGACATAGAAATAGGCCACTCCCTTTAACCCGTTTGGTGAAAAGGGTGGAATCGACCGTACCCATGCTAAACCCATCCTTGAGTAAGAAATCCCTAAGGTACTTATACCAAGCACGTGGAGCTTGCTTGAGACCGTAGAGTGCCTTATGGAGTATATACACATGGTTGGGACGGCATGGGTCTTCGAAACCCGGGGGTTGAGCCACATATGCAGTTTCTTTTAGGGGACCATTCAAAAATGCATTTTTCACATCCATTTGATATAGCTTGAAATTGTGAAAGGATGCAAATGCAAGTAAAAGACGAATAGCTTCAAGACGGGCAACCGGTGCAAATGTGTCCTCATAATCCATACCTTCTATTTGGGCAAACCCTTGCGCCACTAACCTTGCTTTATTTCTTATGACGATGCCATTCTCATCTTGCTTGTTCTTGAACACCCATTTGGTCCCAATGACATTGATGTGATGATCTTTGGGTCTCTCAACTAGAGACCATACTTCATTGCGGGTGAAACATTCCAATTCTTCTTGCATGGCAATTACCCAATCCGGATCAACCAAGGCTTCATGTACCTTGAGTGGCTCAAAACTAGACACAAAAGCATGATGTTGACAATAAGTGATAAGTAATGCATGGTGTCTACGAGTTACCACTCCTCTTGAGATGCTACCAAGGACTTGATCTACTTTCATGTCACTTGCCCTTGAAGCAGCCTTGATCTTCCGAATGGTTCCTTCATGATCAATAAATTCATCTCTTGCTAGTACTTGATCATGAGGGACAACTTGAGCTCGACCATGGTTTGAGGATGTTTCTTGATCAGCATCATGGTCTTGCTCAGTGGGTTGAGGGCGTTCTTCTTGTTCTTCGGAATGTGGCTCTTCTTGAGTAGAGGATAAATCTTGAGCTGCACTTGATGGTTCAGCTTGAGTTGAGCTAGGCTCCACTTGGGCTGAGCTTGAGACTTCTATTCCATCATCTTGATCATCAGTATGAACTTCTGTGGGCCGGATGTGTCCAATGCCCATAGGCTTGATGGCGTTAGAAGGATCATCATCACCTGCAGCACATGGAACAACTTGCTCCACTTGGGAGCCATTATCATCCAAGAACACCACGTCACAAGATACTTCAATAGCCCAGTGGACTTGTTGTAGTATCTATAGGCGTGGGAGTTCTCCGCATACCCAACAAATGTACCCTCTATATTTCTAGCTTCAAATTTACGGAGCTTCCCTCTATTGTCCTTAACAAGACATTTGCATCCAAAGACACGAATGTACATGACATTGGGCTTGTTACCTGTGAGAAGCTCGTATGGAGTTTTATTATGCAGAGGACGGAGAAAGAGCCGGTTGGAGTAGTGAACAGCTGTAGAGATGGCTTCTCCCCAAAAGTTATGGGGTGACTTGAATTCACTCAACATGGTTCTTGCCATCCCAATAATAGTCCGGTTCTTCGTTTCAACAACACCATTTTGCTGAGGGGTGTATGGAGCTGAAAACTCATGTTTGATTCCCTCATCATCAACAAACTCTTGCATAGTGTAGTTCTTGAACTCGGTGCCATTGTCAGTCCTTATCGCCTTGATCTCAGATTCATACATACGTTGAGCCTTCTTGGCGAAGGTGATGAATTCTCTATAGGTCTCATCCTTAGACTTAAGGAGAAAGACCCAAGAGTATCTTGAGTAATCATCAACAATGACCAGTCCATACTTGCTCCCACCAAGAGTATCATAATATGATGGCCCAAAGAGATCCAAGTGAAGGAGCTCCAAAGGCCTATAAGTGGTGACGATACTCTTGATAGGATGTCTCTTCTTGAGTTGCTTTCCAGCTACACATGCACTGCATACACGATCTTTCTCAAAGGAAATGACGGTTAGTCCAACAATGTGCTCACCCTTTAGGAGTTGTTTAAGATTTCTCATATTGACATGACCAAGGCGGCGATGCCACATCCAACCTTCATCATGTTTGGCCATTAGACATGTGGGGAGAGAGGGGCTCTCTTTCGAGAGGTCAACCACGTAAAGGTTGTTCTCCACATATCCAACAAGGACCAATTTGAGATTATCACTCCTAAAGACTTTCACACAATAATTAGTAAAATATGAATTATAGCCGGCATCTGCAAGGTGATATATAGAAAGAAAATTATAGCCAAGGGATTCAACAAGCGTGACCATCTCAAGGCACAAGTCCTTAGAGATTGCCACCTTGCCATACCCAAGTACCTTTTCCTTTGAATTGTCACCAAAGGTGATGCTTGACTTCTTGTTAACATCCTCTATGAATTGGTCAAGCACACCTCTTCCTCCGGTCATATGATTGGTGCATCCACTATCAAACACCCATTTTGGACCACCGGAGGAATACCCCTACAAAATCAAGTAGAAGTTTTAGGAACCCATCGATTAATGGGTTCCTTTGTAATGGCAACAAGATCTTTTGGTAGCCAAATTGAGTACCCTCTATAAGCATAGCCATTACGAGGGCCAACATATTTAGCACAAACATCACCATAATAATCAACAAATAAATCATAGTGATTGTTAGGTCCCGTGTGGTCACCACTAGTTGCTTTGCCCTTTGAGGCTTTGCCAACATTAGTGACCTTCTTGTTCTTCTCTTGAGCGGGTTTCTCCTTTTTGTAGTTATTCTTCTTGTAGGGCTTGGGAGCATACCCAAGTCCATACTTTTGATTGTTTGACCTTTTCTTACTCAAAAGGTCATCCAATCCCATCTTATTCTTGGCGGTGGTGAACTTGGCTAGTTCCTTTGTCAACCTAGCATTTTCCTCAAGAATAGTTGCTTGCTCACAAGCCGATTCATTAGGATAATAGTTGAGACCATATTTGGTTACCAAAGATTCAAGATATACATTGGTCTCAACATATAGAGAAAGCTCTTTTTTCAAACGAACATGTTCCTCAACAAGTTTAGCATGCTCACAAGTAAATGAAGTAGAGGAACTTGCAATATTTTCAGCAACAATGGGATCATTCAATGATCCAAGAGCCTTCTTATAGGTGTCTTGGAGTAGGTCATGGTTCTCTCCAAGTTTTTTGAGTTCATCCTTAGCAAGCTTGTTAGCTTTTTCAAGGTGATCAAGATCCTTAGTGAGAGAAGCATGATCAACTTCAAGCTCCTTCTTTGAAGCGTCTAGCTCTTGGGCCATTAATTGAGCCCTTTCAATAGTTTCTTGGTCCTTAGCTTTATCTAGTTCAAAAGTTTCAACTAGTTGCTTAAGGATTTGAGATATGCACCTTTCGTTTTTCAACTCTTGTCTTAGGAGATTGAATCTCCATTTCTCATCATTCAAATGATATTCTAATTCCTCAATGGACTCGTCCCTTTCTTTGAGGGAGTCCATCAAGTAATCGAACTTGACAAGAGCATCACCACGAAGAGTGCATCTAACTTTGTAAAGCTCCTTAAGCATAGCAACTTCATCTTGATTATCAGTTTCATTATCAAGAATACTAGATAAAGAAGGTGGGGATTCCATTACCTTTGCTTCCCTTGCCATTAGACAAGAGCCGATGATCGTAGAGGGGGAAATGTCATCGGAGTCATCATCATGTGTTGTTCTTGCCATAAAGGAAGAACAAATATCATTTGGTGTCGAAGACTCCGTTGAATAGTCCTTGGAGTAATCATATGTGAAGAGTGACCGGGGTACGGAGTAAGCCAAACCAGCCACTCCAGCCTCCTTCTCCTCTTCTCCCTCTTCATCGGAAATGTACTCAGCCCCAACAAAAGCTCTCCCCTTGTTCTTCTTGTATCGTTCATTGATTGGATTTGGCTTCAATCTCGGCTTGACACCTTTGAAAAACTTTGGCTTGTCAACTCTTTTCTCATAAGGACACTCATTTGCAAAGTGACTATCTTCATCGCAGTTCTAGCATGTTCTCTTCTTCTCTTTGGAGGAGATTGGGAACTTCTTCACATACTTCTTGACGAAGAAAGCAACATCCGTTTGCATGTCACTAGTTGATGTCATCTCATCCTCTTCGATCTCATAGGCTTCTTCTCTTTCTTGGTCAGCTCTAGCCTTCAAAGCAAGGTTGTGTGAGGATCCCTCCATACAGTTCATCGCCATGAGCTTTTCTCCTGCCTTGGCCATGTTGTCATTGGCTGCCACATAGGAGACTAGATCATCTGCATTCAGATCTACTTGCTTGGTGAGGATTTGCAAGTTGATTGCAAGGTTGGTGTCCTTTTGTTTGACTGCAATCATGGCAATGACCTTGTACTTTATGAATTCTTCATTCATTTCAAAGCCATCATTGTATTTTTCACATCCAAGGCACTTGACCTTTACTCGAAGAGCACCAAGCCTTCCATAAGCATCGGCCAAGGATTCTCCTTCTCTAATCATAAACAAGGTTGCCTCCATCTTTGCTGACTCATAGAGAGCCTTCTGGATCAGATTGGTTCCCTCTTGTAGTACTACAATCCGATCCCAAAGCTCTTTTGCAGAGTCTATATCATTGACTTGATCGAGGAGCTTGCGATTGATGCCACTTCTAATCTTGTCACATGCAGAGGCATTGAGTTGGCGGTTGTAGAACTCGGTGGAGGTTAGCCTGATGGGATCTTGTGGCTTCCGGTATCCATCCACAATGATCTCCCACATCTCCACACTGCAGCTACGAAAATGAGACTCCATAGAGGATTTCCAAAAGAAAAAGTGAGTTCCATCAAAATGGGGAACATTCCCACTATGGTTTATATGAGGCATGGGTGAAGTGTTTTTGGGATATTCATGATTGACTTCATGGAAAGTTTCCGGAGGGACCGAAGCCCCACTAGAAGTCCCACTAGTCAGGTTTTTAAGCATGGCACTCATTTGTGCCATTTGGCTTTGGACTTCATCCTCCTTCTTTTTCTCAGCCTCATATGCTAAGAATCTGGATTTCATCTCCTTAACCGAAAGGTTAGAATCTTCATCCAGACCCTCGAATAGTTTATCCATCACACTCTTAAGGCTGTAAAGCCCTTAAAAAGAGTCCAGGCTCTGATACCAATTGAAAGTTCAGAGATGGTAAACCTAGAGGGGGGGGTGAATAGGTTTCTACAAATTTTAATTCTTTCTTTGCAATATTAGGCTTTGCGGAATATAAAGGTGAGCCTAATGCAAACTAGGTGAGGCACCCTATGTGATGATACAAGTAACTCGAGCACGAAGGCTCTCACAGGCAGATATATCACAAGTAAGAGTTCGGTTAGAAATAACTGATAGCACGCGGAGATGAAGGTTTATTCCCGTGTTACCTTCCTTTGCAAGAAGGTACATCACGCTTGGAGAGGTGGGGGTCCCATGAAGGATTCCCCAACGCCACGAAGGCTCACCTTCTTCTCCTGAGCCTATCCCACGAAGGAATAGCTCTTCTCATTTATGGTAGACTTTGAGGTAGCCTCCAAACCTTCATAATCTTGTCAGGAGCAAATCCACAGCCCGGATGCTTCCGGACTTCTTTTGCCCACCTAGGGTTTCAAAGGAACCCTAGAGAGCAGGTATCTCGATGAATACAAGGGGGAACAAGATTTGGCCCGGTGGAACTATAGATTAAGGCCTCCTCTATCTTTTCCCTGGAGGGATTCGAGTTCGGGTGGAGGAGGAGGGAGATCTGAGGCTTTTGGTGTTTCTATCAATGGAGTATGAGAGAGAGAGAGCTCAAGAACAGTTTGTAATGTAGTGCCTAAGTGTTCTGAGCTAGGTGAAGGGGTATTTATATGGTCCCTTGAAATCCAGCCGTTGTGACTTGTCCAGCTCAGCAAATGGTCGAGGAAGCCAGTCAGCCGGGCCTGGGGCCGGCCCATCCGGCGCAGGGGCCGGTCCAACCGGGCCGTAGGCCGTACCATCCGGTCCAAACCGGACCGAGCGCCGGGCCGTGACCGGGGCGAATCCTGGGCTTACAGTACATGCCCCCGGATGTCACCGGAGCAGGAGCCAGCACGCGCCGGGGAGGCCGGTCCACATGCCAGCATCGCCGGCATGGGGCTGGACCATCCGGTCCAAACCGGACCGGGAGCCGGGCCAGCACCGGGCGAAGGTGTCGGTGATACTGGATCACGCCCGGATGGCACCGGTCCAGGGGCCGATCGGTGCCGGGCCAGTCGGTGCCACAGCCGATCCAACCGGACCTCAGGCCGGCCAGAGGCTGAACAGCCTATCTTCATTTTTGTCGACGTGGGGGGTCTCCCTTTACCTTCTTGTTCCATTGATACACCACTATGCCTATTTGGCTAATACATGGGAATAATCTTATAGACATGTATTAGTCCGATTACTCTAGCAACGGTGTCATTGTTGCCAAAATAATGGATAAGGGTAAAATACCCTTACAGGTTGTCTCTCTACGCGATAAGGGTAATAGTGTATTCAAGGTTCTTTGCAAAGATAAAATTGCTAGCTCTCACTTCTTTGAAATCTTGACTGCCGCTATTGAGAGCCAAAAACTTATTTGGATGCGTGAGAACACCATTGATAAAATGGGTGCTCTTGAACGAGAGTATGTCAATGATGTAGCATCCCTAAAGAATGATCTTGAAGAAGAACAAGAGACCGTAGCCTCTCTTGAGGAGAAACTTGAAACCCTTGAGGTGTCTCAAAATTAAATATTTTCTAAACTCACTAAAGAAAGAGACCATGCCAAAGCTCAATTAAAAATGCTTAAAAATGAAAAGTCCAAAGTTGGTGTTAGTCATGATAAACTTGTTAAGGATCTAGATGATCTAGACAAGGCCCACAAGGCCTTGCGGAGCGAACACTCTATCCTCACCAAGTCACATGAGCAACTGCAGGCTTCATATTTAAAAGAGCATGCTATGCTACCCTCTGTTCTTGATATGTCTTGTGATGATGCTTGTGCTACTAACTCTACTTCTTGTGAAGCATCTATCTTGAAGGAGAATGTTGAGCTAAGGGCTCAACTTGAATCGCTAACTAGCAATTATGGGAAATTGGAAGAAAATCATGGAAAGCTTTCTAGCTCCCATGAGGATCTTCTAGCCTCCCATGATAGGCTAAAGTTAGCTCATGAGGCTATCATATCAAAGGCAATACCTTGTGAGCCTCATGTGGATACTAGCACTACTACTCAAAATGTTATATTGCCATGTGCTAGTCCTAGTAATTCATCCACTCATAGTATTGCTAAATCTTGTGATGAATTATCTTCCTTGCCTTGTTGCTCTAACAATGAAGGTTCTACTTCCTCTAGTACTTGTTTTGTTACTAACCATGTAGAGGAAATCAAAGAGCTCAAGGCCCAAGTCACTTCTTTGAAGAACGACTTGGTAAAGAGTCATGAAGGGAAATGCAAACTTGACACGATGTTGAGGGTGCAACAATCCCCCAATGACAAGAGTGGACTTGGATTCAAATCCAACAACAAGAACAAGTCCAAGAACAACAAGAAGAAGAAGGGTCAAGTACAAGTCAAAGATCCGGCCAAGATTGTTTGCTTCAAGTGCAATATTGAAGGACACCATGTTAGATCTTGCCCTTTGAAGAAGAAGCAAAAAGGGAAGCGACCTCAAGCTCAAACTCATATTCAACCTCAAGTTGAAGAAATGCCACTTCCCAAGAAGAATCAAGCCAATGCTCCCATTGTGGAGAAATCTAGTGAAAAGAAGGAGAAGATAAAAACGTGCTACTGATGGCGTGTACTCGGCGTATGTGGACAGGCTGTTGGGGAACCCGAAGAGGAAGGTGTGATGAGCACAACAACAAGTTTTCCCTCAGTAAGAAACCAAGGTTTAATCGACCAGTAGGAGAAAGGCGTGACTTCTGAAGGTGTTGCTGGTTGACCAGTGGCAGGGCGCACTACCGGCATCAGCAACAACGTGGAACCTGCACACAACACAACCCAAATACTTTGCCCCAACTTACAGTGAGGTTGTCAATCTCACCGGTTTGCTGAACACAAAGGATTAGACGTATCGAATGGAAGGAGATGTTTGCAGAAAGTAAACAAAACAGGATTGCAGTTGAATTTATCAGTAAAGGAAATAGGACCGGGGTCCTATTTATCACTGCAATGTCTCAACAACTCATTTATCACTCTTGTTCCGAAGATCTTGACACCTGAAACAGTGAATGACTACCGACCAATCTCCCTCCTCAATTGTGTTCTCAAAGTGATTACCAAGCTCCTAGCGGATAGACTACAGAAATGGATCCTACATCTTGTCCATCGTAACCAATATGGGTTCATAAAAAGTCGGACAATTCAAGACTACCTTGCGTGGGCCTTTGAGTTTCTTCACCAGTGTCATGCCTTAGGTGCAAAATGTGTTGTCCTCAAGATCGATTTCGAAAAGGCGTTTGACACCGTGGAACACCACTTGATCCTGGAAATCCTTAGATGCATGGGGTTTGATGAGCGTTGGCTGAACATGGTCAGTAAAATCCTGGATTCTGGCTGCTCAGCAATACTCCTCAATGGAGTACCAGGTACAGAGTTCAAATGCAAGCGGGGGGTACGGCAGGGTGACCCCCTGTCCCCACTATTATTTGTGGCAATGGGCGATGTGCTCCAATCGGTCATCAATACCGCATGTGAGGAAGGTCTTCTCCACCTACCCATCCCACAGCCGGCATCTGAAGATTACCCGATCATTCAGTACGCGGACGACACCATTGTCGTCCTGCCAGCCTGCCCGGAGCAGCTACAAACCATTCAGAGCATCCTCCAAGCCTTCGCACAAAGTACCGGTTTGAAAATCAATTTCAGTAAGACACAACTCTATCCGATCAATATCTCTGACGAAAGGGCACAGGCGCTAGCCGACACGATTGGTCGTAGAGTGGGTACGATGCCCTTCACCTACCTCGGGTTACCAATGGGCACCACTCGCCCAACTGTGGAGGACTTGATGCCACTGGTATGCGCAGTAGAGAGGAGGTTATCAAGGTCTGCTCATTGGCTTACGTACGGAGGGAGACTCACATACGTTAACTCTGCAATTACCCCACTCGTTACATGTGCCATGTGTACACTCAAAGTTCCAATGAAAATCTTTGAATTTTGTGACAGAGCTCGTAGGCATTGTATCTGGAGAAAATTTGTGGATGGAGAGGAAAAATGTCAGTCCCTAGCATCTTGGGAAAGAGTTTGCCAGCCGAAAAACAAGGGAGGTCTGGGTGTTGTCAACCTCAAACTGCAGAACCAAGCGCTGCTGCTGAAATTCCTAGACAAATTCTACAACAAACATGACCTGCCTTGGGTGCAGTTGATATGGTCTGCTTACTATGACACTGGGATACCACATGCGATACCCAAATGCGGCTCCTTTTGGTGGAAGGACGTGGCGAACCTCATGCCTATCTTCAGAGGGGTATCCAAATGCAGCATAGGAGCAGGCGACACCATCCTCCTTTGGAAGGATGCATGGTGCAACCCACAGCTCTCCGAAGCCTCCCCTAGATTGTTCTCCTACTCGCTCAACGAAGACATCTCGATTACTGATTTTGTGAATGAGCAAAACATGGGAAACCTCTTCCAACTGCCGCTCTCCATTGAGGCACATACAGAGCTGCTCCAATTGCAACTAGACATCAATGAGGACACGATTAACAGGTACATTCCAGACAAGTGGGAGTTCGCTTGGGGGAAATCTGCGTATAAATCAAAGGACTTCTATCAATACTGCTTCCGTGATGTGGTTGCCCCCGAGTATCTGCAACTGATTTGGAAATCCAAGTGTATGATGAAGCACAAAGTGTTTGCATGGCTGATGCTAGTGGACAGGATTAACACCAGAGACATGTTGAGGAGAAGAAATATGAACATTGGATCGGTGTTCTCATGCATGCTGTGTGACATAGGGCAAGATGAAACCAGAAATCACATGTTTTTCTGCTGTCAGTTTAGCTCAAGCTGCTGGGCTGAACTTGGGTTGGCATGGTGCACTGACATGCACCTCGGCCCCATGTTAGCAGAGGGAAAACAAACGTGGGCAAGGCCTCTCTTCACAGAGATTTTAATCCTCGGGTCCTGGAACATTTGGAAAATACGCAACCGTGCGCTCTTCGACCAAGCCGTGCCCGAGGTGCAAACATGGAAGAGACAGCTTACTCAAGACCTTTTGATCCTAGAGTGCAGGGTGAAGGAAGAACTCAAGACAGCGATCCAGAATCTCATCACAGTTCTATCCTAGAAAAAGTTCGTAATTTTTCTTAGCTTCCTCCTGTGTGTGCCTTTTGCTCTTGCTTCTTTGCAAGGGGGGGGGGGGTTTCTGCTTCACCTATATGTAATCTTCTATTTCTTTTTCTTGCCTTGAACTATGTAATGACCTCTAGGCACTCCTGGTGCCTGTTTACACCTTCTAAATATATTAAACAGTAGGAGTTTCTCCTGCTGTAATTCCTCAAAAAAAAGGACCGGGGTCCACAGGTCACTAGAGGTGTCTCTCCATAAAGAAATAGCATGTTGGGTAAACAAATTACAGCTGGGAAATTGGCAGAATATCGATCGATACATGACAAGATGATTACTATGATAATTTGATATTGGGCATTACAACATAATACATAGACTGTAATCCAACTGCGTCTATGACTAATAATCCACCTTCAAGTTAGCATCCGCACCCCTTCCAGTATAAAGTTGGAAGCAACATACTATCGCATTAAGCAATGTGTGTAAAGTAAACAATAGAGTTACCCTCGGATAAAACATTATTGGGTTATCACTAGTAGCAACAGCACATCTACAACCTTAGAAGTTATAAAGTCACTCTCCCAGATTACTAGAGGCATGAACCTACTATCGAGCATAAATACCCCCTCTTGGAGTCACAAGTGTCCACTTGGCCAGAGTTTCTACTAGCAACGGAGAGCATGCAAGATCACAAATAACATATGACATGAATGTATAATCAATCTTAACATAGTACACAATATTCATCGGATCCCAGCAAACCAAACATAGAGGATTACATAAAGATGATCTTGATCATGTAGGGCAGCTCACAAGATCGATACATGAAGCACATGGTGGAGAAAACAGCCATCTAGCTACTGCTATGGACCCATAGTCCAGGGATGAACTACTAACGCATCACTTCGGAGGCGGGCATGGCGATGTAGATGCCTCCGGCGATGATTTCCCCCTCCGACGGGGTGCCAGGAAGAGCTTCAGAACCCCCCGAGATGGGTTCATCGATGGCGGCTGCGACAGAACTTTTCGTGGATTTTGGCTCAGGTATCCAGGGTTTTCCTGAGAAGATGTATAAATAGGCGGAGGATTCAGGTCGGTGGGGTGCCCAGGGGGCCCACACCATGCCTTGGCGCGGGCCAGCCCTAGGCCGCGCTAAGGGCAGGTGTGGCCGACATGTGGCACCACTTCGTACCCCCTCTGGACTTCATCTTCGTTTCGGTAAAATATTGACTTCGGCTTTTGTTTCGTCTAATTCCGAGAATATTTCCTGTACAACTTTTCTGAAATACAAAAAAGAGCAGAAAATAGGGAACTGGCACTGTGGCATCTTGTTAATAGGTTAGTACCAGAAATCATGTAAAAGTGCAACGAAGTATAAACAAAACACATATGAATTGGTGTAAAACAAGCATGGAGCATCAAAAATTATAGATACGTTTGAGACGTATCAGCTACATATGCCGTGACAAGGGCCACATCTCCTCCTTGTGCACTATTGGTACCTCATCCAACCCTATCATCATTGATCATGTTTATTCTCTTCGTAAGGATAATGGTGGCAATGTGTTTGCCAAATATGTTGGTGCTCAAAGTGGTGTCAAGAAAAGAACCATTTGGGTTGCCAAGCCTATTGTGACTAACCTCTTAGGACCCAACTTAGTTGGGGACCAATAATCCAAAACTTGATCAATAGGTGCTTGTTGGAGGGAATTGGTGACTTGGCTACACCATGAAGAATTAAGGGATCTTCATTATTTATATTATATCAAGCCAA
The DNA here is from genome assembly GCF_019359855.2 of Lolium perenne. Classification (NCBI taxonomy): domain Eukaryota; kingdom Viridiplantae; phylum Streptophyta; class Magnoliopsida; order Poales; family Poaceae; genus Lolium; species Lolium perenne. Next base: position 327,011,645 of record NC_067250.2, on the reverse strand, counting down.
GCCTTTTGGTTATCTTGCTTCTATCATATATCCAATGTTCCTCCTTGCGGTAACATGTGCTCAACTCATTTATATTGAAAGTTACTCGCCCCTTTGCATGTGCTAGTTTTGTTCCTAGCATGTGTTTGTATATGTTGTGCTTCCTACTTGCTTTTCTTGAGAAATCAAGTCTATGCATATTGGGTTTCACACCATGTATTTGTGTTTGTGTTGGAGCCTCTTTGCATCTTGTTGTATCTTATATGGCTCTTATGAGCGATTAATGGACTATCCCATTTTGGGGGAGTAATATTCCTTTGGGAATTTCACAATCCTAACAATGTGTGTACATGAGGAATATCACTTAGAATTGATATTGCAAGATTATCTAGTCTCTATGTGGTATGCCATCTTCATGAGAAATTCAAATTCTAATGTCCATTAATATCTCTAGTTGGATCTTATTTGCCTCTTGTGAAAATAAATTCCTTGTCACATAATGGGGGAGTAATAAGCCTTATGCATATTACAAGCCTAGAAAATGTGAACATTTGAGGTTGTATCACATAGAATTGATATTGTAAATTATCTCTCTCCTATGTGGCATGTTTGCTCAAACAAGCTCCAATTTGCTTAAATGGCTTCATTGCTAATATATTTGTGGATCTTATTTGTGAAAGTTTTTCTTGGCATAGTTTTTCACAACATGTCCCTCAATACATTTTTGGAAAACCATGTGCTTCAAGTCATACTATTAATTGCTTTGCATGTTGGTATGAATACTATTAATTGTTTTGCATGTTGGTATGACTAATTGAAGCTATCAAGAAACTCTCTTTGCATGATGGTTAAATATTATCTTTTACCATATGCTTTATTTGTTGTAAATATGATCTTACGTATACTTATAAACTACCACCGGGAAATATTTCCTAATACCTCTTGTCCTAGGACAATTGGCAATCTATTATGAGGTAGATATTTATTGATCATATTTACATTGGCTCTTGTGTTTAATTGCCTTATTTAATGCCATGAATTTGTTGTGCTTTGACTCCCATGTGTCTTCCTTGCATCTTACGGATCTAATTTGTCTATTCAAACTTTCTTAGCATTTTTAGTAGATATAGGTAGCGTGATGATCCTAGTTTTGTGCATTTTGTATTCATATGCAAAATCCTAGATAATGCACTAATCTTGTGGGAGCTCTCCTATATTTGTTAGAATGCTTAACATCTCTTGATCATTATCAAGAATTTGGTTTTGGGAGACAAAACTTTTCTTTTTGGTACTTTGTGCCATCATAAAAAGTGTTGAGGGTTTGGTTTATTTGTTGGAACCTTGATCTATTGGGAGTTGGTTATCTCATTCCTTATTTTTTTTTGGATTTAATTAGCTTCTTATAATGAGATAAATCTTTTGAGTCAATCTTTTATTGATTTGATTCTTTGATATAATTTGGACAACCATTGTCTCATGATTTATTTGGTGTTTTGTCCAAATTGTATCTTCCTTTGGTTCTTGAAAGTCTTGTGCATACATATTTAATATATGTATATCTTATGGCATGTGTTACTTTCTTTGATCCAATATATAGGGTAAACTCCATCAAATCCTAATTTGATTGATGTGCATGAAATTCCATTTCATATCTATATGCACATAGTTTTGTGGAGTTTGTCCTATATGTTGTAGTGTACCTAACTACTTTGGACCCAATTAGTTTGGGAACCATTTTGTGCTTAATTTTGTTTTAGGTACAAGGAGATACATTGGATGCTTGTCTCACACTTAGGAAGAAATGGTGACTCAATGGTAATTTGAGGCAAGCTAGGATGATCAACGAACTCCCATCTAATACATCCACACCAATGCTATCTCGGTAACAAGTATCTTCTCATGCATATTTTTCTAGCATCCAACCATGTGGTTGCATCTTGGCATGAATATCTTGATTTGCAAATATTATGCTTCTTGCAAATGTTTTAATGAAACCTCTTTATTGCAAATGTGAGTAAATTGAGATGAGCACATATGTTGGGAAGTATATAAAATCATGCTCATGATTCATCCATCCCAACTATGCCTATCTAGAAATTTTATTGCATATAAATTCATCAAGCCTCTCACATGTGCAATATCAACGAAAGTGCAAATTGAGTCATTTGTTTTGGTATCCTCGTTTGTGATACTTGTTGCCTTTCTCAAAGCATCCCAACTATCTTCTATCCCTTGTTGATATTTGTGATGTATTTTATGTGTTTGTGGTTGAAGTTCATGAATATACAATAAGATAAAATTGAGCCTTTGGCCATGCTATTAAGCAAAAATTCTTATTGGTATATTTCATGACTTCGTCTTGGATATCATGCTATATTTTTTGTGTATCTATTTTGTGTGTACATGTTTCTTTGTGGATAAACATCTTCATGATATTGCCCACTTAGAGAAACTTATACACATAAGAGATGATACATCTCCATTTGATATCTTATTTATTTGTTGTGTGTTGATTGGTCATGCTAAGCAATATAATTCATTGAAGACTATGATGATGTTTTTTGCTCATCCTTGCAATAGTCTTATAATATGATTTTTCATGCCTTTCACATATCCTCTTGGTTGAGCCTTTTATTATGGTGCCTCTTACTTGTTGCTCAAGCATTTGTTTGTTGCAAGTGTTAAGCTTAATTTTCTATCTATGATCTATTGCAAATGTTTGTGCTTTTAAATGGTAATAAGGGAGTGAGGATTCCATGTTATGCATTTTGTATTCAAATGTAACTTTTTAATTTATGCATGTACCTTGGGGAGCTTCCTCATTTTATTTAAAGCACTATTTTGTAGTGATCATTAGAGTTTAATTCACTTGGTATCCTTTGTTTTGAATGATATTATGGGAGTGACGATTCCATGTTTGTGCACTTTATACTCCAATGCAAATTGTCCAGTTTTGTGCACAAACCTTGGGGAGCTTCCTCATATTAGTTAGAGAAATCTTCTTGGTCTTATCTTAATAAATCTTTCTTTTGGTATCTTCCTTGTGGTTCATTTGGTTGCTTGCTTCATTTGTTGAAGCTTCTTGACTTTGTTATCTTTTTGCAATCTTTGATCCTCTCTATAGTGTGATTCCTTCCGAATATTCGTCATTAGATACGTGCATTTGATTCCACTCAAATTATGAGAAATGCACGCGGTATGGAGGAACTCTCACTATATTGGTCTTCTAAATTTTTCACCCATTTCGGCAACTGGTGCCAATGTGGGAGAAGTTTGGAGGGTTTAAGGGAATTTGGTTTTGTTTTTGCTTTGTGCTTAAGCATGTACCTTTCTTGCATTGCATCTTGTTGCTTTGCATAGTTGAATATTTAGAGGAAACTCCACTAGGCTTTGAATGCCAATGTATGCAATGAAATTCAAGTTCATTCACACATGCATATATTATGGGGGAGTTTGCTCTATGTATTCAACTTGTTTGTTACTTAAACTCCTTATATAAACCCTCTCAAAGAGATTGTCATCAATTTCCAAAATGGGGGAGATTGAAAGTGCATGGAGCCCCCATGTGTGGTTTTGGTAATTGATGATAATCCCTATGGACTAATGTTTGCATTGAGTTATATTTGTAGGACTTGTCCATAGGCAATGCTTGAACCATATGTTGGCTTCAAGATTTCAATAAGAAGCAAAGGAAGAAGATCAAGTGTCAAGTATGTCTTGAAGATGAAGATGAAGTGAGCCCTCAAGTTTAACTTCAAGACATCTACGATGAAGAATGAAGAAATGAAGTGCAAGTTCAAGATGAGCCATCTCCAAGAGATCATTTGCTTGAATCTTGTCATCCATATGGTGATCATGGATATGTGAAGATGCACCGAAGAATAAGCTCTCCCATAGTGGAGTATGGGGGAGCAATTCGCATGACTTCATCAAGCAAGCACAATCAAGAAAGGCGTTCCATCTTGTTGCGATCAAGACCGTCATCATCGAGCTCAAGTGGAATGCGCAAGATTAAGGTTTGCTCTTGATAGGGTTTCTTTCTCACCGGTCTCATGGTGTAGTTCGAGACCGGTTTATAGTTTAGTTGACGTACTATCAAGAGGGCTCTCGAGTGAGTAACTCGATCGTATCCTTCTGAGAGCTCAAACCATTGCATCCTGCATCATCTCTCTTGGTTGTTATTTGGATCTTATCCATATGATGTTTTAGAGCTTGTGCTTATTTTCATGACAAGCTCTAGTTCATCGAGAATGGTTTTTGCACGGGCAAGTTGTTGCTTTCGAGGTTGGAGGTTTTACCGGTATGTCTTGTTTAGATAGGTCAAAACTTTCATCATTTGTTTCTATCCGACCTTGCTGGATTATGATGGTTCCCTGCATGATCTTGTAGAGCTTGTTACTAGCTTCGAAGCGAGCACAAGATCATCAAAATCGGAGTCCGGATGCTCAAGTTATGACCATTCTCGTTTTGGTGTTTATGCAGTTTTCGGGGGGCGGATAATCCGGCCCAAACAAATAATCCGGCCAAATATCCGGCCCCCATCCAGGGGCATCTTTTTCTAGTCCTTAGCCGTTTTTCAAAGCCCGGGGGCAGATAATCCGGCTCGGGAGGTCCAAACGGTCATATTCCATTGGGAGGGGGTATATAAGACCCCCTTCTTCCTCCTTGGGCTGGTGTCTTCTTCTACTCTCTCTACTCCATTGCTGCCCTTGAGAAGCTTTCTCTCCCTCTAATCCCTCCATGATTCTTGCACCTATTTGAGGTAAAAGAGAGAGAAGATCTAGATCTACATCTTGACCAATCAAATCCCTCCCTTTGTGAGGGGAAACCACTAGATCTAGATCTTGGAGAAATTTGGTGTTCCTCCTCTTATTTGTTCTTCCTCTCTTATTCCCCCAATAGCTTTTGTAGCTTTGTTGGAATTTGAGAGAGAAGGACTTGAGCATCTTAGTGGTGTTCTTGCCATTGCATTTGGTGCATCAGTTTGAGTTCTCCACGGTGATTCATGATGGTGAAAGCAAGAAGGTTGTTACTCTTGGGTTCTTGGAACCCTAGACGGTTTTGAGGCCTTTGTGGTGATTTCTTGGGAGCCTCCAATTAAGTTGTGGATGTGTGCCCCAAGCTTTGTGTAAGGCCCGATTTCCCCGCCTCGAAGGAAATCCCTTAGTGGAACCGTGACCTAGGCCTTTGTGGCGAGGCTCACCGGAGAATAAGGTGAGGCGCCTTCATGGCGCTTGGTGTGTGGTGTGACTACCGCATCTTGGGGTGAGGCCTTTGTGGCGTTGGTGTTCATCGAGCAACCACACCTCAAGGTGAGGTCATTTGTGGCGTTCGGGAGCACTAAGCCACCGCACCTCTCCAACGGAGATTAGCACTCGCAAGAGTGTGAACTTCGGGATAAATCATCGTCTCCTGCGTGCCTCGGTTATCTCTATACCCGAGCTCTTTATTTATGCACTTTACTTTGTGATAGCCATCGTGCTTGAAGTTATATATCTTGCTATCACATAGTTACTTGTATTGCTTAGCATAAGTTGTTGGTGCACATAGGTGAACCATAGTATATAGGCTTTGGGCTTGACAAAGTAAACGCTAGTTTTATTCTGCATTTGTTAAGCCCATCTCGTAAAAGTTTTAAACTGCCTATTCACCCCCCTCTAGGCGACATCCGTGTCCTTTCAATTTCGGCACGCCACTACCGGCCTGCGTGGGCGCTGCGCGACTGGTGGGCCGAAGGTCGTCGGCGTGGCCCATATTGCCACGCTAATAGCGGCCTGGCCGCTGGGCGAAACCTCACCCCCATTTCTATTTTCTTTGAAAATAATTTAAAAAAATAAATAAGAGAGGTTCTATAAATTTCGCAAAAGATAGTGTCGTGGTATTAAAAAATTGCAACGGGTAAATTTTACCTGACTTCTCCCCTCCGCGTTAGAGGATCTGCTGCCCATACCGGTGGCGCACTGTGCCATGCCGTGTTTTTATCTTTTGCCACACCAATATCACATGACCCCGCTAAACTATTCTCTACTAGGGTAAGTTTTAGAGAGTTATGTTAAAAAGTTATACATCTGAGTATAACTTACTCATTCATAAAAGATATATTGTACTTTTTGATTTTCAAATGTTCTTGCATCCGAAAATGGTTATAAGTTTTTACATAATTAATTTCAGCCCCAATATAACTTTGTGAATTGATTTTCGTATATTCCCTTAATATATGATTGTTGTTAAGTTTCAAATAGAAGGTTCATATATGGATCCGGATTCTATTTGTCGAAAAATGGATCCAAATTCTGAATATTCTCTATATAGCTACCTCATCTGGTGGTTGATTATCGAAGGGACTCAACAAGTCCAGTGAGCTTAGCTCAACTGTTTGGGGGAGTGGATTTACAAACTCAACACCTGAGTTCAAATTCTCACAGACACGAATTTTGGTTTCTGTTTATATTTCAGGTCTAGGCTAGACCTACTTATGTAATTTATCTTCAGGACTATGCAATAAAAAGTGTTTCAAATAGTGAGTTCATATGGATCCGGATTCTCTTTATTGAAAAATGGATCCAGATTCTGAATATTCTTTATATATCTACCTCCTCTGGTGGTCGATTATTGTAATATCCTAGGTTTAGAGGCAACAAAATGAGAGAACACCAGAGTGTGCATTGCATTCATGCATAGAAAATCCGGGGAATTTTTGCGCTTTCAAATAAAACCTGTCACAGTAACTGAAGTTTCACTTGACTTGCTGGAATTGAAGTAGATCATCAAGTCAAGCGCTATAAACTTCACTGTGATCTTTGCTAAAACCTTGTTTGGGAAGAGATGATTTGATCTATGGAATAGATCAAATGGAATTAGCTTTACAACAAACAACACCTTAAGTAAGGGTCAACTACAAGATCTTATAAAAGATCTCAACATGACATTCCTTACAACAACATATGAATAATTGTCCAACTATAAATCAAAGAACACAATTAATTAAGAAACTATTCTTTACTCATCTTTTCCATGTCCTTTACTAAATAAATATTCTACCATGATTCACATGGTATATCTTTTCAACTACAATACTTGAATCCATGTCAAGGACATTCATACTAGTTCCTTATTAAACCTTGACCATTCCAATCTTGTTTCTCCAAACTCATTTCCATTAAACCTCAGAGAAAGGAGAGGATCATCTATATATGTTTACACCATTCATTGAGTAGAACCATAGATTAATATTCAAACCCTATCTAAGTGAGGTAAGTTATTGATACTAACTAATGTTATAAGAAGTACAAGTCAAGTACTAAACCCTACTTGACCTAGCCAACACTTGATTGTAAGTAAGAACCTGTTTTATTACTAATCCATGAGAAGCAAGTGTTGTGATCATTACAAATTGAGTAATGATCATAAACCCTAGAGGAACCCTACCTATCCTAGAGAGCTCAAGCTACATGTGTATACTCAAGTATATTGACTAATACTTGATCTTGGAGAGGAGAACCATGTTTCACTAATGAATCATTATAAGGCCAATGCTTTGATCATTACAAATTGAGTAATGATCATAAACCCTAAGGATCTAGATGAGTGTGATGAGAGGAATAATAAAGAGAGATTAGTGAGGAATAAGTTGATCATGTCCAATGCATGACCATGCTTTGTAGATTTAGATGATAAGACAAACTTATGAGATAATTAGAGATCATCCACCACATAAAATGATAGATCCCTAGCAATTAAACCTAGATCATTCCTCATGCCTTGAGTGGAGGAGTTATGGCAATACCCTAAACCTTGCTTATCCAAACACTAGAGACAACCCTAACATTGTTTTGATATATGAATCCTAACAAAGTGAGGAGAATAACCTAGCCAATAAAACATGAACAAAGCTTATGCTCATATCCTAATTCTAGGTTGTGTATCACTTAGGTGATCACAACTAAAACCCTAGACCACAGTTGAATTTCAATCCAAGTACCACTTGGGATTATAAGTAGAACCTTGCCATACCTCATGCCTATTTATACTTCAATTTAGTGAAGAATCACCAAAACCCTAAACCCTTTCACATAGAATCCACTCCACATAAAATATTATGTCCTAACTTGTGTATCATAGATCACAAGTATAAACCAAGCTAGTTATACTTAAGCTTAAATGCTATTTAAGTGAGTAGAGTGAAACCAATATCCAATTATACTTTGCTTTCCAAATAACTTGTCTAGTGGACCAAATGAAGTAGTGTTCTATAAAATAGAATCCCATATAAGCAATTGAATTAACCATGATGAATATAGGATCTATCCTAAATAATTTAAGCTTAAGTCTGCTAGTGAAGATTGGTGAATATAGAGTTTAGCTCACCACTTTTATTAAATCCTTAGAAATAGTTATCCACATAAAATAATGAATCAACCCCATCCCCATTACTATTTATTTTAAACTCTAGCCATAATTATAATATATGTGAACAATCCATATTGTTAAGTAATAGCAAAACCTAATAATGTGTTCACCATGCACATGTTATAAATTTTCAAACCATTTAAACAGATTTGGTTCCTAAATAAAAAGTAATTGAGATAAACACTTAAACTATATCTATTTTAAATTTAGAATGCACCCCACAAGAACACAAATTTAATCAAATATTAAATACTTATTTGAACAACACAATTATGCAGTATGTATAAGGATCAATTCCATTGAAATGTAAATATTTAAAACCTGCAAGAATAAACCAGAATTCAAATTTGAATCCAAACACTAAAATAGAAACCAGGAAATAAAAACAGAAAATAAAATAGAAAAGGGAAGAGAGAAAGGCGCTTACCTTGCTAGGCCGAGCCCAACACCGTAGCCCAAAGAACCAGCCGCCGCTCGCCCACTGAATCAACCCAAGGAGCCCAGGATCCAGCCCAGATACCGTTTCATTCCGCTTTAAAATTCATGCGAGGTAAGTCGTCGTCTTCTTCTTCCTCTCCACGATCGACAGCGCGATGGCGTGGCTCCGCCACGTCCTTGTCGAGGATAAGGACACCGCCGGACGCCAACCACCACTCCGAGCTGAGGGAATTCCATCTCGCATCCGCTGCCGCTTGGAGCATCAAGATTCCCGCACGTAAACCCTAACCTCGGAGCACCACCGCATCCCGGTCGCTCACTGCTGGACCTCGCCGTCGCTACGTACCTTGCCAAGGACTATAAAAGGGCTAGAGAGATCGTAGTTACCCTAGAAACCCTAGACATCCATCCTTGTTCTCCCTAACCCTCTCAATCTCTCACAGCACCTCGGAGCATCTCGCCGGCGTCGAGCAAGAAACCGTCGCCTGGGGTCACCCTAGCGTCGGTGGAGTAGTCCAGCAGACGCGCGTCACCTCAAGAAGCATCCTGGCGGAAGGAATTGAGAAGAGGAGCTCTTAATCGAGCGATTCAACTCGTTCCCTTTCACGGTGGCTCGCCGTCACCAATCATCGCCATCGAGCAAACCTTCGACATCATGGTGAGAATACGCATCTATGGAACCCATTCATCCATCCTCGCGTGCCTCATAGCTCGGATTCGTAGTTGGCCGGAGTTCACTGCCGCCACACATGGCCACCGTCGTTGTTCTGGTGGTCCACCGAGAAGGGCGTTAGCACCATCGTGTTCAGTAGATCGAGAGGAGTCGGAAAAACCTCGTAGCTCATCCCGGGAGGCCCTGAATCGGCGGCGCCGCTCCCAACTGGTCGCCGGCATCAAGCCACCGGCGAAACTGTCCCGGCGCAGGTCCCTCTCATGGTCGTTGACCAGTCTTCATCCGTGTGGCATTCCACGTGGACTAGGCCCCACTAGTCAGTGTCTTTAGTTAGGATATGAACTGGTACGTTTAGAATTTTCCATTTAATTCAAAAACCAGAAAATAACTGAAACTTTGCAGAAATAAATAAAATTCATTTTAGCTCAGAAAAATATAAATAAGATATCAAAATGCTCACAAAAATAAACTCTATTCAATAAAAATATAATATGAAAATGTTTGTCAAAATGAAAATTTAATTATTTTAACCTTTATTGTTTATGCCTTCTATTTTATCCTTAATTCAAATAAAATTAGTTAATTAGTTTAGTTTCAAAAATAAATAATATCTAATCAGTAAGTAAATAAAATATTAAGATTAGTTTTCTTTATCATATTTCATTAACTAAAATATTTGTAGTATTTTAAAAAACCTAAAGTGAAAATTACCATTTACCATTTTCTTTAAATATTAATAAAGCAAGAAAATACTAAAAGCTAATATTATTTTGGTAGTTAAAAATTGTGTACTTAAACATTTTAATTAACAAGATATTACTTTTAAAACCTAATAATAACTATAAAACCCTAATTTCTAATTAAACCCAAAATAGTATTTATTTTAATTAGTAAAATGCTAATACCATTATTAATTTTGTTTCAAAGTAATTAGTGATCACACCTCTATTGCCAATTATCATTTCAAGAATTATATCACAATTTAGAAACCCTAGTTCTAATATAAACAAGAATCTTGATCTCATTATTTTATGTGATCATCCCAAATTGTTTCAAATCTAAAACCCTAGGGGTTTATCACATGTGATCATATGAATTTCACTTTACCTATAGAACCTTAATAAGCAACAAATGAATGCATGTTCATGATCTACTAAAATAAAACAAAACCACTTCACATGAAGTCATCATTGCATGTCTTTATTTTTGAATAAATCTTATATGATCCACTAGTGCCACTTAGGGGCAAACCCTAGCTTGCTACCCTCATATTAGCACCATTGATCACCATTCTTAAATATCACCTCATTGAAATCAACCTCAACCATCATACTCTTGTAGAACCAGGGTGATCAACAATAATATCCATCTTGGGTAGTAATTCACATCACATGCTCTTATTCAACTAAACCCTACTTGTGGCATAATAAACCACCTAGCTTAGAAACCATTAAGTGATTACATAGTAAAGCAAATGAGAAGTCGTAGTAAACCCTAATGCTTAACTCATAGCACCACTTTGATAACCATTCTTTGATATGATACCTATAATCAATCATAGTAATAAACCTGCCCATATTTGCTGCATATAGACCCATTCTAACTAAGAACCAACTAGTCTCTATTAGTAAACTAACTGAATCCAATAATAAACCCTAGAAACACATAGCTCCTATTTGTAGTAGCCCTTGTTTTTTATTAAACATGTTCTTCAAAAGTTATTCTTTTGAAGTAAATGTCAATCAAACCATAGAAGCCCATAGTTCTTATTTGAACTACTTATTATTTCTTCATTAACCTGTTCTTCAAAAGTTATTCTTTTGAAATATAACAAGTAATCATCAACCCTGCACTATAAGATCTAAAACTAACAACTACTCTTTACATGTATGCAACCACTATTCTTTCGTATATGCTTATTATGATGCATTATATCACTTGTTTATGTTATTCATATCACCAAACCCTAATAAGAATCTTGTTTGAGAACTATTCTAAAAGTGCAACACATCCTAAAGAAATCTTTACAACTCACCAATCATAAATCATCGGTGTTAGGTTACGCTCGGGACGATTGCATCTCATACTATGCATTATAGCATCTTTACCAATTCTTTAAACATTGTCCTTCTTGGACAATGATGGTATTTCAGAATTTGGAGTTATCACGTATCGAAGTTTTTGCCTGCATAATCTTGCAGTCAAGAAAGGCAAGTTCATCACTTGCTCATGTCATTTGATTATTTTTATCAAACTATGTGCAAAGTACTATACTTATCACTCCTGCATTGAAAAGCAAAATATTATTTTACAATTATGAATATGACTATGTGGTGGGAATGGAACCATGGTATGTGTTGATATGGTGGAGGTTCCATTGCAAGGGTTCTATTCATCTAGGACTGATCACCAATGCCGTCTAGTGATTCTAGCGCCGTACATTTCGCGTTAACCATAAAATCTATAATGGCTCTGGGAAGTCATTGTATCTTTTCCCTCTCTCATATCAACGGACTAGTGATAAGGGTTGCCTATATCGGTCTATCTATTTGGTAAAGGTGAGGACATTGGTCCAGAATGGTCTACCAATAGATACGGAGAGGGCAGACTTATTAAAGGTCT